>NC_088301.1:13482550-13801692 GCF_032854445.1 Liolophura sinensis
AGGGAGGGGGACAGGAGGGGCAGGGTGTGGGTGTTTATCATGACAAAAGAAGAAAGGAGTGTACTTACATCTAACTCATCCACATCAACCTTCAGGAAGACTAGATCACTGAATTCCCCTTCTGACCATTCCTGTGTAACAGACAGAATGATACACAGCTGGATGGATGAGTCCAAATATAATACTGTTAAACCTGCCAGGTGTAAAATAGATTGAGGGGGGGGGGGAATGTCACAAAATCTGGGAAAACAAGGCACCCTCCTTGTGACTCTTAGCCACTGTACAGCGGCAATGTTGCCAATGTGTGTTCAGCCTTAATTGTTATGTATACATGTATGCTTGGGGTTTAATGTCATACTTAACAATTTTTCAGTCAAACAACGGCCAAAGTACTTTATTAATCACTCATTCCCAGTGATTATCACATAGATGGTTGTGAAAACTTCAAATTCATGTAAAAAAAAAACAAAAAAACACAAAATGATTATATACAGACCTATGGATGCACTTGCATGTACATGCTGATGGGAACATCACATGGGCTCTTTACTCATGATCATGGAGGAAAATTACACACTCTGAGAAATCAAGATATTCTGACCTGAGGAACTTCCACACTTTGGGAACTACATGGTGCACTGTGGGAACTACATGGTGCGCTGTGGGAACTACATGATGCGGCATGGAAACTACATGATGTGCTGTGGAAACTACATGATGTGCTGTGGAAACTACATGATGTGCTGTGGAAACTACATGATGCAATGTGGGAACCACATGATGCAGCATGGAAACTACAGGATGCGCTGTGGGAACTACATGATGCAAAGTGGGAACTACATGATGCAATGTGGGAACTACATGATGCACTGTGGAAACTACATGATGCAATGTGGGAACTACATGATGCGCTGTGGGAACTACATGATGCGCTGTGGGAACTACATGATGCGCTGTGGAAACTACAGGATGCGCTGTGGAAACTACAGGATGCAGCATGGAAACTACAGGATGCACTGTTTGAACTATATGATGTGCTGAGAGAACTACATGATGCGCTGTGGGAACTACATCATGCAATGTGGGAACTACATGATGCAGCATGGAAACTACATGATGCAGCATTGAAACTACATGATGCAGCATGGAAACTACATGATGTATTGTGGGAACTACATGATGCATTGTGGGAACTACATGATGCGGCATGAAAACTACAGGATGCCCTTTGGGTACTACATGATGGATTGTGGGAACTACATGATGCATTGCGGGAACAACATGATGCAGTGCGGGAACTGCATGACGCAGTGTGGGAACTATATGATGCAGTGTGGGAACTATATGATGCGCTGTGGGAACTAAATGATGCGCTGAGTGAGCTACATGATGCACTGCCTAACTACAGGTAAGCCATGTTTACCTTACCTTTAGTTTAGGGGCAATGGCTTTACACGGCCCACACCATGTTGCAAAGAAATCCACAACAACCAGCTTGCCTCCAGCCTCCTTCAAAGCGGCATCAAAATCTCCCTGTAACATATTGTGAAACAATAAGAAAATCTGCTCTAAATTTTATCCGGAAATGTTAGTAGTTTTTTTGTCTGCAGTACATACACACTGTATGGTAATTTTAACACTGCTCTTGCATTATTTGTTTGACTCTATATTCAAGAATTTTATATTTCACCACAATAGGGTGGTGGGCAGTTTTGTGGCTGGAGAAAACCAGAAATTCTTGCGACACAGTTAGGCTTAGATTAGGTAAAGAACATATAAAAGTTTCCAGATCAGGTCACTGTGTCAATTCTGGCTTTTCGGTTACATTCCGCTGCTGTATCATTAGTAAAGTTAATCGAAGTTGATGTGCATATTGGAAAACGGCACACCTTTTCCTGTGGGCTTCAGAAATACACAGAAGTTGGTATACCCTGAGAGAATGTAGTTTGGTGACTGTTAGGTGGACATTGTAATTCTTTGTCTTGACTCCTAAGCCTTGACGGAAGACTGTGTCATTTTGCCGAGAAACTGGAGCATATTTCAATCAATCATTAGGTTGACGACTTTGTTTGCAAGTTCCTTCAGTATTACAGCGCCAGGAGTAAAAATCCCCATTTTACCAGTCCAGTGACAGAGAATATCTGTGAAGCTTTACCTGCAGAGCTTTCTGGAGATTCGGTATACGTCATATTTAAGCATTGGGTATTTGATATCTCTTAAAACTGAGGGCCAATTCAAAAATAGATGGCAAACACTGGACACAAGCAGTGTGTTTTGATCGCTGTTGGTAATTTCCTTCAAAGATGATTTTCAGAGAGAATTTTAACTTTTTACTGAAAGTATGATCAGTTATGATAATAATCAAGAAACAAAGTTCATCCATTGCTTTTTTGTCACTGTTTAGTGTTTTTTCGCTAAGTGTTTCACAGCCGTCCATAACTGTATAGTTCCTTTTGAAAGTCTGGTGAGGGGAGACAGTTTCAAGTGCCTGTGGGGCAGTACATGTTCCTACATAGCCCCACTGGAAAATTTACAACTTGTTTATGTCCTAATGTTTGATATGCACTGAAGTCAACAGATTTTTAATGACGATAAAAGCCTCTTATAACAACAATCCATTTGTTGATACTTTTCAATCGAGACATCAAATCATGATTCAGACTTCGAACCTCAGGCAAGACACATACACCAGAAAACAGCTGTCAGCATTAAACAGATGGCATTAGGCAATAATGTGAACAGCTCCTCCACTGTGAAGAGTACATTGTATGTGAGCCAGATACCCCCTCTTATTCAAAACGTTTAGATCATAAGACTTTCATATTTCCCTCACTTCTTTAAATGGATATTAGACACCTTTTTCATTTTTTTAAAGTATTTTGTTTATTGTGTGTCACATCAGCAATGTGGGAAAATATGATCAGGAGACTGAATAGGGCCTGTCCCAGTATTTATGCTTCATGTGGAGTGCAGGTGTAGTGACGCCAGGCCTAATCTGAAAGATGCCTGGATGAACTTTCAGCTTTCGACTGGGTAGCATGTGTGACGATACAGATAGTACCTACACGAGTTCAGTAACTGTCGCTTCTGTTTACTCCAGGATGAGTATGTTTGTCATGGCTGGGTCGGGAACCAGGATAACCACCAGGGCTCGAAATTAGCACTGGTCCGGTGGCTCGAGGCCAGTGGATTTTCTGTCGGATCAGTTGAATTTACAAAGCACTGGCCCAATGGGCTAGTAAAATATACTAACACTTTCAGTGATAAGCCTTCCTCTTATTAAGAAATAGGGACGTGAGATTTTTTTTTTTCGTACATTGGCAGCATAAATGTCACTGACACAATGGTGGGGTTCTGTTCCACACTGATCGCAGTTTGGTTCACAGAAACACCCAAGCAGTGTACAAACAGTTCTAGTTGACATTATGAAAAGGAAGTCTGAAGTGCCGAAACCTCCGAGCAATGTATCGGGCGCGTCAGAAAGGTGATCTGACTGGAAGGCAAGTACAGTCGATAAGAAAACAGCCTCTTCATCGTATGTGTATCGTATCACGTACACACGTCCAGTACAAACTATTAATTTGTATGTCTCTAACAATGTCACAGCAATAAATCAACAACAACAACGTCGTCGCAATGTGGCGATACTTTGACGGAGCTAAGCCTCCTGAAAAGGAAGCAAAATTAACTGACCATCAATTAAGTAGACTAGTGTAGCACAAATGTTGTGTGTAGTGACTGTGCATATTTAGTGTGAAAATAAAGGCATCCATTAAGTGACACTTAGTGACTGACCAGTCACCGTATGGTTATCCAATTAAACCTGAATGACCAGTAGCTCACTGTCTGCTGTCACAACTGAAGTATTGTGCTTACAGTTACTGCTAATACATTAGAGCTTGCTATGGATTTCTCATTGTTTTAATTAACCATAGTAAAACAATTGCTTTGCTGACAAGGAAAAATCAACAACATGTATTACCGGATTTTTCAAGCATTTTTCAAGTGACACATTTTGCCTGGTCAGTCATCCAGGACTGTTGCTAAGTATGGTACTAGATAAACCTAGTTGCAATATATGCAACTCATCTAGCTACCCAGTGTTTCTGAATACTTTATATATACTCTGTGGACTCTCAGTACAACTTTGGCTCATTTTTTGAAGGTATTTACCCATAAATGTCCGCAATGAGGACGACGACGTTTTAAGAAGGCTTTTGAATTGCCACTCCCTAGATTGAGGAGTTACAGATACTGCTACTACTAGCTAAGCATAACTTTTCGCTCGAAGTCCATAAAAGCGTGGGGCTATTAATATTAATGTCATACTAGTACATAAGTATATCACAAAATCCATATAAACAGAATTATTCAGCCACTAAAATACATAGTTTAACAATCTACACGTACGCATAATGAACAGTACATAAAGTTTTCTGGTGTTGTGACGTCAAACTCAAAGGTAAAGCACGTGCGTGACAACCATGTCAGTAAGACGTTCACTGTTGACAGAACTCACCTTCGCTGCAATTTGTTTGACCATGGTGAATAAATCTGAGATAAAGATATGCTTCAAAGGGGAACGTTCAATGCAACTTTCGATGTGCAGCTGGCAACGATCTGTAAGTACTAAAATCTAACAGTCACGACAATGACACACATGCAAGTTCGAAGTTCCAACCGGATATGCAAAGTGGTTACTAGCGCCCTCTGATGTCACGAAAACAGCTTAGTCATTGACATGACTGTGAACTGTCAACGCATGTGGCTCAACCGGTTTGCTTGATTTAAAGTAGAACGTGTGAAAAGAAAGTCAACTATATTCGGGAAAATACCCAGATGTTTAGAGTGAAAATGACTCACCATTGTTGGGAATGAAGCGCACCTTTAAAATGGATGTTTAATTCATTTAAAATATGAGAGTTGTCATTATTTTGGGCCGTTTAAGTGTGCGCCCATCCAGGCACTTTTCTTGCTTGCGACAGCAGTGGACTTGGCTTTGTGAAGCAGAGTTTACAGTTCAACTGCCATGTTATTTAGGCAATACATATAGTTCCCCACTCCCAGGGAAAGCCTGTAGATCATCTGGAACTTTCGCTTTCATTTACATAACTAGCTGGCACCACTAAATCTTGCAAATTTTACAGAGAGGTCACTGGGGGTAATGGTGATACAGAGAGGTCACTGGGGGTAAAGGTGATACTGGAACTTGCAAGTGAAAACAAACCAAATTTAACCCACCCAAGATAGACCTTGAATAAAATTTAAGCATGAATAAAAAAAATTATAGCTTTTACTCGAAGGTTTAGGTAAGAAATTTTTTCTGGAAATGTATTCAGAATGTGCCTAACCTTCAAATATGATAGTTTCATTGTCCTGTAGTACTTTTAACTTCAGAAATCAGCATTTCGCCCATTAAGCTCCTTGTTATTTATCACCTGTCCTTGCAAGGTACCCAAATGCTCAAAGCTATGAATATAAAAAAAAGCGAACATAGTCAGTCACCCAGAGCTAAGAGCTGTTGCTAAGTATGGTACTAGATAAACCTAGTTGCAATATATGCAACTCATCTAGCTACCCAGTGTTTCTGAATACTTCATATATACTCTGTGGACTGTCAGTACAACTTTGGCTCATTTTTTGAAGGTATTTACCCATAAATGTCCGCAATGAGGACGACGACGTTTTAGGAAGGCTTTTGAACTGCCACTCCCTAGATTGAGGAGTTACAGATACTGCTACTACTAGCTAAGCATAACTTTTTGCTCGAAGTCCATAAAAGCGTGGGGCTATTAATATTAATGTCATACTAGTACATAAGTATATCACAAAATCCATATAAACAGAATTATTCAGCCACTAAAATACATAGTTTAACAATCTACACGTACGCATAATGAACAGTACATAAAGTTTTCTGGCGTTGTGACGTCAAACTCAAAGGTAAAGCACGTGCGTGACAACCATGTCAGTAAGACGTTCACTGTTGACAGAACTCACCTTCGCTGCAATTTGTTTGACCATGGTGAATAAATCTGAGATAAAGCTACGCTTCAACGGGCAACGTTCAATGCAACTTTCGATGTGCAGCTGGCAACGATCTGTAAGTAATAAAAGCTAACAGTCACGACAATAACAAACATGCGAGTTCGAAGTTCCAACCGGATATGCAAAGTGGTTACTAGCGCCCTCTGGTGTCAGGAAAACAGCTTAGTCATTGACATGACTGTGCATGGTCAACGCATGTGGCTCACCCGGTTTGCTTGATTTAAAGTAAAACGTGTGAAAAGAAAGTCAACTACATTCAGGAAAATACCCAGACGTTTAGAGTGAAAATGACTCACCATTGTTGGGAAAGGAGCGCACCTTTAAAATGGATGTTTAATTCACTTTAAATATGAGAGTTGTCATTATTTTGGGCCGTTTAAGTGTGCGCCCATCCAGTCACTTTTCTTGCTTGCGACAGCAGTGGACTTGGCTTTGTGAAGCAGAGTTTACAGTTTAACTGCCATGTTATTTAGGCAATACATATAGTTCCCCACTCCCAGGGAAAGGCTGTAGATCATTTCTAACTTTCGCTTTCATTTACATAACTAGCTGGCACCACTAAACCTCGCAAATTTTACAGAGAGGTCACTGGGGGTAATGGTGATGAGACAGGCAGTGATATCAGAAAATGCAAGAACTCAGTCCCAACCTTTGCTTTTACAAAATACTTTATACACGTGCATTCTCCTCTAGGTCCATGCCATGGTTAAAACTGAGCCTCAAAAGAAAAATACATACCGGTAGGCCTATCTACGCCACTCCTTTGTTTCATGTCTTGGCAAAAGTGCTGATACCGGTACTCTTAATGCATACCATATATAACATTGTAGATCTACATTTAGGCAGCACTCAATGTGGCCACAGTAGGCCTACACTGATTCATCATAGAACTGTGTGGGGCCGAAGTGGTTATTATAGTGTGCAAGCATCACGGTGGCACAATTACGCAATGTTGTCGCTGTGATTTGAAGTCCACTTCATGCAGGCTTCCTCTCGATCTATTTGTCGGTTGCAAAGTTTGTCAGCAACCTGCAAATGGTGATGGGTTTCTGTCGCGCTCTGGTTTCCTCCCACCACAATGGTGGCTGCCATCGTATATGTGAAATATTGTTGAGTACGTTGTCAAAAAACCAATCAAATAAATACATAAAACTGGGTGTTCCTTTTTATACAAGAAATCAAAAACCAGTGGCGCAATCCAACACTTAATTGGCGGCAGATATCAAACAGCTATTGATGACTGCATGCATCCATGGCAACCAACACATACAGCACTGCCAATTTTTTTTTGGTTATATTTCTACTGTTACCATTTCAAATACACAAAGCGTGCTCCATCTGAAAAAGTGACCACATGTCTCCTTTTGTATTCAGCACTGACGTAATTCTACGGCAATATCACATTGCAACAACTCCTGTGGCAGCAGATAGGGCTATAAAAAGCACTGAGTACACCACTTAAAAATGGCAGGCTGCATGCTTGCAGCATTTTAAATGACTGCGGGTTAATCTCTCAGCTTCTTTCTGAATGTTTTCAAGAAGATTCAGTTCTCACTCAACATACCAGTAAAATTTATTCTCACAGAAATTATACAGGGTAGATAAGATATTGAATGGTGTACTGATTATCTATTAAAGGGATTTAATTCCATTATGCCAGCACATTCGTGTATATGAAGAAAAACACTTTGAGCCACATATACTTATAAAATAATCTGGCCCATTATATTCATACTGAAACACCTGACAACACACATGTAAGAGGTATGTATATCTCCACTTTAAATACTATGCCATCCTCATTAAAAAAGCTCTTTGTTTATTGAACATACAGTGATAATCACCACTTCAGTAAAAAGGCACTTAACAGCTACATCAATCTCCAATTAGGTGAAATTGTTATTAGCAGTGAATATTTTGACAGTCATTCCTTGAGCTGGACCCTATATCATCACAACCTGAGTATAAACCAATCCTGTGTCACTGTACACCCTTCCAAATGCGTCAGCGTGACAACAGCCAAATGGGGCTGTGTGCTACAATTAGGCCTTATGCCTAATCACTGTGATATCAGCCTAATATGTCACTGTGACACCAGCCCTGTGAGTCAATGTGACACCAGACCTGTGTTACTGTGATACAAGCCCAGTGTGTCACTGTGCTACCTGTCACTGTGATACACGTACCAGCCGACAGTGTGTCAGTGTGCTAGCAGCCCAATGTGTCAGTGTGCTAGCAGCCCAATGTGGCACTGTACTACCAGCTCAATTTGGGACAGTGATGCAAACCCGATTTGTGACTGTGATAGCAGCCCAATGTGTCAATTAAAGAAGAAAAAAGCTTGAACACAATTGCTGAATTAAGCGCTGAATTTTGAGATCTCAAGAAGTTATAAAAGCACATAACTGGGGTACTGTGGATGATTTCCGTAATAGGCTTTTGTAAATTGACTTCAATAATAAACATATACGAAGACATTACATACATGTACACATCTTTGGTAAATCCGTTTAACAATCATCGGCGAAAATGAAAGATAAATACAGTCTATTACATAGATATCTTTGGGAAACCCCAATTTACAATCACAAGTAAAAGAAGAAAAAAAACAGATAAAAATTAAACCTTTTACAGACATATCTTGGATGGATCCAATTAGAGATCAAAGGTAAATGTGGAGGCCTAGTTACAAGAAACAATCATGGTGCAAATAGAGGTCCATAGTACTACAACGTGCTGTCCAAACAGTGCAGCGTAAATACCACTACAGTATGCAGTATAATTTACAATATGTTCACATGAAACCAGTTCACATAGCTATAAGCAAGAAATATGATCAGTGCTTAGCCTGGGTATTTTCTAAGTCCCAACAGCTGCCGATAAGCACAGACATTACTGAATCACGCAAAATCAGTGGTAGAATGCTACTTTTTTCCACTCATCACAGGATGACTTGTACGTGTACATGTATAGTGAGTCTTAAAGGTTTGGGTTTTGTGGGTGTACATGTATGGTGAGTCTTGATGAAGTGAGGTTTGTGGATGTACATGTATAGTGAGCCTTCATGATGTGGGGTTTGTGGATGTACATGTACAATTAGCTTTGATGAAGTAGGGTTTGTGTATGTACATGTAGAGTGGGCCTTGATGATGTGGGATTTGTGGGTGTACATGTATAGTGAGTCTTGATGAAGTAGGGTTTGTGGATGTACATGTACATGTACAGTGAGCTCTGATGAAGTGGGGTTTGTGGATGTACATGTACACTTAGCTTTGATGAAGTAGGGTTTGTGGATGTACATGTACAGTGAGCCTGGGTGAAGTGGGGTTTGTGGATGTACGTGTATAGTGAGCTTTGATGAAGTGGGGTTTGTGGATGTACATGTACAGTGAACTTTGATGAAGTGGGGTTTGTGGATGTACATGTACAGTGAGCTTTGATGAAGTGGGGTTTGTGGATGTACATATACAGTGAGCCTGGATGAAGTGGGGTTTGTGAATGTACATGTATAGTGAGCCTTCATGATGTGGGGTTTGTGGGTGTACATGTATGGTGGACCTTGATGTGGGGTTTGTGAATGTACATGTATAGTGAGCCTTCATGATGTGGGGTTTGTGGATGTACATGTATAGTGGGCCTTGATGATGTGGGGTTTGTGGGTGTACATGTAGAGTGGGCCTTGATGATGTGGGATTTGTGGGTGTACATGTATAGTGAGTCTTGATGAAGTAGGGTTTGTGGATGTACATGTACATGTACAGTGAGCTCTGATGAAGTGGGGTTTGTGGATGTACATGTACACTTAGCTTTGATGAAGTAGGGTTTGTGGATGTACATGTACAGTGAGCCTGGGTGAAGTGGGGTTTGTGGATGTACGTGTATAGTGAGCTTTGATGAAGTGGGGTTTGTGGATGTACATGTACAGTGAACTTTGATGAAGTGGGGTTTGTGGATGTACATGTACAGTGAGCTTTGGTGAAGTAGGGCTTGTGGATGTATATGTACAGTGAGCCTGGATGAAGTGGGGTTTGTGAATGTACATGTATAGTGAGCCTTCATGATGTGGGGTTTGTGGGTGTACATGTATGGTGGACCTTGATGTGGGGTTTGTGAATGTACATGTATAGTGAGCCTTCATGATGTGGGGTTTGTGAGTGTACATGTACAGTGAGCTATGATGAAGTAGGGTTTGTGGATGTACATGCATAGTGAACTTTGATGAAGTGGGGTTTGTGGATGTACATGTACAGTGAACTTTGATGAAGTGGGGTTTGTGGATGTACATGTACAGTGAGCTTTGATGAAGTGGGGTTTGTGGATGTACATGTACAGTGAACTTTGATGAAGTGGGGTTTGTGGATGTACATGCATAGTGAACTTTGATGAAGTGGGGTTTGTGGATGTACATGTACAGTGAACTTTGATGAAGTGGGGTTTGTGGATGTACATGTACAGTGAGCTTTGATGAAGTAGGGTTTGTGGATGTAGATGCATAGTGAACTTTGATGAAGTGGGGTTTGTGGATGTACATGTACAGTGAACTTTGATGAAGTGGGGTTTGTGGATGTACATGCATAGTGAACTTTGATGAAGTGGGGTTTGTGGATGTACATGTACAGTGAACTTTGATGAAGTGGGGTTTGTGGATGTACATGTACAGTGAACTTTGATGAAGTGGGGTTTGTGGATGTACATGTACAGTGAACTTTGATGAAGTGGGGTTTGTGGATGTACATGTAAAGTGAGCCTTGATGAATGGCTGGGTGGCAACGAAAACAATTATCAGTAAAGCTAATAACCACATACATGTACATTATATGCCCTGAAAATCTGAACCAAAAATGCAATAAAATGAGGCAAATAAAGACCTTGAAATACAGGTATAAATTTTCTGATGCTGAAACGATTTCTCCATCAGATATCATCCTACTGTACTTCTCAAGCAAACCCCAAAACACCTTTACAACAGCTGTCAGTTAAAATGATTAACTTAGTCATGGCTAAAATTTTGGGTCTTTTCACTATACTTGACTTGAAGCATACTAAATACAATATTAATTTTTCTTTCCTTTATCCAGTTATTTGTTGTTTTTTTTTTCATTTTTTGCTTCACTAAATAAACACAGATTAGTAGTAATACAAGGTAACAATGCATAACAATGGGAGCAATACTATGATACCAGTATCAATGTGTAAAACAATAAAACAGACAAATAAGCACTAAGAAATAATCACCAGCTTTCAACAAATCATACATATTACATATTTAAATAATGGCAATCGATATCTTGCACATTAAAAGCTCTCCAGCACAAAAACAGCTGTTTCGTAAACTTCAGCAGGAGAGTTTTAAGTTTGAACTCTTTCATGCTACTAAAAGTGAAAAAGCTCTTACCGTATCATGTGGCCTATAAAAATTTTTAGGGAACTATTTTTAAATTACATCTACTATGACAGGGGTGTCTGCCAAGTTTTACAAAAAGTCATTTACAGTATACAAACGATGGAGAAAACTGGTACATGGTGAGACATGTGATTGGTAAATTGATGTCAACAAAGTTGCCTAAGATTTTTGACATGTCGAATGATACAGTATTATATTCATTAACTTTAGCGACAAGAGTTCAAACTTGAAACTCTCCTGTTCTGATCACACTTATCTGATGCAGGCAGCTGTTATTACTGCATTCCTATTCACCATAAGAGATATACATCCATGTAACAGCCATTATGAATGACTGGCAGAAATGGCTACAGGGCTAAAATTTAACTAAAAGTTCTGTTCATTATATGACATGTATGGACATGTGTCAAACTGGTACATTTACACACAGGTAACATTAAATCACTCTAATGCCAGTCATCCGTTGCTAACAATGTGTACATAAGCAGTTCATCTAGTGCCAAAATCAGGTGTAAAATGAAAAGATTTTAAAAAAAGATTGAATGATTCACAAAACTATAAATAAAACAAAATTTAACATACAACAAAAACCAGAGGACATTTTAAATCATTCACATTTCCAAATCGCACTGTTACTTTGTGTGAATTTTTTTTAACAATGTATGTATATATATATATCCCCTTTTTCATGAAATAACCATACACTGCATGTTTATTTATGAATACAAGTCTTCAAATCCACTTTTTAAAATAACAATTAATATAAAATACATTAGGATATGCCAGCCTAATAACAAATGTTAACATATAAAAGAGCTAAAGACAAGCACTATTAGACAAACTGTGCCAGAAAAATTTCAGCACATTTTCCTAAAACGTAAAAAGCCTGGGTGAACCGGGATTTAATTGAGCATATGATAAGAATACTTTTAAAAATTAAATAATGATGATGTGGATTAATTTGGTTGACCATGGTTTTTATCACATACAGGGACAAATATTACCCAAAGTACAAACCTGCTGTAATTGATGAGCAATTCTTATTTCACATAAATGATGATACAGATGTCCCAGGGTCATTTTGGTTCATATAAATAGAAAAATATTAGGTAAATTACAAGCCTGTTGCATTTTAAATTAAATAAAAATACTTCTTATCAAATAGAAAATACATTATGCTAATCACAATTGTTGTATTTGATTATAAAATTGCCTTTGGTTTGAGACAGTCTGAAGTGGTGTTAGCCAGTATTACTTGTACACACTCTTCTCTACATATTCAGTCTTTTTGTAACACATACGTTACTTCCCATTTCAAGGAATTACATCCCTTGACAGTAAGTATCAGTCTTTTATTTCAGTACTAAAAGCATATATGACTAAATATTGTTGTTTACTCTATCAGTTTCCCAATGCATAGAAGTATATTGCAATGACATAAAAGTAGCTAGCCTTACAAGAAATTTCACAGGTAGATTAGTCACATAACCACTGTGGTTGCTTAACTTTCATCACACTGGTACTTCTAAATGCTACCAGCATTGGATAATTGAACGGATACCTACAATCAAGGGAGGTAAATCCTTGAAAAAGGAAGTAACCCATGTATTATGAAAACAGTCCAATTGTAGTCCTGTAAGCAGTATGTAAACTGATTGAGCCATAATTGCTTGTATTTAATTATACCGGTACTTACTTATTTCACTCTCTTAACTGCCACACTCAACAATTTTTTCTCTACATGATAATGGTGAAGACAATGGGCAAAGGAAACTGGAGCACTCAGAGTAAACCACCGCTCCTCGCCAGGTACCGGACAGTGCCCTGAGAGTTTTTTTCTTTTTAATCATGACGGGTGACATGTATGTATGTGCTTAAAACACTTGGAATGACAATTATTATCCCATAGATATGTAGGATTCTGAAGTTAGTACATTTACAACACGGTAAAAAATATTTTACTTTGGTCATTGGTGTTTCACATTGTACTCAACTGATATGTAGGATTCCGAAGTTAGTACACGTACAACAAGTTTTATTTTTGTCACCTGTGTTTGACACGGTGCTGAAAAGAAATTTCAGCTTTATGACAGCCGTCATTATTACTGGTGGGTAGAAATCTGGACAAATCCCTTGAATGATGATGAGACCTGAACAGGCAGGTGCTTGATTTGAACCCACGACCAACAGGTTGGTCAGGGCTATTCCGATACTTCAGTCATTGAGACATTTACAATGCCGCCTCTCCACTCCTGCTGGTCATCGGGACAGCTGATCACCTGGATGGCATCATCAGATGCGGTTGATGTACATGTAGGCCATTTCTTCGATGTTTTTCCTGTCTTCATCCTCCAGGCAGGCCTTGGAGGAAGCACAAATACAATGGACATCGCCATGGTAACATGCCACACACTATGTACATACTTGTAATTCTTCTCTGTTTCTACAAAAGCGAAGAGACTGATACCAATCCCGGCACAGACAACACCTGGCAGCAGGAAAAACACATACCTTCTCCAGGATGGGTACCAGCCTCGCCTCTTAAAGCACCGTAGACCCTGCAACCAAACAAAGAAAATAATAAGAAAAAAATAATAACAAGAGGTGGTTAGCAAAAAAACACAATAACCCAGGAGCCTCTCACCAATGCAGTCACTGTGAGTTGAAGTTCAGCTCATGCTGGCTTCCTCTCCAGCCATAAGTGGGAAGGTCTTGCAGCAACCTGCAGTCATTTGACGATCTCAATATTTCCTCTTTAATGAGCAGGAGAGGTTGTGCCTGTCCTTCATCACCCCGTATATCAGATCACAGAGCAGGAGAGAGGTTGTGCCTGTCCTCCATCACCCCGTATATCAGATCACAGAGCAGGAGAGAGGTTGTGCCTGTCCTCCATCACCCCGTATATTAGATCACAGAGCAGGAGAGAGGTTGTGCCTGTCCTCCATCACCCCGTATATCAGATCACAGAGCAGGAGAGAGGTTGTGCCTGTCCTCCATCACCCCGTATATCAGATCACAGAGCAGGAGAGAGGTTGTGCCTGTCCTCCATCACCCCGTATATCAGATCACAGAGCAGGAGAGAGGTTGTGCCAGTCCTCCATCACCCCGTATATCAGATCACAGAGCAGGAGAGAGGTTGTGCCTGTCCTCCATCACCCCGTATATCAGATCACAGAGCAGGAGAGAGGTTGTGCCTGTCCTCCATCACCCCGTTTATCAGATCACAGAGCAGGAGAGAGGTTGTGCCTGTCCTCCATCACCCCGTATATCAGATCACAGAGCAGGAGAGAGGTTGTGCCTGTCCTCCATCACCCCGTATATCAGATCACAGAGCAGGAGAGAGGTTGTGCCTGTCCTCCATCACCCCGTATATCAGATCACAGACATAGAACTTACCCAGAATATGATGAGCAGGGTCACCCCTGATATGGCCGGGGCCACAAACAGCCAGAGACTGTGCTTGTCCTCCATCACCCCGTATATCAGACCAATGGCTCCAGCCATCATTAGCGTGGGCAGGTAAGGCTCCTTCAGTTGCAGCATGGCTGTCAATGTCACCCAGAAAGACAGGACTGAACCAAAGAAATCACAGGCACTTAACGTGTCGAAACTGGTGATGCAATAGGACAGTACCCTGTTTCCATCACAAGCATGGTAAAACTGTGAGGTAAAAAACAGAAAGCGTCATCAAGTTATTTCCCATCCACACGGTGAACACATTTCGCGTTGATAATGTAGTTTTCCCCCTATTTATGACTGATATTGTTTTACCTTGACGAGCTCAATCAAATCATGATTTGCATTCTACATGTACCTGGCAAAGTTTAGTAGCGATTACTAGGCATCTTTGCATATATACTTGCAAAACTTAAATATTTATTTATTTGGTTGGTGTTTCATGCTGTATATTTCACCTTTATGCCCATGGTTAGCATTATGGTGGCAGGAAATTGAGGCAGCACCTGGGGAAACCTTTTTTTTAGTACTCAATATATACGTGTAAATGTACACCTATTACAACTATGATCAATTCTTTGATTTATGGTATAATATCAGAAGTAAACTTTACAATGCTTCCAAGTGAGAGTCATGGCACTGAGTGCCTGGGTAAACCCTTCAATTCACTTGATTTTCAAAACCAGGTTTCGGAGTGGTAAGCAATCGTGCCATGGACATACAGCCAGTTTTGATTTATTTATTTATGTGATTGGTGTTATATGCCATATTCAAGAATATTTCACTTATATGATGATGGCCAGCATTATGGTGAGAGGAAAACGGGCTGAGCCCGGGAATAACCCATGACCATCCGCAGGTTCCTGCCAGACCTTCATACGTACAGCCAGAGAAAAACCCATCATGAGCTAGACCCTTTGGCCACAAAGGCCCACCAGCCAGTTTTGAATATTAAAATACTGCAAAGCTGAGCTGGTCCAGCGCGGCATAATGACTCAGAGGCCTCTCACCAATGCAAAAGCTGTGTATTCAAGTCTAGCTCATGCTGGTTTCCTCTCTGATCGTATGTGGGAAGGTCTGTCATCATCCTGCAGATCGTTATGGGTTTCTCCCAGGCTTTACCCGTTTTCCTCCCACCATAATGCTGACAGCAATCTTTTAAATGAAATATTCTTGAGTGTGTTGTAAAACTCCAGTCTTTTTTTCATTATGTTATTTTGTTGTTTTTGCTGTTCTTTCTTTAAATATATTTTCCAACTAAGCACAAACCAGCAATAAATGTCGGCTTAGATCCAATTACAAATACATGGACATTACATGGTAACAACCACCCACTGCTGAAGTTACAACCAAGTTTAAATCTTATGACACTCCTGAAAAAATGAACCCTGAGGTATTAAGAAACTCTCCATTCCTCATAAATGAATGAAAAGCAGAAATAAATTAAAAAAAAGAAGCTTTTGAAAACAAAAATCTATAACATACTTACTGATGAGAAAAACATTGTACAAAAGTAGACGAGGGCTTCAGCGTAGAATCTGCGATAAAGGGCAAGGATAATGGCAGGAAAGAAGAACAGGTTACTGAGGGTCAAGAGGAGGGCCTCCTCTAGCTGAGCCTCGGTAGACGCAGCCTCTGTACCGTCACTGCAACCATAACCACGCCAACCTGCAACCATCATCCACAAGAAACATTATGTTAACCATCAGTTTTGTAATTTACGACAATTATTGTCCACACAGGGTATCAATGATGGAACATTTTATTTGTGTTGTTGTGCATTAGTTTACATGTATGCCAAACCTGACCTCAATATTTTCTGGACTTCTTGAGATACAACCTTTTGCCTTACGTGGGAAAATCCGTCAGCAACCTGCGGATGGTCGTGGGTTTATTCTTGAGTACGGCGTAAAACACCCGAGTACAAAACCCGAGCTCAATACAGACTGAACTTTTCTGAGATACCACCTTTAATATTACCATTTATTCTAATACATAAGAAACATAAGTCATGAATTGTGAGTGAGTGAGTGAGTGACTGAATGAGTGCTTGGGGTTTAACGTCGTACTCAACAATTTTTCAGTCATATGACGACGAAGGAATCATTAGGGTGCATGTAAGTGTAATGTGCCTCCTTGTTGCAGGACGGATTTCCACCGCTCTTTTATTTAGTGCTGCTTCACTGAGACGACTTACCGAAGGCAAGTAAGCCGCCCCGCCCGAGCCATTACACTGATATGGGTCAACCAGTCGTTGCACTATCCCCTTCACGCTGAACATGAATTGTGTAATATATGGTAATTACAGGAATCCATGATGGAACCCCTTTTGATAATGTGCCTTAAACTGGCGCTCAATGCATGCAGAATGTTTTTAAATACAACACTTACATTTACCATTACATTACTTCGATCGATACTGGACACCAACACAGAGTGTGTGACATTAGGTCCTGCTGTACTTTTGTACATGCAGGCCAGCTAAAATATCGTGACAAGGAATTTGCGAAGTTTTAACATGGTGTGACAAGCAAATTATTCAAAAAAGTCAAACTGCTCTGCAATAATTCATGTAAAAGTTATCATTATTTATTCTTCTAAAAAGATGAAATATTTAAAAAAAGGCGATATTTCACATATGTATACACAAAACTCATTTTTGTCATTACGTCGCTCGAGACGCTGGCACGATCTGTTTCCTACTTCAAATCTTTCAGGCAAAACTGGCACTATAAATCTGATATTTGAATACCTTAAATAGCCAACATTTATGCACTGTGCAAGGTTCTCTGTGACTTCATGTGTAATTATTATACCTCATAGAGTGGTTCTTGGTTTCTGCTGGTCACTACACGGTCGCCTGATATTCCACAAAACATGGTGTGCACGGCCACGTTCAAGGAGGTATTACCCCATGTTCATGGGGCAATTGTGCAATTGTGCAAGTCCCTTTGTGTGCTCTCTGGCGTCTGCTTGTTTGTAAACAACAGGATGGTGGCTAGCTCCGTTATTGATATAGCGATTAAAAGTACCAACTGAGTAAGCATACTGTTATGTTGGTATAATATTATAAAAACCTATAATGTATCCGGAGGAACGTGATATCAGGAATTGTCTGCTCTTGTAAAGTGATATTCAACTTGCATTTTGCACTCGTTGAACATCTCTTCTCTCGAGCTGACAATTCCTGATTTCCCATCCCTCAGCATGCACTATTTGTCAAATAACACTAAATGCCTGATCATTTGTGAGGATTTACCTGAGAGACAGTTACAGGCAGAGAAGCGGCTGGCACCTCTCACATAGGTCAGGCACTGGCCACTGTTGTCACAGCCTCCGTCCACACATGCAGAAGTGCTGATGTCCATCTCCACCAGGGCAGTCATGTTATGACATGCTTCTCTGCAAACATCAACGACAACAACTAGTGAGTTTCCACAATGGCTGTGATCAGTGTGATGGCACAGCACAGTGACCCATGAGCCTCTCACCACGTTCGATATGAGTTCAAATCCAGCTCATGCTGGCTTCCTCTCCAGTCGTATGTGGTAAAATGTACTAGCAACCTGCGGAAGACTGTGGGTTCCTCCCACCATAATGCTGGCCGCTTTCGTACAGGCGAAATATTCTTGACTGACTGGAATAAAAAAAACCCCTAACAGTGTTTTAAAGAACAATTATCATTTTTCACATTCCTGTGCAGATAAAGTTTTTCCTTAATTATTATTTTCTGAATCATCTGATGGAAACTTAATAAGTAATACCCTAATTCTTCTACCTTTTCAACTGTCTCTGCCACCAATATTTTGAAACATTCAGAGAGAACTATGGGGTGTAGAGAAAAAATTTGGACAGTTTTATGAAGCTTATATCTTTAGCCACCCCACCCCCAACCCACCTTTTAATGTCATTTTCAAAATAATTGTACGCATAAATTCCGCTGAAAAGTTCTTTAGTGGTTGAAACGGTTGAAGATTTACAGGAATAATACATTTGTATTCAAGTAATTTGTTTTTTAATTTGTTAAATGTAGAGGTCAGGATCCATTTTCATTCCATACTATTACAGTAATCTCAAGGAACTTGATTTCATGAAGCGTCATTCATTAGATGTTCAAATTTCACATCACATTCCACATTTCTAATCCAATGTTGGCTAACCTTTGGTTGTATTGACCTTCCGTATAACAATGCATGGTCAGAGACAAGAACCACTTTGCTGGTTCGGGGTAAGGCACGTACAGCACCCCTGTCTGTTCCTGAGGCTCGCTGGCATTGAGGTAAATCTGTCTGGAGGGGTAGGCCTCACAGGGTGGGCTGCCACCCCCGTTAAATCCAATGCTGCCCTTCTGTAAGCAGCCCGTCACTACTAGGTACTTACCTGGCACTCCGTCCTACAATCAACCAAAGATCAATGAGTTAGTCAGCCGATTTTGTGTTTCTTGTCATTTGTCCTCTTAGGATCAGAGGGTTGTTTTTCTACCACATAATGTTTTTACACACACAATTTTGAGACAAACTCAGTGAATACATGTACTCAGAAAATACACACAACAGAAAAACAGGCTGACCACACGTAATAACAGCTATTTATTCCTGGTATTATTCTCTGTGTGCACACACTCTGTCAGACAGGTTAACATAATATTTAAACCTAGAACCCCAATGTCCATCCTCCAATATTTCCAAAAATAAAAGAAAGAAAAGGAAGACAACCTTAAAAAGATCACAGGATGTCATGTTACTTAGTTATGTGAGGTGCACTACTGGTACATCAAGTTTGACTGGAGAAATGTAGCAATCAGAAGAGAATACAGAGTACATGAAAATTAATGCATTAATGCACTAAGTACTTGAGTGGGAGTATATATGAAAATAATTACCCGATTGTAAATAAACTTCAGCATGAGGAGATGCATGAACAAAATCATGTCTACAGACATAGAGACAAACAGGGTGATCCCAGTATACCCCCCCACCCACCACCAAACTCCAAACGAAGATGAGTGGGGTATAAAACACTAGGTGATATTCTAATCTATGTCTACTCTGGATAATATCACCAATTTCATTGAAATATGATATTGTGTTTGGCCTAAATTTTCGTCCATGAAAAAGTGACTTATTTGCCCAAATATACCCCTTTTGGGCTGAAATGTTAGGACGACAAATACAGCAGCATAACTGTACAACACAACAATGTCTTAAGAGAAACCCATGGCAAAAGCCGATATATCTCACCAGCACGATTACGGTCAGCCTGGTCTTGAGAGTTCCACCTATGTCTAACCTGGGCTCCAGCGTGAATGGGATGACGGTGGTCAGTCCATCATACAGGATCACCTGGGGCGTGATGACCGTGGAGAAGGCCAGCACCCCCAGGACAGACCTGAAGTCCCCATACCCCCGATACCTGTCTAGCTCAGGTAACACACTACAGTCCTTTGTACTATTGTCCCACTCAGAGGTCACCAGGTATATCTCACCAGAGCACACTGTCATTATTACCACAGAAAAAAAAAAGAACATCTCAATTACTCACTCAGTGACTGATTTTATTGGTTGACTGATTGATTGATTGCTTGTTTTTGCAGTACCCTAATTCCTCAATCTTTATACAGTGCAATTTATGCCCACTCTTGATTTTGGAGACAAGACAAACATTGGTTGGATCGGCCAAGTTGAGGGCTTCCCAAAAAGTGTAACTTTATCCGTCTACACAGTAAAATGCTTTCTGAATGTCCTGGAACAAAAGCAACGCAAACATGCGAAAAGGTTGAGAATTACAGTAGTCAATAATGTTCTACTTGCAACATGACAAGTCAGTGTCATGGGTTGAAGAAACCAGAGTGTCTGAAGTGAATCAGCAAACTTTGGCAAAGTTGCCAATGAACTTTTTAGCTCCCACATGTGATGCACAGATTTAACAATGCGACGGAGATGAACGCATCTACAAGCGTAGGAATACATAGGAGATGGTATTAAAGTGCTACTTCAGTTCCAGGAAAAACCACTGTGGAAACATTAAAAATGATACCGACGATCCCGTATGGAACAATGTTAACGTCACAGTTCAAAAAGATTTAAGGTAAATAACTCTATTTAACCCCTATAAATGAAAAATCCTCGAACACAAAATCTTCGGGAGTTACCATAAAATTTTCCTGTTGTCACGTGATAATATTCCTTACGTAACGATGAATCAGGCAGATATGATGTCAAGTAAGGCCGTGATACTGGAATGACGTCATGCATGTTTGAAAGTGTTCCTGAATGACGTCACACAAGGCAAAACTGGAATCGGCAGAAAACTTTTGTTTCCGTATTATTCTCCGAAACTACCCACAGTGGTTTTAAAACATCCGATTTTTTGAAGACACAGTAAATCATCTTAAACCATCTTGATTCTTACAATTTAATGCTGCTTTTAAGACATAAAGGCCTTGACACTGAAGTAACTCTTTAACTACTAACAACAAGCACAGCTATCACAGTATTATATTTTATGTATTTACTGATTTTATCCCGACCCATCAAAATCATCAAGACCAAATAAGTACTGCTATTCAGAGAGAGTGCTACAAACCTGTGCTTTCCAAGGTAAACTGTACACTAATATCCTCATTCCCATGGTTAGTAAAAGACAGATACTGCCAAGCATCTACATCAGGGGAGGCTACTCTTAGAATACATTCATCATTTGCGGCAGGAGTACAGGTTATCTCCCCTTGTCTGCGCTCAGCACTTGGCAGAGCAGAGCTCCTGGACATTACAGTTATGTCACAGAGGTAGTTAGAGATTGAAGCCGCAGTCTTAATACCACAGCCTATGATGTGAATCTTAAACTCCCATGCAGGCTCATCCAAGAAGAACCTACACAAAACAAAACATAACAACCAGTCATGCTCAACACTGCATATATTCATATTCAATTACTTGAATATGGGAGCCTTCCAGCTCCGACATTGACATGTTTGTCCAAATGCGCTCTGCATCTTCGCTTTACAAGAAACAAAACTCATCACTTAGTAATACTATCCATAACCAATGACTTAACTTCCTGAACTATTTATTTCATTGGATTTCTGGAAACTGAAGTCACTTTTTGAAGGTGTTTTTCACTCATGTAAATAACTGGCTATGTCAAAATGTGTCTTTGCCCCATAAAACGATGATGTCATGGCACAAAGGGACGTCAACATGATGTTGAAACTTGAAAGTCCAGTACTTAGTGGTGTTCTGTGTCAAACTCAAGCTCTACGAGTGCAGGAAACTGTGTACAGGCTGTGAAGATAAACTTATAGATAATCAGCTGGCAGGGTGAAATCTTTAGACGGGACCACGCATTCAGTAAAACTTTGTGGATCTATTTTTAGAAAGAGGAGCCTCTGTAGCCAAGGGAGTTATCTCGCCAGCGCAGAGCAATGACCCAGGAGCCTCTCGCCAATGCGGTCACTCTGAGGTCAAGTCCAGCTGATGCTGGCTTCCTCTCCAGTCATACATGGAAAGGTCTGGCACCAACCTGCGGATGGTCGAGGGTTATCCCCCGGGGAAGAGGGCCTACTTTCCTCCCATTATAATGCTGGCCACCGTTGTGTAAGTGAAATATTCCTGAGTACGGGGTAAAACACCAATCAAATAAATACGTTTAGGAAGTTTTATCATACACGTTATTCTCATTATCAGTTAACCGGGGGCCTCCGTGGCTCAGTCGGTTAAAGCGCTAGCGCAGCATAATGACCCAGGAGCCTCTTACCAATGCGGTCGATGTGAGTTCAAGTCCAACTCATGCTGGCTTCCTCTCCGGCCGTACGTGAGAAGGTCTGCCAGCAACCTGCGGATGGTCGTGGGTTTCCCCCCAGGCTCTGCCCGGTTTCCACCCACCATAATGCTGGCCGCCGTCGTATAAGTGAAATATTCTTGAGTACGCCGTAAAACACCAATCAAAAAAAAAAAAAAAAAAAAAATCAGTTAACCGAGTAATGGAGTTTTATGGAAGTTGACCCAGGATGACAACTACAGCTACCATGACATCAAATCTTCAGCACATTTTTGCCAGTGGATTTTGTCCATATTATTATCATCATCAAAATGACACTAAAATGATCTGTTTGTGTCACTAAAAGATGCAAGCCTCATAAAACTGTGGTTATTTATTTCTCTACACTCTATAGTTTTCTCAGAATCTTTCAAATATTGGTTGCAAAGGCAGTTGAAAATGTGGAAGAGCTAGGGTAGATTTGAAGTAAATTCAACCCAAACACAGCTACGTGTGTGTCCTGGCAAAATATTAGGATCAGTATGGTTAGCTGGAGTAATTGTCAAGAAAGGTCTCACTGGTGTCATCCCCCTTGATAGTTTGCCTGATCAGTTTGTTATGAATAAAACTGTACTCAAAAGACCATTATACACATTGCAAGAGAAATGCTTTCAGAGTTACGCCGCCCCCACCCCCCCCAACCCTCCCCTTAGATGGTTTACCTGATAAGTTTGTTATCATTAGGCTTGATGTGTACTGAACCATGCCTCTTGTCCAGTGTTTCTACCCGTTTGTGAATATCTATAGAGATAGCCGGCTCCAGGAAATATCGACATTTAGGACCAAGTCCCTGTATGAAACACAGACAAAAAAACAAACAAACAAATCAGTACATACATGTATCTAACCAGTACTTTCAAAAAGTTATGGTAGTCACGGGATATGATATTTTTTTCCCTAGTGTAAGTTTATGAATTGTCCCAGACTTTTGCATTTAATGCTGGTAACTGGTTATCATTCAAGATAAAAAGGTTAAAAAAAGATTGCATTATGTGACCTTTCAAAACTATTTGGCAAGAATTTTTAGTCACATTTAGTGAAAAAAGTTCCTCAAGAAATAATTCAGAGTAGAAGAAAAATGGAAAAAATGAAGCAGCTGAATTCTTATGAATATGAGAAATCTCACTGCTGAAAGAGATATCACTTATGCAGCTGGAAAACAGGTAATCAAGGGATTGCTGAAATAATGTCAACAAAGGATGCATAATATTTTCCACAAGTCACATGATACAGTAGGACTGTTTCTTAACGCCAAGAGAGTTCAAACTCAAAATTAACAAACCTGGAAATCTATCAAAGAAAAAACAAAACAAAAAACAACAACAACAAATTCTGTGACAGTTCTTGCCGTAAGTGGTGCGTGATTACTTGCTCTCATCTTGTTCTCCAGTGAAGAAAAATTTGGGTAAATGACCCGATACTTGCCACAAAATTCTTATGCCAACATGTTAATTTTAATATACTTCATTCACCAGCCTTTCTCTCAGCTAAAACGGCAAGATGGAAAGTGGCAAACTGTTCACCAGCTATTTCCTAACTGCCGGGCCGCTGTGATTTTTCTGGATTATTTTGGACACTGAATCAGCTTTTCGTCTTTGTTTTAGAGCAGGTGTGTAATTATCACACCCCTTGTGAAAAGACCAGCAGCATGATTAGCACCCCTAAATTCATTCTTCCCAGACGTCTGATTTTGTCACGTGTCACCACAAATTGGATTTATTTATTTATTTATCCATCTGATTGGTGTTTTACGCCCTACTAAAGTATATCTCACTTATATGACGATGGCAAATATTATGGTGGGAGGAAATCGAGCAGAGCGCTGAGGGAAACCCACAACCATCCGCAGGTTGCTGAAAGACCTTTCCATGTATGGCTGGAGAGATAGTCAGCGTGAGTTGGACTTGAACTTACAGCTACCGCATTGGTGAGAGGCCCCTGGGTCATTGCGCCAAGCTTGTGTGCTAACCACCTCGGCCACAGAGGCATCTCGCTCCCCCATCTCAAATTGGAAGGCCTGTTAATAAAATAATGGGCTTAACAGGAACGTGTAGTTCTACCTTTTGTACTATCTTGTCGTGAGTTTGTGAGGTAAAGGCAGCCAAGTACCACTCTCCTGGCTGGGGTTGGTACACCATGTGAAGAACAGACTCATTCCCACTGGTTACAGTCAGCTGGTGTTCATGTGTTCTTCCCACGTGGAAGTGGTCAGGGAAACTCTCGTTAAACGGGGATACCAGAGGGTAACTACCCACCTGTAAATGACTATGCACAAACAACATATTACATTGTTAATCAAAAGTCATTCAACTTTCAAAAAAATAAAAGGAAGTCAATCCTGGACATTTTATATGGGTATCTGTAATTCTTCAACCTTTTCGCATGTTTGAAAGGTGTTTATTCAAGAATGCTCAGGATGCATTATTCTGTGTAGAAATGTAAAACTTTTTGTCAACCCATGAAATTGGCCAATCCAGCAAATGTTGTTTTGTCTCAAAAATGAACTGAAAAATGTGTATAAATTGCACTGAAAGTTACTTTTTCACATATGCGAAAAGCTTGAGGAAATAGGGTACCATACTTTCGGACGAATTACCACAAGCTTTAAAGAGCTACATGAACACAACTGGGTCAAATATGATCTATTTAAACCCCGTACAAGTAAAACACACCATCCAGGGAAATTAACTGCACAGCCATTTACATATAAGTAACTACAGCATCGAGAGTAAAACCAAAGCAGGGATGATAGTTATCCAAGGGATAGTTCACAATCACTCACATGTGACGAGTGAAACCTGGCCTATTGTCAGCCTACACCATGTAGCGTTTGGTTCCAGCTCTTCATGTTTTAACTTAACTTCATACTTAACTTTCCCCCGACCCCTCAGCCCCCCTCGGCACCATGGCTTAAGCAGAATTAGGTGATAAAAAAAAAATCGTATGCAACGATGTTACTAAAAATTTTCAACCTTTTCAACTTTTTTCAGTGCACTTTATGTGTACAGTGATAATGAAAATGACACTAGAAATCATCTGTTTGTGTCATTAAAGATGCAAGCTTTATAAAACTGTCCAAATTACTTCTCTATACCTCACAGTTCTCTCAGAATGTTTCAAAATATTGCTTGATCAGGCAACTGAAAAGGTTGAAGAATTAGGGTCATCACAATACATAAGATATCTAGAATTACTCACGTCAACTCAAACTTACATAGAAATGATTTTTTCCACACAATCTGCTGAGGAGGCGAAGGCTCTGAACCTCCACACAGCCCTGTTAGCTTCCTCTGGAATGAAGAACCTCACTATCTGGACATTGCTGAAGCTTTTGTAATCCACCACCTCAACAGCACCCAAAAGTGTGGCTTCTCTGCGCACCGCAGAAGATCCTAGACCTACCAAAAGAACATACTCAGGGCTTCATTTTATTTGTTTATTTCCTAGGTGTTATACGCCATACTCAAGAATACATGTATTTCATTTATACAACAGTGGCCAGCATTATGGTGGGAGGAAACAGGGCAGTCAGGACTTCAGAATCATAACCTCCAACCCCAATTGCACCTCTTACTGTATGTACAATTCTTTAAGCTTTAAGACTTTGTTTACAATGTGCTTATTCTTGCATATTCTGGGGACATTATTCTGTGCAGATTGACAAAATTTTAAAACCTTACTTAACTATGTCCAATTCCTGAAACTGGCTCATAGACATGAAATCAGACAACTTCTTGTGTAACCAAGTTACTTGAAATCTGCAGTTTAAATACTTGAATAATTGGCATATCCTGATTGGGTATGTCCCTGTTATGTTTGACCAACATGAACTTTACCCCAATCAACATTCTCCTTACAGCACAAACACTTTTTAAAGAGAATGTTGGCTAGGTTAAACTTTCCGTGGTTATCTTACCTTTATTGCACATTTTTTCCCAAACTATGGCACCCATCACAATAAAATGAATATATTTGGAAATTAGAATATTTTCTCTTTCGGAAAATATATAGGTTTATACCATAAACTTGTGTCTTTAAAAACTTTAGTGTTCAAACATGTATGTCCTGAAAGCAAGGTTATATGAAAAGGATCGCAATAGAAGGAAATGCTTTCTTAAACTGTAACAAAAAGATGCATTGTATTAAAGCCGCTGCTTTTAGTTCAGGCGGATAATACAGAAACAAAAGTTTTCTGTTGATTCCCATTCCAATTATTTCGACCCCTTCTGTATTTCATTATTTCTCAGTTAGTTCATGCTAAGGAATCTGCTTGCAATGTAGGATAAAACCAACAGTTAGGTGATTCATTTCAAAATCAGTTCACAGTTTATTTTGATCTCTGTTCGTCAGTAAAGCAACAAATGACGTCGTACCGGTACTTTCAAAGTACATGACGTCATTCCAGCATAACTGCCTTAGTCGCCAAAGACTTTATGTTTGAGGATTGACTCTTCACTTATGGCGGTGGTAAAGAGAGTTATTCATTGTAAATGTTTGAACTGTGGTGCTCCATGGAGTATCTTTCATATGAGTTCAATATTTCCGCCTGGCTTCTCTTGGGACTGAAGTAGCACGTTAATTTGGTTTGGGGATCTCGCGATGCTACTACACTGCTTGAACCGAAATTTATTCAAGCAATCACAAATATCTTATTAGTTTAAAAACAATACAGAAAAGTAAAACGATTCGGCTTTTGTACAAAATATATAAGCTACCAAATGATTTACCTGTAAAAAAAAAAGGCGTGGACGTCGCAGATTACACAATATCAGTTGTTACGGGGAAGAATTAAGGAAGGAATATGTTGTTGTTGTAAAATACACGCACATATGTATACTTACAAAACTGAGACAAAGCAAAAAGTAGGTACACCACAAGCTTAATCTTCAGACAAATGGCACATATTTCTCCCATCATATAGCAATTTCCTAAGATGTCACCCCTATTTTCTGTAATACAGCCAAGCGCGTCCAACCTCAGCAACCGACGCCCTTGGTTAATTTTTATGTCATCACGTGACAGCTATAGCGCTGTCATCTTGGGCGAAAGTGAGGCTGGAGGGATTTCCTCCAATAAAGCCCGGATTTCCCCTGTCTACTGTTTGGCGCACGTGTTGTATAAATATATAACAGCGTTGTATGGATGTTATTATGTGAAAAAAATACAACATCCTTATGCATACCCGTTACACAATGGCCTAATAAGGTTATGCCAGTTCCGTTATTGTGAAATAAATACTTGTAGGCCCTTGATAACCTCTTATCCACTTTTTCTACCCATCCCTGTTTTTCATCAGGCCGATATGCCCCGCCTTAGGGTCTTGAGTCAAACAGTCAAATAAATAAATAAATGTTGGCTGTTTAAAACACACGATGAGCTGGTCTCCATGAGTGTATAGCAGCTGTCAAACTGTTTACATTTTATTTACTGTGTACTGGTACTGTTGGTCTACTTTAGTTATAGGCCTACATTTGTAAAGAAGCAGTAGAGTATTGAAATCCAGAAAAAGGAAACCACATTTTCTTTCATCCAAAGAGGAATATACCTTTCCATAGTGTTCATGGAAAGATATTTCTGTAGATTTACTTTAATACGACAGTCACTGACTATAATATTTTAGCTGACAGACAACAATTTACGAAAATGCCGGTGTGTATAAATTTGGCATTGAACTAGCATATACTAGAATGCATGTAAACGTGTAAAGATTTCCATGAGGCATACCAAGTTGCTTCTATTATGCAACAGACAATTTGAATGAAAATGATATAAATTACATACATGTACATAAAAAGAACAAGTACAAGTTGCACATAGATGCAACATTCTGCAATGTGTCAAAGTCCTCTTACATGCAGGACCCTCGATAGCTGAGTGTCCCAGGATAACAGGACGTTACAAACTGACCAAGCGATTCACAGAGCTGTTTGTCACAGCGAAAAACGGACAACAAACTACATATACAATACAAGGGACCAAGCGATTCACAGAGCTGTTTGTCACAGCGAAAAACCGACAACAAACTACATATATAACTGAAACAATTTGACATTGCTTTTGATTAGCAAGTCATACTTTACATACTGTGTTTCACCTGAAGTTTTGTATGTGAAAATGCACTTTCAGAACCACGTCAAGGCCTTAAAATGCTACTTTGGCTGCTAACACTTACGTTTTTCTGATCAGATTTATTTACTTGAATGGTGTTTTACGCTGTACTCAAGAATATTTTACTCATACGACGGCAGCCATTAATGTGGGAGGAAACCCGACAAAACCCGGGGGGAAACCGACGACCATCCGCAGTTTACTTTCCCACGTAATGCCGAAGACTAAGACAGTGTAATGCTCTCGCTCATTACGCATTTAGTTTATGATAATGTCACTGATCTCTGTTACGGCTGGTAACCAAGAAATAAATACAGAGACACGCACCGTTCCACCAGGCACGTCAATACAGGCACCATTATAACAAATGAAACTGCATTGTCACACTTTCCTCACTTATAAGTTGGATGTATCACTATAAGTTTTACCTTACGGTTCGACTATCACTGTTAAGTTTAACATCAGTCTGGTTAACAAAACTGTTTCATGCAACATAATTCGCAAACAAAAAGTCCAATTTGGATATAAATTACCATCAAATTATATTAGACCAATATGTGTTATAGAATGTAACTGGAATTTAAAAGTCAACAAAATTGTCCATTCCTGTCACCATCTGGTCATCGGTTACTGGCTATCTGCTTATACTGTATGTATCTTAAATTTTTCTGCGTAACAGTCTCTGCCTAACAACAGTTTTCCTTTTTATTTCCCTTTTTATTTTTTTTTCCATTTTATTTTATTTCCTTTTTCTTTTATTTTCCTTTTTATTTTATTTATCCTTTTATTTGAATAGATAGTTATTCTACCATACTGGACGGGATACACTATGTCCAGGACAAAAGTTGTATCTCACAACCGGGTCTCCATCACTATCACAGCCTCACGAATGCACAGAACCATCATCTGATGAACCCTAGCCCTCTCCGGGAAAGTCAGGCAAAGATGTACTGACCACATTTCCTTGTGACTCCCGGGAAATGTCACAAAAAAACATCTGTACGTGCCAAATTTCTATGAAAGTAAGGTACTTCAGTTTCCTCACTCTCTGTGTCATACTCGGTGAACTTGCGTGGCATGGCATTCTTCGAAGTTTGTTTCAGTTTTCTCCGAACCTCTTTTACTGCTGCTCCAGAAGAATGCGACATCTTCATGTCGAAGTGAACAGCTTTAGTGGCCCGCCTCCTGGGACAACATGGTAATTAACTTCACTTAGTCTTTCTAAGAATTTATAAGGTCCTTTCCACTAGCTGGGTCGCCTGGTTTCACATGTTTGTCTCGGAGCCAGATCGCATCACTGGGTCTGCAAGTACCATCTTTAGAGTTCCTGTCGTAGTATTGTCTTTGCCTCTTCTGGGATGTCGCAAGTTGTGTCCTTGCCAGTCTGTATGCCGTTTCCGACCTAATTGGAGGCGACTGGCCAACTCGGTCTGGCTGATATTCTCGGTGTTATCTGGTCTACCCAACATAATGTCTTGAGGTAACCTCATTTCCCGACCGAACGCGAGCGCAAACCGAGTTTCCCCGAGTCGGAAGGTGAACGGTGAAGCGATATGCCATCAGACCTGCGGGCAAGTGCTCGTCCCAGTCTATACCGTTTCCACTAACCAAAGCTGTCACCATGGACTTGATGGACTTAATGGGCTAGTTGCCTGTCTTCTGCCTGTCCACTGCACTGTGGATGGTAGGCTGTTGTTCTTGTTTTTTTCAGTGTCCAGATTGCTCATTTCCTTGAAAATGGTTGACTCAAAGTTCGACCCTCTTTCATAATGAGGAGTCTCTGGTGTACAACATCTTGTAACCTACTCATTAACGAGGATCCGTGCACATGTCTGCCTTCTGATTACGAAGGCACCACGCTCCTAGCCACTTAATAAAGGCGTCTTGGGCGACCAGGATGTAGATATTACCTTTCTTTGAACATGGGAAGGGACCAACTATGTCGATGTGGACTCTCTGGTTTGGACGTCCTGTAGGAATTGATTGAAGATATGCCTTGTTTTGCTTTGAGGGTGATTTGCACTTCTGACATTTGACGCGATCTGCAAAACCTCGTGACTGTGGCTTTAAAATGGCCTCCAAAATCGGCGACGGACATTTTCGTGTGTTCCGTATTCCTAGATGAGCACCTGCATACCCGGCACGAAGTTTCTCAAGCATTGGCTCTATCATGAACACTGGCAAGACGAGTCGATGTTTGTCCTCCCCCGATGTGTCACTGGATCTTTGGAGTAGATATCTGTCGCGAATGGCCAGAAGCTCGGAACCTGTCCAAATGGAGCGCGTCAATTAACTGCAACGCTTTAAGTCTTCCGTCGTTGGTTTTCCTTGAGCTGTGCGAATGGCTTCCAACACGGGTGCTATGTCAGGGTCGTCCTGTTGAGCTTTAAGAATGTCTGGCGTCTTTAGACTGAGTACATCTACTGGTAGGTTTCAGTTTGGTACACAAGACACAGTTTTCCCTTTTGACTGCTTTCGGTCCGTCTGACCACATGATGACACTCGCCATGCTGCTTCAATCAATGAGGTTTTCTGGATAACGCATCAGCGTTCTCGTGGTTTCTCGCGTGGAGGGAGTTCAGAAGTGTAGAAGCCATTTCAGTGCCATGTGATCTGTGCGCACAGTGAACATTTTCCCCAGAAGGTAATATTGGAAGTGTTCAATGAATGTCACTAAAGCCCATATTTGACGTCTAGTAGCGCAGTAGTCGAGTTCTCCAGGCTGTAGCGCATGGCTACCGTAGGCTATCACACGCTCTGAACCATCTTTCTGTCGCTGTGACAAAACTCCTTCAATTGCAGCATCAGTTGCGTCAGTATCCAATACAAACACACCGGCGCTACCTCCCAAGACTGGATATGCCAATATGGTTGGTTTTGTCAAACTGGACTTAAGTTGGTCAAATGTTGTTTGCTGACTTGAGGTCCACTGAAAGACTGTCCTCTTACGGGTCAGAATGTACAGAGGTTCTGCAATTTGTGCAAAGTCCGGTACAAAACGTTTATAGTACGTGGCGAGTCCCAGAAAACTTCTGGGAGTTCGCTAATGTTCGTTGGAAATCACGTTCGCCAATCACGTACTTACTCAGTCTTTCCTGGATCCGTCTAGATGCAATTGTGGCAGACACGATTTTGAAAAGTTTACACTTTTCGGCTTTCAACTTCAGATTTGCTTTTCTTACGTGTTGAAACACCGAGAAAAGCCTGTCCAAATGTTCGTCAAAGTTGAATGCAAACACAAACAAAGACGAGGCAATATCTCCATCTGATAACTTGCCATTCAAACTGTCCTCGATGTGTAACAAATGCGGTTTTACGGCAGTCTAATGGCTTCATGCTGGTTTGCCAGTAACCGCTAGCCAAATCACGACAACAAAACCACTTGGATCAACTCAGTGCCTCGAGTGTATCGTTGATTCTGGGCTACTCCATGAACTAGTTGAGGGTTTGATGAAAACGTGCTTTAGAAATTCATCAGTTATTTTCACCAGTGCTTCCTTTTTGTGCGGATGTACACGTCGGGGTGGTTGTTTAATTGGTTCTGCTGTGCCTGTGTCGACTGAGTGTTCAACAAGTGATCTTCGACCGATGTCCTACTGATCTTGTGAAAAGACATCTGTATACTCAGAATATAAGCCCAATCAGTCGATCTCTGTCTTTATCTGGTATATTTATCTTAATTTTACAATTTTGAGCTTTTCTACAAGACTGTCCATTTTCTCAACATTGCTTTTACGTTTATTTACAACACATGTCACATTCAGGTTAACAGTGTTTATAGACTCCAGCGGATAAGACTAGCCTGTCACTTGTCTTGGTTTCAGTTGTGCAGGCTGGTTTGAAAACTTTGAAGTTCTAACAGGTATAGAGTTATTGTCTGGAGTCACAATAGAGTGAGTCAGGCGAACCGGAGAACACACGCCACTTTTCTCTTGAAGGATCCCTGGTGTGTGTCCATTTCATCCCGTCACATCTTGTACCTTTCCCGTCAGTAATACTTCCTTTCCCACTCTGAATAGAAACTTTATCCTCAGCGACAGATTTGTGGCTGTTTCTGATGCCGTCTCAAGGGTATCTGGGCGTCCCCGATTGTTAGCATGCACGTATCAAACGATATCTTGCATCCTTAAAAACTGAAAAAATCACTACCTAGCAAGCAATCTTTATTAAACTCCACTGTAACCATCTGTGATAAATGTTGACACCACCTAAGCGTAGTTGGATGTCGGCTGAGCTTGATACACGTAAACACTCTCCGGATGCTGTGTGAAATGTAGTGGGCAAATGTCCACAGGTCCGTTCCCATGGACAGTGGGTGGACAAGATGACCTCACGGTCAAAATTTTAGTACCCATATTTATCTTATAGTGTCCCACAGTTTTACACCTTGAGAATTTAGGTGTAAACAGAAACTTTACCATATGTGGTAACTTCCCTGTGTATACTCAGACTCTGTGGAAACATGTAGATCTCAAGAAAACTCGCCACTAGGAGTTGCTAAAAGTCCAACGGTTTTTCAACCTGTCTGTGTACCTGCCATTATTTGTCAGTAAGGTTGATAGGTTATTCGTGTGTAGATTGTAGATGTAGAAAGTAACCCACTACGTTTAGAAAATAGTTCATAAGGATTGCGTCGTGTTGTGTGTTTTATTTTATCAGTAATACCTAAGACATGGACAGTGTTATAACCAAGAACTACGCAACATCAATCACAAGCTTAAGGCGTGGGAAGATTGTTGCCATTATACGAAGGGATCCCGTAACCTTCTCTGGGACCATCCACTTTTGCGCTATGCCTGTCACATATAAGCTGGAGTCATGTAACTCCTCCTGTCCACTGTATTCCACTGACATATTGCTGTTTGGTTCACTCTGTGAAATCCTTGAGGCATTTGCTGGTTCCCGGGAAACGACACGCCCCTGGTGTCTCCAAGTTTCATTTCCCGATAGTTGTGGGAAGTCACGCTTAAAGTCACCTGGCTGATTGCAACAGACATGATTATTATTATTATTAGACTCAACAACTTGACTCTCCAACTGTGTCATCCAAACCTTCATGCCATTCATTATTTCCACAAACTGTTGAATTTCACCACCAGTGTTCGGTAGGTTGGGTGGATTGGATCTAGAGCTGTCAAGTTTAACTTTGGAGGTCGCGACATTTTCTTGATCAACGCTTTCCACGCTGTTGACTGGTTTTGATTTCACTCGACAGTTTCTCTGTTGGCTGAGCTTTCTTGCAGTCTCAAGCTGGCGCACCTTGCTTAACCATTGGACAGTTTAGCTGGAGCTGCCAAATTAAGCTGTTGGCTGCTTAGATCAGTAGTGTTCACTTCAATTAAAAATTGATCAGGTGCCAGCTCATCCTAGAGAACTGATGACTAACGTCCAGGTAGGCATTTCGGGTAATTTCTCCTGAATCATCTTTGTTTCTGTTCTCTCGATTTCCGTTGAAGTTTGAAATCTTTCTTACTTGTCCCTTTGTTAAATCGCAACAGCAGGTGTAGGGTAAACTGTACGTAAGGCTATGACTCAGTTGCATATCGCTGATGGTCTAGTCTCATCAATAAATGTTGTTTTCGCTCGCGTAGTGGGATATCCGTAAGATTGGCGCAAGTGTTGAACCTTTTCATCCAGATATGAAAATTATGCCCCATGCCATAATTCTTGGGTGCTTGAATCGTTGGTAACCGTCTGGTAGAGAGCTGGTTGCTTGTGTTAATAAGGTGGATGAATAAATGAGAATAAAGCAAAATATGTCACTTGAAAAATGCCAAATTTTACGTCAAAAAGGGTAAGTTTGATTATTTATGATGTAAGCGCCATCCGTTACTATACACAGCCAATGAAGGGCACAAAAAACAGGCAAGAGAATGTTGTACTGAATGTTTATTTTATTTATTAAGTTGTGTACCTGTATTAATTACAAACAAACAATTACAAAGACCCTCTCAGCATGAATATCTTTATGTATAATGGACATTCAAATATGAAAACCCTCTCATACTTCAAACCCTTGCATTTAGAACAAACATGTTTTTCACCACAATATTTCTTTTTACAGAGAAGAATCCCCTAAATCTTTTGCAATGAGTGAAACTCACTTAACTTTATATAACACCTACTTGAAAAATAACTGATTTCAACATATTTATTTGATTGGTGTCCAATGGGAGACATGGATTTTAAATATGCCCGTGGCCAGTTTTATTCATAGCTGTAGGATATGTCCCCACTTTCCCAGGAAAAAATTGATATAAGTAATCAATCACAAAATTGTATATCCTATACCAGAAATGTTTAAGTGGAAACTACATACCTTAATATGAATGAATGAATGAATATGACAGCCACTTTGGCAATACTGCAGTCATATATACATTTATATACTGTAAGTAAATAATCTATTGTAATGCTAGAGCCCACGTTGCCAATTCTAATAAAGATTGTATACCGGGTATAAACAAATATTATAGAATAGCAATATTACATTCCTTTATGCACTTTGCAAATATAAATACTGAGTATACAATATAAGATAAGCCAGTCATGTACATAAAACTTGAATAGCTCCCACACGTTACCAACAGAGGAATTTTTAGATTGAACTTCTTTGTCGCTAAACATTAAAAAAGTTCCACTGTATCACAGGACTTCTTGAAAATAAGGTAAGAGGTAAAGTCAAAAAGAAATAGGCATGCTTTCTCAAACCTTTCTCTGATATATAATGCATTATTCTATTTTAACTAAAATATTCAACATATAACCACAATATTTGAAACATTGTAACCCTGTTTCTATTGGCTATATTACGCCAGTTGTTTCTCGAGTGCCTAATGAAGTGGAAAGGCCAATCCAGTCCATGTCAAGTGGATGCAGAGATATGAACAGTGTAGAGAGCAGAGCTGTGAGGAGTTTGACTGGTATCATCCTCAGACCATGCAGCTCCACTGTTCCATACAAAAATTTTACAATTGACCTACATTTGTTGTAATTAAAAAAATAATCAGTTTAAATAGTAATATTTTACATGAGATAATGGCATGAAAATTATACACACAAAAATTAATCCAAGACCGCTTAAATATTTAACTTTCCACAAACGACAATGAAGTGCACATACACCTATGTCTCACTGAACTATGTAACTATCCCACTGCTCTTCGCCCAAAATACATATTCAAAACCCGAAAAATATGTATAACAATACGTAACAAAAAATAAATTAAATACAACTGATTCATATATACATATATATATATTTGTATATTTATACACAGACATAATGTAAGTTAAAAAGATATTTACAAGCTACAGATTTCCCAAGGTATACATACATATTGATGTCCTATATAAATCATCTTGCTACAGGCAGCTTTATGTCAATATGCTGTAATTTTCCATCCTTTCCACATGTTTGCAAAGGAGTTTATCCAAGCATATTCCGATGATATAATTCTGAGAGACTGATAAAATTATACTTTTTGTGAAGCCTGAAAATTGGCCAATCCAACTCAAGCAGTTTTGGAAAAAACAATTGTTCATAAATTGCACTGAAAGTTGCTCTTTCATATACGAAAAGGTTGAAGAATTAGGGTAACATCTGAAAAACACACACACACATTGTGATATATACGCTCCCCCACTCACCCCTAATAATAATTAATATTAATACTGAGCTGGTTATCTGTTCATGCTGTCTGACCTCTTCTCTTTTTTCTTTGTATTATCCATTATGCCCTCCAGCTTCCTCACATAAGTGTCATGGTTGTACAATGTGGCTAACAGCCCATGTTCATTTTTCGCATTTCCAGATGCAGAGTAATCAATGGTGTTCCCCTTGAGGTCGGTCATCCGGCTGTCCAACGCGCTAAGGATTGCATTGCCGGCGCAAATGTCCCACTTCTTTATCAGCGTCACATGGACGTATGCATCGACTTCTCCTTTCACCAAAGCCAATGTCTTGTAACCTGAAATGTGCATGTACATGTTGGTCAAATCCTGTCCACATACGTAGTACTAACACTAAATGAGCGATGCACAGAATTTAAGGTGATTTACAGTGTCTGTGATGTTAGTGATGACCGCAATGTGAAGTACAGTGTTTGTAGTTGGGGTTTCATAATGTCTAAATAATTAGTGATCACAGTAACGTGAAATACAGCGTATGTAATTGGTGCTTCATAATGTCCAACTAATTAATGATGACGTTAATGTAAAGTAGAGTGTCTGTAGTTGGTGTTTCATAATGTCAAACTAATTAGTCAAGAGAGTAATGTTAAGTACAATGTTTGTAGTTGGAGTTTGATAATGTCAAACTAATTAGTGATGACAGTAATGTAAAGTACAGCATATGTAATTGGTGTTTCATAATGTCCAACTAATTAGTCAAGAGAGTAATGTTAAGTACAGTGTTTGTAGTTGGAGTTTCATAATGACAAACTAATTAGTGATGACAGTAATGTAAAGTACAGCATATGTAATTGGTGTTTCATAATGTCCAACTAATTAGTCAAGAGAGTAATGTTAAGTACAGTGTTTGTAGTTGGAGTTTCATAATGACAAACTAATTAGTGATGACAGCAATGTAAAGTACAGCGTATGTAATTGGCGTTTGATAATGTCAAACTAATTAGTGATGGTGTAATGTAAAGTACAGTGTATTTAGTTGGTGTTTCATAATGTCCAACTAATTAGTGATGGCAGTAATGTGTAGTGCAGTGTAGGTAACTGGAGTTTCATAATGTCAAACTAATTAGTGATGACGTAAAGACGTAAAGTACAGTGTATGTAATTGGAGTTTCATAATGTCAAACTAATTAGTGATGGTAGTAATGTAAAGTACAGTGTATGTAGTTGGTGTTTCATAATGTCAAACTAATTAGTGATGGCAGTTATGTGAAGTACAGCGTAGGTAACTGGAGTTTCATAATGTCAAATTAATTAAAGATTTCAGTAATGTAAAGTACAGCGTATGTAATTGGAGTTTGATAATGTCAAACTAATTAGTGATGGCAGTAATGTAAAGTACAGTGTATGTAGTTGGAGTTTCATAATGTCAAACTAATTAGTGATGACAATAACGTAAAGTACAGTGTATGTAGTTGTTGTTTGATAATGTCAAACTAATTAGTGATGGTGTAATGTAAAGTACAGTGTATTTAGTTGGTGTTTCATAATGTCAAACTAATTAGTGATGGCAGTTATGTGAAGTACAGCGTAGGTAACTGGAGTTTCATAATGTCAAACTAATTAAAGACGGCAGTAATGTAAAGTACAGCGTATGTAATTGGAGTTTGATAATGTCAAACTAATTAGTGATGGCAGTAATGTAAAGTACAGCGTATGTAGTTGGAGTTTGATAATGTCAAACTAATTAGTGATGGTGTAATGTAAAGTACAGTGTATTTAGTTGGTGTTTCACAATGTCAAACTAATTAGTGATGGCAGTAATGTAAAGTACAGTGTCTGTGGTTGGTGTTTCATAATGTCAGACTCATCTATTGATGGTAGTAATGTAAAGCCAGCTAAAAATAAAATGGCTCAAGCGCTGTGAGCAGTGCAGCCCAGCTTGTGGCAGTTAGATTTGAACACATATCTTTAGTGGTCAAAAACTTAATTTGTGGCCTAATCAGAGGGGGCTCCTCACAATTTGTGTTTCTTCAATTTTACTTCTGAAAATTCTGCCATAACATACCAGCACCACCAGCAGGAACGACAATGGTTTTCTCTCCAAACGCTTTCTTCGCGACCTCCTCCACTTCCCCTTTATGTGACCTTGACACTATGATCTTAGTCTGGTCATTCTCATCAATTTTCTTCTCCTTAGATTTCTTCAGATTTTCTGAGTGACCATATCCAGCCCATGCCCAAACTGGTAAAAAAAAAACAGAATTAGGCAATCAGTTAGTAATACAAAGGATGCATACACTGCAGTCTAATGAATGAATGCTTGGTGTTTAATGTCATACTTAACAATTTTTCAGTCATATGATGATGAGAATTCCTTAGGCGTATGCACATAAACTGCGATTTCTTGTGGCAGGGCGAGTCCATGCCGCCAAAGTGCTCATGCCACAGCATCATGCCGAAGACATCAAACATGACACTCCACTCAGTCACATTATCCTGACACCAGGCCAACAAGTCTTGTCTCCTTGCTATAATCTCTTAGTGCTGAGTGCCAAGCCAGGCAACAGCATGTGACACTTTTAAAGTCTTTGGTATGACTCAACCTGGGTTTGATCCCGCGGTCTCCCCACTCCAAGATGGGTGCTCAAATCATTAAGCCACAGGAGTTGTACCACCACAGATATATACACAAAATATACATCAAAATCAAATCAGCACCCAAATTCCATCAGAATGCATGATAGTCATCCATTAGCGCCATAATGACTGTTACCTGTTTCTTTCTCAAATGGACGATGTATGACCCCAATGGTCGGTTCCCCCTTTATCGCCACACATACCATTGTTGTCACATATTGGGTCAGGTTTTCTGATAACACACAAAGTATCAAAGGTTTAAGAAGTTCATTTATTATCATACTTCTCACATGATGGTCCACCTGAAAAATGTACCTGGTTAACCACAACCTACAATGTGGTGCAAAATGGCAAAATTGCCAAAGCCTATGTTTAATACTTTATTTTGCATAATTATTTTATATTTAATTTCCTTTTCAAAATCAAAAAATTTTGAAAACCATTGGCATACTGCTTCTCATGAACATACATATATGAATATTGATTCATCTGACTGTTCTTTAAAGGCAAAGAGTGAGTGATTGATTGAGTGAGTGAGTACTTGGAGTTTAACTTCGAACTTAACAATTTTTCAATCATATGACGGCATAATGACGCCGAAGGAGTCCTTAGAGTGTACGTAATGTAGCTCCTTGTTGCAGGACGGATTTGCTCGATTGCTCTTTTATCTAGTGCTGCCTCACTGAGACCACTTACTGAAGGGAGCCCTACCCAAGCAATTAGTGCTACGGGTCAACCAGTTGTTGCACTATCCCCTTAATGCTGAACACCAAGAAGTTTCAACTTCCTCTTTTAAAGTCTTAGGTGTGACCTTACCCAGGAGTGATCCTGGATCTACCGCTCCCGAAACGGATGCTCTACCAACTTAGCTATGGGTCCAGTAATAAAGGCAATGAAAACATTAAAATTAATTAGATGAAAGACCATTAAAAACTCCACCAGGAAACAGTTGGATTTATTTTTTCACAGTTTGCATCTGAATATTTTATTCTGTGATGGCCTTTTCTGACCACAGTGGGACCAGTGACATCACATAAAGTTTTTATAATTTAACACACATTAAACTGCTACATATCATCATTCAAAATTCACATGCATATATCTCTATGGATGCCTTCGCTGATTTGACCTTGAAACGAATTATTTCAGGCAAAAAGTATAGATGTGACGTCACTGATACCTTCTGGATCACAACAGATCACCACAGAATCTGATCTTTTAACACAATTTTACTCTGTTAGACAAATTCTAAAAAAAATAAATCCAACAATTTTCTTGAACAGTTTGTAATGGTCTTTCATCTGATATATACTTTATTTGAGAGAGGTCTTTGCCTTTAACATGTTACTCAAGAATTTTTGTATATCATGGGGGTCAGTCCTGTGGGTGAAGGAAACCACAGCGGATAGGGGAAACCACAGTGGCTATGGTAATCCACAGACCTTTATCAAGTTACTAACAAAATTCCCCCATGATGATGACGCCTGCCATTCTGGTAGAAGTATTGGTACATGGGCAATTAGGGTGTGTTTTTCAAGAAAGGCCAAAGCGGGGACTGAACCCCTATGTTGTTTGCGATGTCTAATGGTTGTAATTGTGAACCTTACCACGGACCTACCCTCCAGGCTACAGAAACATGCTGATTGGTTAACAGCGCAGATTTCTTGGGTTAAACCATACCATTTTGTCACCCTTTACCTAAAATTCACCACAGCTTAGACATAGCCTGGACTGGACTTGTTTCTCATACCAGCCAATCAGAAACGATTCTGTATCCCCTTTAATATTAAGAACCAATGTGTAATGTTACATAGACTACACCCCCCCCCCCCCCCAGCACTTCCCTAACACACAGAGAACCCGTTCCCCCACCTGTGTACTCCTGTGTGGCATCCAGAGGGTCAATCCAGACAGCAATGTCACTCACGGGGATCTGTTGATCACTCTGTATCAACCTTTCCACCTCAGCCAGCTTTCTTGTCACGTCCTTCACCCTCTCCAGGCTGATTGGAGCTGTCTCATGCTCCTCAGATATCACCTGTAAATAGCATGGCATTTCTTTGGTAAATTCAGCCATTATCTGTGGAATTGTTTTGTTTTCCCCTTTGGAGATAAACTAATGGAAAACAACAAATGGAGTGTCAGTGGGTTGAGTGCACCTGGACTACATGAAAACTTTTTTTTTCTTTTTGGACTATAAAATGTAGTCAAATGCTTGAATTGTAAGGCGAGCCATATACTACTTTAGGACTAAATGATGTCAGAATTTTTTTTTTCCTTACACTCAAACACAATATTTAATTATGTTAGTACAGCTGATTGATGTGTATGGAAGGACACTAGACTAGTATAAAACTTCACAAGGATTCTTCTAAAAGTGAAAACAACACATCACTGGCATTTGACACTCTCAATACCATCCAGAATGCTATTTTCTTGTTTTTGACAAGAGAATAGTACAATGTTGTGTGCATCCAGTATAACATTACACCACGTGTACACTGCTGCAGGGTATTCATGACAATATTGATTTATTTATTTGATTGGTGTTTTATGCCGTACTCAACAATATTTCACTTATATGATGGCGGTCAGCAATATGGTGGGTGGATACCGGGCTCGGAAACCCACGACCATCCACAGGTTGCTGCCAGACCTTTCCACATACTTTATGGCTGTAAAAAAAAGTTGTTCCATGAAATATGCAAGAAGACATTTGTATACATGTACACGTGTTACAAGCCTTTAATGAGGCCACTTGTTTGGATCGAGCTTGTCAAGAGGATTCTCAAGAGCAGACTGGTTTCCTTCCACCAATAATTACATTATCTCACTAAAACATTCTTGAGACGAGCTTAAAACACAATCAACATAAATTTCAAATCAGATGTAGTTGAAGAATTGTCTGACAAGTATGAATGCTACACATGTATGTTTCTTTCAGCTTTAGCGGCCTACACAGTATAACAGCTTTTTAATTATTGATCCCTGAACACCTGACTCCTTTCCCTTCTGTTACAGTGAACAGTGGGACCCTAAAACTTCTCAGTTACATCGTCATGGTGTCTTCTAGATCTTCTCTTTTAAACAAATTTCAGATACATGCATATGTGTCTAATTATCCGTTCGCTTGGAGATTTAATGCTGCTCTAAAAAATTATCTGATGGGGTTTGAAATTAAGGCTGCCTGGATGCAGATATGTACCCAGATAAAAGCCAATGCCCGCACAAAAGTTTACCTGTGCAAACTTTTTGTGGATATGGGTGCATCAGTATACCCACAGGTAAATTCTGTCGCAATTTACAAATGCTCAGACAGTTACCACAACAACACCACCTGTTTTTTTAAATGGAGTCTCTGATTTTAGTTTGGGGCCATCCTCCGCCAAACCAAATTTTAGCCTAACCTAATGTCAGAGCATCCCCGGACTACTTCCGTTCATGGTGCTTTGCACAATCATGACACTGGCAAAAGCAACAAGGTTTGCGTCTAAAACACAAAATCTGACCATAGTTGGATTTTGAAGGTGACACCACTGTGGCCGGTGAGAGAGTGGTGATATTTTGTTCCTATCAACCATAGCAGCGATGTAGGGAAAATTTAATGGGGAAACATGCTTCATTAGTGTTAATGCTTGACCGTGCATGCAACTGTGTTGATACCTGGGCTAAACTGAAATGTGGAGAGGTAAAATTTCACCACTGAGCTGGGTAGTTTTTGCGACGATGGCACATAGGTTAGTTCAGTACCCACTGTGGCTGGTCCAGGTACATAATTATGAATTACATTGGTACAAGTTGCCCAGTGCTCCTAGTTCATTAGCCTACTTGTATATAAAGCTAAAAGAGGTACACAAGTAACACATGCAGTATTGCAGTACAGTACTGCAGCACAATAATCTGCTGCCCTCCTGATTTGATGTATTTATTTTTTTACTTGATTGGTGTTTTATGCCATACTCAAGAATATTTCAATGATTCAAGACCGTGGACATCTGGGCATTTGCCGTTTTACTTGTGACAACACGCATACTTGCTCAAATACGGAAGTGAGTGAGTGAGTGTTTGGGGTTTAACGTCGTACTTAACAATTTTTCACTCAAATGACGATGAAGGAGTCCTTAATGTGCATGTACATGTAATGTGCCTACTTGTTGCAGGACGTATTTCCACCACTCTTTTATCTACTGTTGCCTCACTGAGACGGCTTACCAAAGGTAAGTAAGCTGACCCACCCGAGCCATTATACTGATATGGGTCAGCTACAACTACCTCTTTTAGAGTCTTAAGTGTGACCCGACCCAGGATTGACCCTGGATCTACCGCTCCCAAAGCGGACGCTCTACCAACCATGCCATGGGGGCCGGTCATACGGCTGTGAAAACATTGTCTAAATAACATGGGAGTTAATACAAAACTTTGTTGATATTCACAATTTATATGTGCTGTGCACATTGTTCTGCTGCCTTGCATACAATAATTTCTCATTATTTTCAGCCATACTTCCCTAAATATCGTGTTGTTCACTTCCCTATACCTTCTTTCTGTCCGCTTGCCGCTGACTCGTACCAGCGAAGTGTCCCAATGTCCGCAGTCTCAAATACAACAGCCAGTATCATGGTGGGAGGTAACCGGGCAGAGCCCAGAGGAAACCCCAGACCATCTGCAGGTTGCTGACCAACCTTCTTACGGAGAGGAAGCCATCATGAGCTTGAGCTGGAGCTGGACTTGAACTCACAGCTACCACACTGGTGAGCGGCTCCTAAGTCGTTGCATCGTGCTGGCGTGCTAACCACCTCGGTCCTCTCCTGATATAAAGATTTAAGCTAAACCTTAATGATTATGTTCACATCTAAGCAAGACAAGCATACTAACCCTTAATCCAGGGAATGCTTTTAACATCCCGTACATTATTGCACGATGCGATTCCATATCCCCTTGTGTCAGCATTTCCTTGGCTCCTTCGGCAGTTTTTCCTTTCACCTTTTGGCCCAGAGATCCCCCTGTTCGAATGGCATACACGCTGTCACCTCCACGTTTAGCAAGTTCTATACTGACTGTTAAAAGTTCTTTCATGCTAACTCTTTGCTCTTCTCTACTAGACAACGGCAAACCAAATAAATACCACCAAAGACAAATCATGACAAAAATAGCACCGATAACCCCAAAGGGGTTCATCCTGACGTTTACCGCTGCCATGCTGGAACTTTGATGCCGATATGCTTCTACTAGCCGCGAAGCGTATTTGATTTAAGTTTTGATCAATATTTTTAAAACACTGCAAAATTATTTGAAAAACGGGCCTGTTTACATATTTAAAGTCAAATAGGAATATTTACTGTCTCCTTCTAACACAAACAGAAGTAGACTAATAAAGAATAAAAATACGAAACGCTCGCAAGAAATCAAACGCTGGAGAAACAAATATGGCTTCCATGGAGGTTCGTTACACTTGTTCAATGATGTGAATTACTTCTGTTTGTCTAGTTTATTCTTTGAGATCAACTGAATTATACTTGTACTGATACTGATGCCGGTTTTTCAACAAGTATTCTCACCACTGATGTTTCACATTTATCATTGAAACATTTTAAACAATTGAGATTACCTAACTGTCAAAGTGAAACGCTAACACGAACAAAACAAAGAGGGTCACAGCTGATTGCGTTTGAGTTGGGATCCTGTAACTTTAATCTGTCAGGTCATTTTCTTTAAGAAATAATTTAGTGGAGCCGAAGTATCGTGGAAAACATAATAGATTCCGCCATCATTTCTTCTTCCTTTTTGTGAATTAATTACAAGTTTGTGAGACTGGTTTTATAGCCAGACTGGTACAGCCTTGACAGCTGTCGTAAATGGATTTAAAGACATTCTACTTTCACCTTGTTTGGACTCCCATCATGACTAAGTTTATTATTTGATGGGTGTTATTTCACATATACGACCGTTTTGGTGTGGGAGAAAACAGGTCAGAACCCAAGGGAAACCCACGGAAAACCCACGACCGTCCCCAGGCTGCTAAAACACCTACCCAAGTATGACCGGAGAGGAAGCCAGCATGAGCTGGACTTGAACTTACAATGACTGCATTGAGACATTCCTGGTTCATTGAACTGGCAGGCTATCCACCTCTGTCACAATTCCACTCTCTTAGAAGTTAAATAACTGTACATGGACAAAATTTTTTCATGTGACTGACTTCCTGATATCTCTTTAACAAAAAGTGAATAGAAATTTTGTATGACTGTTGAGATTGATTCTTTAAAGCACATTTCATTAATCAAGAAAGACTGTGTTTCTTCTGTTCCTTGGGTGCTTATTAATGTTAAATGGTCTAGTCTCCTTTGACCAAGGTTTGGATTATCATGATGTGTACATGTATTTGAATACTGTCAAATATTTGCAGAAAAGACTTCACAAAGAATTACAAGCCTTGACCAAAGATCCACCAGCTGGCGTACAACTGGATGTAGACACAATAAGCAGAAATTTATCTCTGTAAGTATGGATCTATACAGATGTAGATGCTGTAGCATTCTGCTTTGTGGCATGTAGACTTCTTATTTCAAATGCATCAGTGTGAACCTGTTGTTCATGACCAGGATTTATGATGTCATATATGGTATCATAACTGCTGACAACATGTATAACACTGACTAATAATGTATTCTTTATCATTGTGTAAGTGAAATATTCTTGAGCACAATGGAAAACACCAATCAAAATAATGTATCCTATTAATTGATGCAATTCATTAAGCTTCAACATCAAGTTTGTGGGTTTTTTATTAACATTTTTTCAAGAAAGCTTTATACGTCCTGGACTCCTATCACAAGGTGAATGAAGTGTGCTAAGAAAAGAAAAGGAATTTGAAATCTAATCTTGGAAATCTCAGCATAGCTATAGTATTATAGTCCATACAGTGGTATTATGTATTAGGCCATAGTATATGTGGTCACCAGAGGTTGAAGAAGACAAAGTAGCGTCATTTCCATATCTAAACCTTGCTACATTTACATGTACCTTGAAAATTTTAACTTCAGATGGCTTGTAGACTTGGAAGGTGCTCCAGGGACGTTATATGAAGGGGAAAAATTTCAGTTGCAGTTTAAATTTGGACCTAGGTATCCATTTGAATCACCTCAGGTAAAAAATGTGTTAAATACTGTATTTAAAATCACCTGGAATTGCTTGGATTTTTTCACTAACTAATAATCCAGTAGTAGTACAGTTCTTGCAGCAGGGCAATTAGTTTGTGAAAAATTCCATGCAATTATAAATGATTTACTGTGCATGTTTACAAAATAAATTTCATTTCCATCAATGTGTTTTAATAGGGGAGTTTCGAGATCAAACTCTTCACATATGTTAGCCAAATATTATTGATCACATTTAGTATAACATGGGCATGGGCACCTGAAGAAAGTTTGACAAAAAGTAGTTTAGAGTACAGACGAACAATAGAGATAATGAAACACCTGAACATTTGTGAACTTAAGAAGTTTCTGTTTGTACTCTAGAACTTTTCCCTTAAATAAATGATGGTATATGATCAGTATTATGGAAGGAGGAAATGGGAGTTCCTTGGGTAAATCCTTGGCTTTTAGCAAGTTATTGGTGATCTAATGATATATTCGTGTTCAGTATTTGTCATTGAACCACAGTCTGATAAGTAAACATAAGTGGGCTGTAAAAAGGTATTAATTATAAAGGCTTATAGCCAAATACCAGCTTCATCCTAATACGGAGCACTTTTGACTGAGATAAAATATTTCTCTGCACTATGTAGTTGAAATCTTCCACATTTTGAACAACTGGAGCTGATTCCACAAGCTATTTCTGATTTTAGTCAAAATTTAAAACCACTTCACAAATGCTTAGTGTTTAGTACTGCAAAATTTTGACACATTTGTGTTCTTGTCACATTTATTAGGTGGTCAAAATCTGAAGTTATAGAATCTCAAAATGCTCTAAAATCAGAATTCAGCTTTTGACTTGAGTCAGAAATGGCTTACTGCTCTGTGGAATCAGCCCCTTTGTCCTGAATGCTCTTACAGATTTGCTCTGTCTCTATGGTAATTTTATTGTATGTTATCGTGTGTTGTAGGTTGTATTTATAGGCACCAACATCCCAGTTCACCCTCATGTGTATAGTAATGGCCATATATGTTTGTCCATCCTGACTGAGGACTGGTCTCCGGCCCTCTCCGTCCAGTCCGTCTGTCTCAGTATTGTTAGCATGCTGTCCAGTTGTAAAGAAAAAGTAAGCCAATTTCTTATTCAGCTTTCATAAACTGAAAATACCCCTTAGAACACCAGTGTAGACAGCTTACCCTAATTCTTCTAATTTTTGGGACAGATATTATTAGGCTTGAAAGTAGAATATTACATTTCTTTACAAGCCTTTTAGGAAAGTAGTGATATGAGTATGTTGGTGATTAGATGGTCTAACCATGTGAGGAAAAAGAAACTCAGTATTCCTGCTACCATTACATATATATTGGCTAAAATGAGCAAGTGTCCCAAAAATGAGAAGAAATAGGGTGGTGGTTAGAGAGTGTCTTCCTTGAAGTTGGAAGACCTGGGATCAAATCCATGTAGGGTTGTACGAGGGACTTCAAAAACATATATGCTGAGTGCCACCAGATGATTCCTTGTCTTCATATGACTGGCAAAATTGTGTATAAGTACGACCTAAAACCCCAGGCATACATACTTATATAGTACACCAGCGATTATACTGAGCGCATACTTCTTCAAGATGGCCACTAGTGACATGGAACCTGGTAGTGCTGTGGGAGTAGCTACTGATACATAAGTTTTACACTGACCACTGGAATTTAACGTGTACAGCAATGAAGTATTTGTTGGGGCCTCTGTGGCTCAGTTGGTTAGCGCGCTAGTGCAGCATATTGACCCAGGAGTCTCATACCAATGTGGTCGCTGTGAGTTCAAGCCCAGCTCAGGCTGGCTTCCTCTCCGGTTGTATGTGGGAAGGTCTGACAGCAACCTGCTGACGGTCGTGGGTTTCCCCCGGGCTCTGCTCGGTTTCCACCCACCATAATGCTGGCCGCCGTCATATAAGTGAAATATTCTTGAGTACGTCGTAAAACACCAATCAGATAAATAAATAAATAAATGAAGTTTTTGTTAGAATGAATGAACGAACAATTGGGGTTAATCGGCCTGTTTGAATGGTATATTTAGGTGTATGGTCATAATTCAACTTGGCATGAAAATAAGTTCAGTTTTAGCACAGTGCAAATTAAATTACACTTCTACATGTGTAAATTTGCTGATTTTGATAATATTCGTAATTTCTGTTCGCAAAAATGTTAGTGCCTACTTAAAAGGATACCAGATTGACACTGACACTGATTGGGTGAAAGAGAATAGCTAAGTTCGTTCTTCGTGTATGATTTTGTTTATATGACATAATAACAGTTTCCGCAGAAAAAACCATTCACAAGGCCTAAAATATTTTCATCTTGTGCTCATAAGTTGCTTATATTACAAATTTTTCAGGCATTTATATAGCGTTCTCTTTTCACAATGATCCCAAAATTTGAGGTAGTTTACATTCAGTAAGCCAATCAGCTTTGATTCTGTCTCCCTGTAAAGTGTTTGATGGCAATATGATAAACAGTATCAGTGGTGATGTCCTGATAACCATCACAATCATTTGTAAGGTATGCGTGATGACAACAGGTGGCGCTGTTATAAGTATGTCTGTGGTGTATTTATGACCTTCACAATGAATGGACACAGCTGCTACCCATATACCAGGTGTCAGGTGTTTTTTTTTTTACTCTCTTTATTATTGATTTTTGTGGGATTGGTAGCCATACATGTAGTATGTAGTTCATTTTAACCATTCATAAACAGTTGTTAAAATATCATAGTGTTGGAAAGCAGGTCAAGTTTTTTTATTTGCTGGACAATGAGCATTAAAACACATAAGCTTTAGTAACTAATCCCAATTGTCCCACAATGCTGCCAGGGTCAGCTTTGTGTAGTTCTGTACATATCATTAATAGTGTCATCTTTGTAACCAATGAATATCAGAACATCAGTAAAAACATACTATTTGTTGGGTGTAACCTGGCACTTTGTGTACTTCTAAAGTTTTTCTTGAGATTTTGGTGGGTTTTTGGTTTATTTTTCTGTCCATGTTAATTTAAAAATCCCTCTGTTTTTCATTAACCAGAATAAATAAGAAAAGATCTCCCGACCGATCAGTCCTGTGTTTGTGATAAGGCCGGGCTATGCCTAATAAAGAGTTTTCCAGGATGGCCTCAGTATTGAAAAGTAAAGGCCATGTTATTAAAATCAGTGTATATTTATAATGACATCAATACTAAGTACATATCAGGCACTAAATTTTTGTACAGGTAATCAAAGCATATTGTTGTAGGGCAACCAGGGAACAGTGTTTGACTTTTGGGAGTACAGCCTCATTTGTCGCTGTTCATAAACAATAGGTGGCGCTCTGTGTTATCGCATGACATCAAAAGGGAAATTATACATTATAACATTCTGAGTCATAATTATTTATTCTGTAACTTTGTTTACGTGTTGTATAAGCCGTAAGACGGTCATGTGCGGTTATAATCTTGTCAGAAGCACGCCTATGTACCTGTACAGTTACACATGATTTGTTTGTTTCAGAAAAGACCACCAGACAATGCTTTTTATGTGAAAACATGCAGCAAGAATCCCAAGAAAACAAGATGGTGGTATCATGGTGAGAGCGTTCATTAATTTAAAACGGGTTTAACTTTCCAATTAAAATGTATTGTAGTGGCCTCATTGACCCAGGAGCCCCTCACCAAAGCGGTTGCTGTGAATTCAAGTCCAGTTCATGCTGGCTTCCTCCCCAGCCGTATGTAGGAAGGTCTGTCAGCAAGCTGCGGGTGGTTGTGGGTTCCCTCGCGCCCTGCCAGGTTTCTTCCCATCATAATGCTGGCTGCTGTCGTATTATTCTTGAGCACAGCATAAAACACCAATGAAATGAATAAATAAATAAATAAATAAAATGTATTTTGATCACCATTTCTATTGATCTTCATTTCTATAAAGTAACATAGTTACAAATTAACCCATCAGCTGTGGAGAAGGGATGATTGTTAGGGGGAAAACACCTTCATTTGCCACCGGCGCCAATAGCACAGTTGGTGGAGCATCCGCTTCGGGAGCGATAGATTCAGTCCTGGTTTGAGTGACACCTAAGACTTTAAAAGAGGAAGTTGTATCTTCCTCACTTTACGTTCAGCATACTGGCTTGGGCAGTCACAGGGCAGCTTGCTTGCCACCGGTAAGTCGTCTCAGTGAATCATCAATAGATAAAAGAGCAACAGAAATCCCTGTAATAAGGAGGCACATTATATACACTCTTAGGACTTCTTCGTCATCATATGATTGCAAAATTGTACAATGTTAAACCCTGCGCACTGACTCACTCACTCAATGATGCCAGTCTCACACAAATAGTCACATTTGTTCTATGCCTGGTTAGTCCAGTATAAGTTGTCTCCCTTTGGTTTGATGTCGCTAATTCCAATGGCTAGTATTAATATACATGAATTTATTTTGACTGGCAATGTGATCAGCTCTAAGTTACCATTCAAATGGAAAGTAGAATGTCACAATGACTATCACAATGACTATCGCAATGTACCATTAAATACAGAGTACTAATTGTTTACTTTGGTTATATGAATTCATTTGGTATTAATGGTTACGTAGTACTAATTGACACAATAACAAAAATCAGGGGCACTTGATACATTTATAATGTAATATATAATGACAGTTTTACTGTCTCTTAACACACAGTTTTGGTGACAATTAGATTTGCATTTTTGTATTAAGTGGTATGTTATTTTTAACGTGATTCAAGGAAATTTTCTTGTATTACATTTTTTCCTATGGACAATTCACCCAGTGGTCACTTTCCCCATTGGACAATTCACCCTAATTATATGACCAGAAAATGAACACATATTTTTTGTTGTAATGTGAGATAATCCATTGCATTTTATTACTCTATCCCACACATGACCTTGCTGTATGGGATAATAGTTGAAACAGGTGAAATTTTCCTGTTTTAGCTTGGCTGTACATTGGCATTATGTGCTGTATTGATGGGTTATAAATTGTGTAAAAATATGTGCATCTGTATTATTTTGCTTTTATGGATTTGAGATGGAAAATTTTTGTATTTGTTTATGTACATTATTTATTACTTGATTGTTCTTTCAAGCCATTTTCAAACATTTTTCACTTTTAAGTTGATGGTCAGTTTTATGTTTGTGTCTGTGTGTCTAGCATAAATCACCAACCATTGGCAAGTTACTGACAAACTTTTCCCCACATGTGATATACATGCCATATGGTTTCAAAACTCCAACTCTCTGGCTGTAAGTGGGAAGGCCTGCAGCAACGTGCAAATGGTCATGGGTTTCCCCTGGGCCTTTCCTGGTTTCCTTCCACCATAATGCTGGCTGCCACAATATAAGTGAAATATTCTTGAGTACGGCGCAGAACACCAGTCAAATAAATAAATAAATTCATACGACTTATTCTGCTAACTTATATCAGAAATAACAATACATTTTTTTTTTTTTTTTCATTTTTTTTGGTGTTTTTTGTCTTTTTCTGTCTTTCTTGTAAGATATAAAGATTTATTTTCAGATTTATAATTCAATTGGTGGTGATGCTAAATTGATAAAGATTTGACCTCCCTTAGATCCAGGCTAATGTCGACAATTGCATGCACCAGATCACTGATATTTGATAACATCTACGTAACCTGATACCATTATTGGTTTTGAGAATCCTCTGGGAACTAATATTCTCACAGATTGTTCAATAACAACAGCACATATGTTGGGGACCAGACTGGGCCCATGTACATTTCATTCGGTTCAAAGAGCCCCCTCCATGCCCCCACCCTTCCCCTATGCCTTCCCACAGTGGAAAATCAATACACTGCAGTTTGCCCTGGGAACCCGCCAGCCAGCCAGCCAGCCAAACTACCATTGATCAAGGATTGGCTTGAACTGGAACACATCAGACTTACACCACCATACACTGTATCATCAAAATGAAAACACAGTAGCTAAATATAGGTTATGCATTCAGGAAATTCAATCTTTCAGCCTCAGAAGGCTTTATGTTAACATTTACTTTGTAATTAGTCCTCTTTGCAGAAAAGTGTCCTGGCTTATGCTAAGGTTCTTGAAATAGCTTAGTCGACAGTTCATCTGTTGAACATCGACAGTGGCAAATGTGACATATGGCAGACAGAGTCATTCTGATTTGTCTGCTCTTAAATGAAACGAACAACAAAATCATTACCTGTAGGACACCTTCATGGTGTTCATGGGGGCCATGTTGAGGCATTCTACTTTCAATTAGAATGGTACTAGGTAACAAAGATGATTGTAATTCTCTGACCTAGTAGTTGTCGTAGTTGTGTGCTATAAGTGTGTTGGAAGTTCTAAGAGTGGCTATAGTCCAGAGTTTGGTTGTAATCATAGATGTGGTTATAATCATAAGAGTGGTTATAATCATAAGTGTGGTTGTAGTCCAGAGTGTGGTGTAGTCCAGAGTGTGGTTGCAGCCCAAGTGATTGCTGTCATTATTGTGGCTGTGTTAATGGGGCGTGATTGGGCAGAAGCATGTTGCTAAATGCATTAAGGCCATTCCTAATGTTAAACATAGATCTTTATTTTGTCCCCACTCAGTCCTCTCTTATGTTTTGTTGCAGATGATTCTGTGTGACAGAGAAGGGGAATAAAGAAACTTGTTTCCTGATGACCAAATAAGCTGTGATGTCATTCTTTAACTCTGTGTGTGTGTGTGTGTTGTGGTATTTTGTGTGTGATTGAGTGGATAGTGTGAAAGTTCAGGTGACAATACAAGAATACAATGGATTCTCAAGATCCAGTGGAATAATTGGTGCAGATTTTAGTTACTGGTATGTTACATTTTTAGATAGGTGTGAGACTTTTTTTTTCTTTTTTTTTCTGTCTTTTTTTTTTCCCATTGTTTTAAAAATATACAAATCTACACTGAAAGTGATAATTTTTCCTTTGTTGCTTGTTATGTTTTTCATTTGCCCTAGATTTCCTGAATGCTAATCCGTGTGATGAGCCATTGTACTTCAGCTAGTTCCTTGTTTTACAAGGAATTAACTGACCATTTTCCTTGTTTTACAAGGAAATAACTGACCATTTTATAATTTGCTGGGGGGTGGCAGAGTTCTACAGATGTGAATAAAATCTGAGAACTTAGTTTTCTCCATATACTGATGGCACATCTCAAACATGACACATCTGTGCAGTATAAATACAAAAAATATTTCATGTTGTTACTAGACACAGACAATTTTTATCTACCAATTTTGCTGACATCATTACTTCCTGCCACCTGTGTTACTTAAATTTTTTTTACAGATGTTTCCCCACATACATATACCTGTGTAATGATGTACTTATATTCATCAGTGTTGGTGTTATTTATAAAGCAATATGTTACATAACAAAAAAGGTAAGCATTTTGACTGTGCCATCCATTAATATGTAAACTATTTTGAAAACACTTGGTGATATGCTGCTAAGGTGCATTGCAAATGGACAGTTTTTTTTTTTCCTTTTTAGTATGCATATAAAAGGTTCACTTCTATAACAAAAACGTAGTTGGGGGCTTTAAATATGAAGCTCTGTGTCGATAAATTCTGAAAATTTCACACATTCCTTGCCACTCAGATGAGGACTTGATGTCGGGGGGCAGCGTTGCATTTATAGATGGGCCTCACCCCAGAATGAAAAGGTCAGATGGATTAACGGTGCTTACAAGTAACAGTGCTATGGTATGTCACCATATTTTAAAAGGGCTAGTTCTTTGTTTTTCATTTCCCTCGCAAAAGAAGTTTATTCACACAGTCATAACTTTATGTTCATTTGTCACTAGTATGTCTGCCCTCCTGGGGGGAGTAGTAGTGTGTTGAACTGGGTTTATACGCTTTGTCAGTGGTACCTATTTTGGTCTACCCTAATTCCTCAACCATTTTGCATTTGAAAGAGCAACTTTCAGTGCTATTTAATATGCACATTTTTAGTATACATAACTACATTGGTAGGGTTGGCCAATTTCAGGGCTTTACCAAAGTATAATTTTATCAGTCTAATGCCTCCAAAATATGCTTGAATAAACACCTTGCAAACATGCAAAACGGTTGACCGATTACAGTAGTCTAAGCAACTTTTCAATTCCACGTGTTCCCTGGAATTGGCTGTAATTGATTGTTTTCGGTTGATACATTTTAACCAACTAGTGTTTCACTAACATACCAAGACTGCGGAGATATATACATTTCTCAGTTTTATTTGTGAACATTCCAGACCTCGGCAATAGTGAGACCTTGTTATACTTTAACACTAGTCAGAGAGGAAAGATAATGTCAGAGATTTTAGAAATAATATTGCTTGACATTCGTTAAGGGTGTTTTATACATTGGTTTTTGCTCTTCGAAAATATTCCGTTTGAAGCGCACAGAAAATGTAGAAATATGATATTGGTAGTAACAGTGCAAGAAAGATTAGATTTGTCACCTTGCTTTATTGCAGTAAAACATTTGTGATAACAAATTTAGTTTATGTTTGATAAGGGTGGTTTGCTGAGTGAAAGATGCTGCTTCGGCACATAATGCATGTTTATTTGAGAGGGGTTTATTTGTTCATGCTCAAGTCTGTATATATTGACAGATGCTGGAAAAAATGTCATGACAAGCTCTGGGCGTCCAGAGCAAGTTTTTCTCACTTTTAGAGTGTTATACTGTTACTTGTATATGCAATTTCTTGATTTACATTATTGCGCCTTGTTGACATTGTTAATGGTGGATAACACATATTATAGGGACCTCACTCTTAGCGTAAAGAAACCCACAGGATATCACATGAGCATACAGTACTGGCCTTAGGTTTAGACAAACCGCTTTTCCCTTATTAATTTTTCCCCTTTCATGAAAGTCTATATCTTACTTAAATCATTATTAAGGCATTGTTGCACTTCACTCTGTTCACCCCACATGGAGTATAGGCTTACTCTCTGTGGTGAATTTGCTTTCTCTTGACATTCATTCAGTACATCATTACTTATAAAGCATGTTTAAAATTTCCTTATTGCTGAAGTTTCCAGTCTGATACATGTATGTACTTGCGGCCTGTCAACATTTACTGAATAAAATTGCCAACCTTTGTGTTGAGTATCGGCCTGTATTATTTATTGGAAACTTCTAGGACAGAACTGGTTTTATCAACTGGTGGAAGTTATAAACTCATCTTGGTGCTCTTAGTTGAAAAGGTACTAAACATGTAAAGAGAAAGTGTGCTATATCAAGATCTGTGAAATGTTTAATGTCCACATAAATTGAAGTGGCTATATTGTCCATGCATTGTCCTCATTTGTATATAGAGTGGACAAGTGTAATTTATTGTAAATAAACATTGATTCTCCTTTTCCTGGACTCTTGTGTATTTTGTCCATGTTGTCTGGTGTACATGTGCAATGCCCAAGCTGTCTGGATTCGCCAGTAACAGAAGGCCTACAGTAGAGCGCCAACCTGTCATCTGAAGGGTGGCAGAATTCTGTGCTTATGATGAGCCTTCGTGCAGCAGTCCATAAATGTAAAATGACAAATTACACAGCAGTCCTGCACGTGTGACGGCCGTAAGATGGGCGAATTACACGTCAGTCCTTCATGTATGACGCCCGATGACCAAATTACACAGCAGTCATACATGCAAGATAGCCGATGGAGGCACGAATGACGCGGTATTACATGTGGTATGACCAAATGACTGCCATACACTCTAGTTAGTGTGCGAGGGCCCAAGGATGACCAACTGAGTAAGCCGTTGTCCGTGTATGCAGGGAATTTGAAGGTACTAAACTAACGTCATTGGCCGTTTTTTGAGGCCTTGCCGAACTTTGCGAACCACAAATATTGGATGCAATTATTTTAGCGTCGTGTTTGCTCTGATGAAGGTGGAAGGGTATTCCGGTTATGATGTAACAAACATACTTTCATTACCTTTCACACCCTGAAGCCTCGGGTGAAACCTCGAACACTTGTTCTGTATTAGCTACCCGTATTGATTGCACAAAGACGCACACCAATTTGTTTTTGATGATAACACTGACCAGTGCTATGAATTCATTCTGGGAATGAGGTTTGGACTGGTGGTTCAGATTGTTCACGGAACCAAAACTTGCTATTGTAGATGCCATGTTTTTAACTCGCGAATATAACACGCGACAAATATTACCCTGTTCATATTAACTGTTTGAATGAAGTTTTGGAAATAAAACTACATTATTTTTACGGTATCCACATCAGAATGTCCATATGCGCTAGATCACACCTGAGAAAGTTCGTCCGGTCGTTTACCTCGGGCGCTCTAGTTTCTTTCACCCACGAAATGGCACAGTGTTTGTACTCGGTAAACAACAATAACATAACAATACTATGTGCATATATGTAAGTCACATGGAGAAAGTTTGTCACATATCTTGCCAAAGGTCAGTGGTTTATCCCGGGCACTCCGGTTTCCCTCATCTTTAAAACTGATCTGGTCAGGTTCCCCTTGTGCGATAATACGTCAAATTAAAACCACTGAGCCAGTGAGGTTACCCGTTTCGAATCCATGAAGCTCTTGCTGTTTTGACCGCAGCTTTAAGTCAAGAAATTTGTCAGTGTCTTACTCCGGACACTTCAGTTTCCTCCACGATTAAACCTGACCACCGTCATATAAATGGAAAAATTGTCAGCACAATGTTATAAACAGCAATCAGTGAACCGGGTCGGGTCACACCAAAGACACTGCGAGGTTAGAACAAGGAAACATGACTGGTTGGCCCAGTATCAGTATAATGTGACTGGGTGGTGTGTCATGTTTGAAGTCTGCGCCATGGTACTTAAATGGCGGCGGCACTTTGACGGCATGGACTCGCCCTGGTACAAGAAGACACAGTATAAGCACAACACAAGCATATATACGAATCAGTCAGTCATTGTACTACGTTTACGTGTGCACACGTGTTTCATGGTAATGCTCGTCAGAGCACTCCGTTATATATACGTTGTGTTTGGTCCCGAACACAAATGCATGTTTTAAGGTAAACTCGAGTCTGGCTGACCATATGCTATGCTCTGGGAAGATTAAACTTTGAACACAAACTCTTTACTGCGGAACAATATGTAGGCTTACCAACCACAATTTGCGTTCTTTCCTGTTTTGTATTTGAATTTTATGACTTAGATCTTAAGTTACTTAATAAATGCGAGACGCAGTGCCAAACGCTGCCCGCCCACTCCCCAACCCCTCCGCCCAGTCTCGATATGTCTGTTGGCTCGACACCAACCGTGTCCAGCGAACTGACAAACACCATATATAGAGCCCCCTTGGGAACACAGCCTCAAACAATGGTTGTAGAGTAGAACAGACCAGCACATCGATCTCCAGCGCAGTCTGTTTTATCTAAGCCCAACTTTTTGGACAATGTTGACATAACTGGTGAGCGCCGCTGTCAGACCTTTTTTTGAGGGGAACTTCCATGACATGGGCGAGACAGCTGGGATTCCGAATCCCTGGCCAGATCATGCGTTTAGATCCGTTTGAGACTGATCCCAGACACCTGGGTTTGGATTACTCTTGGGGAAACTCATGGGCGATTCCGGCTTTTAGCATATGTCAATATTTGGGCACCATGAGATAATACGGTATAATACTGTGTTCTATAATATTTGCCATCGAATGCGTATAGTCTGAGAGCTAGGCTGTACATGAAGGACGTTACATTTACAATTCAGTCCCTTCAAAGGATATAGTGCCGTTCCTCAATTTTTCTGAGCTTTGTTTACCGTTGTCTCAAAAATGAACAACATAAAAAAAACAGTATTTAAAATTTAAATAATTGAATCTTAAATGACAGGAAGGACTGTGCTATGTTAGAAGGCGCTTATAATTTGTAGCAACTTGAACGACATGTGCACATAAAATATGTGATGCAATATTAATTGCATCGCCATTGAGGCCGGTTCGGTGTTCAAATCCAGCATCCGCAAGCCCGACCGTGAACTGCTTGTGGGTGATTTTCTAGTAACGTACACAGCTGCGGGGGTTCACAGTTTGACACAAACGAAATCAGATAATCTCAGAGGAGCTTGCTATGGATGAAGGTAAAGGAAACTTCCAGACAGTAAGATTTAAAAAGCGGTATACTGCTTTAATTAATTAAATAAGAAGCACAAAGAACATCTCTTCTTTTTTTTTTCGATTTTCTTAAGCATGACATATAGAACTGAAGGCCGATATCATGAATTCATGCCTTTACAATTAAGTGACGGCCATTAAATCTTGACAAAATTCCTGAGTGCAAACTGAGATGGACAGAATACAAGCATACAGTGTTCAAACGCTTCAAAGTAAAGTGAAGAAAAGGTTGATCTGTATTCTAGACTCGAAGAAAAAAAAGAACAATTCTTTGTAAATTGATATTGGCTGCACAACATATTGGAAAATGCATAAGAAGATTCATGTAGTGACGGCATGAGATCATCATTTTGGCTGTAATGCCCGCCTAATGTATATCAATATTTTTGTATTCTGATGTACACGAGCTTTGCAAATAAAGTTATGGTCTGAAAGCAATAATTTTGAGAGTACATTTTTCAGAAAGTTGCAGCAGATTTCCATTCTGGAGTTCTTCTGTAAAGAATAGGAACATTGGGTAACAGTCTACCGCTTAAGACCACAGTTTTCATGTAATTTTTTTTTTCAACTCCGACTGTCCACCTTGTTTAAGTAAATACTCATTCTTCACCCTAGAGCCGGAAATGTTTGGTCGGTGATTCATCCCTTGCGCGCGGCCATCTTGGATTGGACCGCCAATCACCATCTGCCAAACTCCCCCTATGGGGATAAGCCGGCTCTCACGCCATCTGCGGCTCGCGGGTGCGTCTGTCATTGCAGAGAAAGAACACAGCCTCCGCCTAAGTCAACTGGGTGTAACAGAAATTAATCAAGCGCACCTTTGCGAAAATGAAATAAGCCTGTTTGAAAGCCTGACTGGTAATTAGACAACTACACCAACAGTGTGGAGAGAACTTTTAAGTTAACAAGTTTTTACATCGTTAACACCCTAAAATTATGTATATGTAGGCTGTGGGCGGTCGTCAAGTGTTAGGCGGTTGTCTGTCAATCGCAATGACATGAAGCACGGGTTCAATACCGATCTTGGACAGGGAATCTGTATATTACCCCGCAGTAATAATTGTTCGTGGGGTCCCATTGACAACAAGCGATTGAGGACACACACATATAGCCGTTTACTTAGTCTAAACTTCGCTTTATGATGTGCATATCTGTACATGTACGTCACACAAGTGCATGGGAAAATATGTATGCATCAGAATGAAGACGACATACAGTGGCAGAGACGGGTCGTTGGAATTCAGGGCAAGCAAACCGGTTACTCAACAAACGCCATGAGGACTAGTTTAGGAGTTCTTCACTAGACGGATTTGAACTCATACCCCATTGCTCGTTCAGCGCGGAGACATATACACCGACATATCTATGTTATAATGCCATCTACCAATGGCATATATTTTCGCCTAGACCTAAGTTGTTACCTGACGCAGCTTTACCTTGCATTGTACACCTCCATTAAAGAAACTATACCGGACATTTTTGGCAAAAAATCGATCACCGCAAATCCAGTCGAATTTTTGCTCTATATAAATAGTTTTATTTCAGCTTTGACACGTCAGAGCACGCGTTACCGCTTAAAATCGGCAATAAAGTTAGTAAAAACTTGAACTCACAGCTACAGGCTCCTGTGTCATTGACCGGCGCCGATGGTCCAGATGGTAGAGCGTCCGCTTCTGGGGCGGTAGATCCAGGGTCAGTCCTCGGTCGGGTAAGGCCTAAGACCTAAAAGAGGAAGTTGTAGCTTCCTCACTAGGCTTTCAGCGTTTAGAGGGTAGTGCAGAGATTGGGTATCCTAGGCCGTGAGTTCAACTCTCACTGGGGCGATATTCCCACTGGTGTTGGAGTAGTTCAATTTCTGTGTCTCAGATTTAATACTGATTTTACATTTTTTTCCCTCTTTCAGATTTAATTATGGCTATCAAACTAATAGTTCAAGAAAGAGTTGAAAAGGTTTTTATGTTTGGAAGAGATGGGGCAACACGCCGCTCTGGATGGTGCGCGACTTCTGGGACACCCTGTATATTGAAAGGACGAAGAACTGGGTCGTGATAAAGCTTACTACTGCTACGATAGGTGCTTTATACCATTTGTACTGGATTCAGAACATTTATTTACTTTAACGCTAAACTCAACAAAGTTTCACTTATATACACTCAGAAAATTAATCTGTTTATTTTAATACAAAGTATGTTGTCTGAGTGATGCTAAGAATGTATTCTGTTATTATAACAGACTTATACTGTGTTTATTTATTTATTTATTTGATTGATGTTTTACGCCGTACTCAAGAATATTTCACTTATACGACGGCGGCCAACATTATGGTGGGAGGAAATTGGGCATTGCCCAGGGAAAACCCACGACCATCCGCAGGTTGCTGCAGACCTTCCCACTTACGACCAGAGAGGAAGCCAGCATGAGCTGGGCTTGAACTCACAGTGACGGCATTGGTGAGAGGCTTCTGGGTCATTACGCTCCGCTAGCGCGCTAACCAACTGAGCCACGGAGGCCCCACTTACACTGTGTTATATGCAACATAATACCCGTTAGTTAAATGGAACTTTTGTGAATTAATAGAATATATGTGTTATATTTAACAGAATAATCTGTTGCAGTAGCAGAATACATTGTAACATGAGTCAGGCTGCAGATTTTCTGTTAAAATTAAGAGATTAATTTTTTGAGTGTATACGATGGCGAATAGGTTCACGAGAGCACGCGGTATAAACCACGAACTTCTCGGAAGTAAAATATGCACAGCATATATTGGTGGAAGACAAGTATCTTGAACAACCGTTAGATTGTACCTGGGATTACGATAGACGTCCGTCTTGTCCCAGATTACATCGCGTTTTGCCATCAAGGCCGTCAGAGCGGAGGAATCTATACATTCCAGGTCCGAACCCGGGATTGAACCCACGCCCCGTGTGTCCTGGCAATTGAAAGATATCCAGAACAATTGACTGGTAGGACAGATGGTATAAAATCATGCAGCAGGTTAACTTCTAAAATTGCTTCTAATGCTGCCCTTCTCTGCTTAGAAAGTGAATAAAAGTATGTAGTGCATAGAGTGAGACGACATTTTTTTTAAATTCCATTTTAAGTCTGCGTCATCCACCTACTTAAATGCAAAGAAAACACTAAAATGAATTATGTATCAGCTGAAAGATCATTAAAAACCATCCAGGAAAATACTTGGATTTTTATTCATTTATTTATTATTTTTTTGACAATTTGTTTAATCTAATAAAATGCATTTGAATATTTTATTCTGTGGCGGCCTTTTCTGATCACAAAGGTACCAATGACGTCAGACTTAAGGCACATTAGAATGCTAAATTTCATCATTTAACATGCATAGACATATAGATCTATGAATGCATTCGCCGATTTGACCTTGAAACTATTTATTTCAGGCCAAAAATATAGATGTGACGTCATTGACATCTTTCCTGCATCAGAACAGACCACCGTAGAATCTGATCTTCTAGCACAATTTTACTCCGTTAGAAAAATTCCCCACACAATAAATCCAACTATTTTCCTGGACGGTTTTTAATGGTCTTTCATTTGATATATACTTCATTTTAGAGTGGCGCCTTTAAGCCCACCGTACGTCATCGGTTTGCGCATCATGCCTACGTGTGCATAGACCTGTGTGTACAAAGGGCCCAGATTGCAGTCCCAAAGAATACTAACATCAACCGTTACGGTTAAATTATATTTGCTCTGAACTTGTGAATCACACCATAGTTATAAATTGAAAGCCTTGATATGGAGTCCGAGGGTCAATGGTCTTGGCTCAAGGTTGCACAGTCCTTCTGTTAACAGCTCTGTGCAGAACCTCACTCTAGATGATGACAGGAATGCTGCTAACAGGGTAGAAGGGCGGAGGGGTCGGGGTGGGGTGTTGGTGGCGAGGGGGGTCATTTTACCTTATAACGCGCTCACACTAGTGGATTGAAAATAGGACAGGCGCCATTTCTTTTCGACTTTCTGTACACGACTTTTAAAATAGACTTGTTATGTTTCCACTTAATATCGAGTTTGACAACTCGAGTTTGACAACTCGATACCACAAATCGCATCGTGTGAACGCGACTTACGAGACAGACTTGCTCTGTTTCCAATCTGCTCTATATCGAGTACGACAATTCCGTACGACAAATCGCGTCACATGAACACGACTTATAAAATAGACTGCCTCTGTTTCCAGCCTGCTTAGTATCGAGTTCAACATGTCGACACGACAAATCGCATCGTGTGAACGCGACTTATGAAATAGATTTGTTTTTTTTCCAGTCTGCTTAGTATCGACTCTGCCCTGTTTCCTCCCACCATAATGCTGGACGCCGTCGTATAAGAGAAATATTCTTGAGTACGGAGTAAAACACCAATTAACTAAATAAATAAATATCTGGAACGCCGGTTTCTTCCGTCCATAAACCCGACCACTATCTAAAATGACCTAAAAATTCGACCACAAAAGAACAGTTTTGGAGGAAAATAAATGTCATGAGATATTAATTCTGTTACTAAAATTTACATTTTCCCAGTAGGATATCATCCTATCTTCAAAACTCCTCTCAAACACCTTTGTACAATCAATAGAACCCCCAGAATCTAGAAAAATGAGCGACTTAGTCATGGACGAAATTTTAGGCCATTTAGGGTATGTGAGAAATTCTTGATCACGGCTTGATCACGAACATAATTATGACTATCCATACACCCACATGGCTTTGTCGAGGACCGACCGAAACCGAGAATTGAAAGAAACACACTTCATATTTCAAGTTTTTGATTTTGAAGGCTTTAATGAATTAATAGTTGGAAGGAATAAATATTAACTCTGGAATCTGATTTCGTAACCTGTACAACCATTGGCTATGTACAACGCAACACACGCCAATCCGCACGTGCGTTAGAAGTGCAGTCGGTTAACAATCCACGCACATACATTCATCCTAACAGAGCAACCTATATATAAATAATACTCAACAAACAGTGATGTGGAAACACCCTATACATGTTCACAGTTCTCCGCTAACATATTTGTACAAGACTTAACAAAAAAAAATAGTAGTTTGTATAACACTTTGCAGCCAGGCATTATAATTGAGTTACACCTTGACGTACAAAATAAAATGATATACTTTTTTTGCAAGAGTTAAAACAGTTAACACAATGAACATACCATACAGTCAAACTGGGCATTAACATCCGCAGTGAGTGTGAAATACAGACCAGAGGGGCAAGCAAAAGACAGCAAATGTTTTATATTTCATTCAATATTAAAATGGCAACCATCAAACACTTCGACATAAAATGATTGCAAGATTCTGGCCAATCTTTACAACGCGACATAATGGGATAAGGTTATAGCATTGTGCGTAAAGTAATATAGGTTTGACACCAGCCATGTGTCAATACGTTCGGTGGACATCCGTTGTATTGTACATGCATATACACTGTGATAATAGGTAGAACACGTCGTCATTGTACATTGCTAGATGTTTGGTGGAAAAACTCCCCACGTTTACATAACTGCTAAGGATAAGTAAGCTTTTAAGCCTGTGTTTTAACTTCAGTATTTAGTCTATATATAGTCGCGACATCAACTAAGGCATAAACAAAAATAAGCCATTTTAAAGTTTCATTATAATGGTTAAGTTTTGCCGAATGGAATAAAACAATCGATGGACTTGTCTTCACATAGCAGTTTTGGCTCTCCACAGTTTAAAACCCCTGTTTACACAAATAACCCTCAAAGTATTGAAAGTAAGACAAAAGGCTTTTATGAAAACGTTCTCTGATAAAGTCAGGATTCTGGAGCAATCATTTTTTGAAGCATATAGGATAAGGTAAATTGTTGACTATATTTAGTACCGGTATAGTAAAGCTAACAGCTTGGAACACTCTGAGTAATGAGATTAAATCTACGTTGACGTAAATTCCCTCATAAATTGCAGGTGCCAACTAAGTAAGTCAAATAAACTCGTCAACAAATGGTAGCACAGTTTAAGTATGCATGGAAGACAAATCTGACCACTGGGCTTCACGAGCCACGTCCCTTTCCTAAACACAAGGCTCTTCAGATAACTAGAAGCAAAACACGAGATCAGCACCAAACTCGCAAGACATTGCCAAATCGATTAGCGTTAAACTCGCGTTCTCAAGTTCACGAGACGGAGCACGTCAAGCATCACGTGGTGAGAGATTCCTAAAACTCAAACTTATTAAAAATCCATAAGAAACCAGCGGTTTTTCTTGAGTTCCACGAAGTCCGACGCGAGAGCGTAATTTGCAGTATCCAATTTCCACACAATAACATAATGGTCGCCAGAAAAGGCCAGTTTTCATTACCACAGCGTTTTAATTCAGTAAAAAGAAACAAACAAAAGGATTCAGCTCAAAAACGTAAAGCTGACGTGACCAGCTCTCTACAAAAGGAAGCAAATCTTGTAATCTATGGGTCCGCACTGCCCTCTGTCGGGTTGAATCACAATGCCGGCTTTAATTATTCCTGGTCACTTGCGTTGTTATTAACGTAGGTACACGGCACTACTGTTCAAGATGAGGTACAAGATTTGCTTCTCTTTGTAGAGGGCTGGGTAGCCACCTGGGGCTAGGCCTACCCCATTGTTGCTACAGTTTCAGGCAAGCTATGTCGCAACAGCTATAAGGAGACTTTAAACTTCCGGCTATTTGGCCGCCAAAGTCTATTCTTTTAAATTTTACTGGTACAGTTCAACGCAAATTTTCTTAGAAAAGATGTCTGACACGTGAACACAAGTCTATCTGCTACCGCTTGAACGCGTGGTTTCCTCTTACATGCATTAACCACTTATAACATTTACGAAGGCCTAACGTTTCTGATCAATCAGAAGAACCTGCATGCTATATGATGCGCTAATGTTAACCAGATATACGCGTGGTGTCGTATGGTGTGAGTCGTACCACAGTGTATACTATGCTTCTTCACTCACAAACAATGGCAGTTATTCACCGGGTGTAAAAATTATGTCAGAAGAGGAAATTATAGATTGTTACAGCTATTTACACTACGCTGCCTTGTCGTTAAAGATGAAACATCTGCAACAGTACAAACGATCGAGAAACGATAACCCAAGGAAAATGTTCGTGTTAAAATGTATACTTTGCGGACTTAGAAAGAGTAAGTCGCGTTCAATGTACAAACGACTACTGTAGTGATCCAGTTCATGGATGTAGAGAGATAAGTCGCTGTATATAGTAAGGTATGTGATCCGTGTCATATCGGATCACCACAGTGATCACGGTGTACAATAGTGAGGTGTGGTACGGTATATAACGAGATTTGTGATCCCTGTAAAACTGAACTGGAGTCGGCTGTAATACAAAGAAGCACCAGACTGATGAACCAGATCACGGCATACAGGAAGATCATCCCATTTCCGAGTCATGCATATTGGGGTGAAGTCGGTCTGAAATACTGAAACCACCACGGTAATGAACCTAATCACGGTATAAAGTGAGATGTGCCACGGTATATAACGATATATCCGATCCGAGTCATACTGGGCTGGAATCACACTCAAATCCAAAACCACCATAGTGTTGAACCAGATCACGGTATATGCAGTGAAAAATGCCGCCTTATACAGTGAGCCATATGACCTGTGTCATAATGAGCTGGGACATTAAAGAAGCAGCGAAATTTACCCTGATTAACCTATAAAATGTTCAATTCATTTTTACAGTACGCTACAGGAGCAATATATGTGATTGTATATATGAACGTCATATTTAAATCACCACTGCGTACATGGAATATTAGAGTTTTGAGAGAGAAACAATAACACTCTAAATACTCTTATACATAATAGAGGAAGTGATCATTATTATTCGCGTTGACGATTTTCATGACAAAGCCTAAGAAATTCATCAAACTTGAATGTTTGTACACTTAAGTATTTCAACTTTAAAGACCTTCAAAATGGCGGATCAAAGGTTTCCGGTTCTATATTGTACATATAACCATCATTCAACAGTTTTCAACTTTATAACAAAAAACAAAAAACGTTTCCAATGATTACCACATACTTTGCTGTCTTCAAGAGGTTTATACTTTGCCTGTTTCACACACATGGGTTGTTTTTTTTTACGAAGTACATTCAGTGTTGCCAATGCATTTCAGTGCGTTGTAAATCTGTTCACATATACATGTCTGAAGTATTTATATTTACTGATATTAGACTAGAGAATTGTGTCCATTTTCAGTATCAACACGGGGATAAAAATAGCGATACCGAGTCCAATTGTACAGATTTTCACATAAGCATCCAACAATGAAGTGATAAGGAACAGAACAGAAGAAAGCTTCCATATCATAAACAGCGGAGTAAATCATATAAAAAAGGGTTAAGAAGTCGGTGCCAGTCGTTAATGTAAAAACGTTACACGCAAAAGCGATGTATAAAGACTAGCCCGTGTTGACTCAGGTTTTGTTTTATATGCAACACGAAAACAAATATTTTGTAGCATTCTCAACACGGATATACGGATGTGCCTCAGTACTTTGAGCAGTTGTGAAGGAGCATACCATCACCTGTGCCAGGAAGTGCCAATTTGCTTGCTTTCTGTTCTCAGTTATCTCGCACAGCTCTTATTTTAGGACACATGCCCAGTGACAGAAGAGTATCATTCATGTAAGACGACACGAAACTGAACGTAAATTATGGGGTTCCCCGTGCATCCCTGAAGAAGTCAAGCCACTTCGAAACGACGACTATAGCTCGTGGAACTAATTTACGTTTGCACAGCACTAAAATCAAACCAATAATCCAAGCGGATTCACGATTTACACAAAACAATTAGCTTAACGGTTTTGGTATACAAATAACAACTTGCATATATTAATTATTAACTTTAAACTCCTCAGATGGTAACATTATCGGTGAACACGGTATGAACGTATGTGGAACCAGTGAGGCCGTTCATCGTGAATAACTAGACCAGCTCGTTAACGAGAATCTTCGAGATACACTACATCCTTACACCACAAGAATGATCACGTTATAATACTTAAAGTTTTGTCCATAGTCACTATTAAGTGGGCTCTGCCGTGATGATGATATATGTAGGATTCATCCTCCCAAATGGTAGCCTACAAATGGTCAACACGTTAATCCTGCATGCCAGTATGAAGGATTATCCCTGCTCCTATACCCAGGTGACACGTTTTTATTCAAGCCTCTGTGACAATACAGGTCTCCAATATCAATCCTACTCTAGCATATGAATCTGAAGGATTCCTCTTGTATCATACACAGGATAGTTCACCCGTGTCGTTGTGTACAGTACGTGCTCCATCACGGTCTACTCCTCATGTGAAGACACTGCCTGTAAACCGATACCATATATGCCCATGCTTACGATATAATTATACTTTGACATCTCAGTGACGAATAAAGATTAAGTTTTCGGAAACACACTGTTGTAGTGTGAAATCTCATTTAAGCATCCGTGCTCCATGGTTAAAAGTTGAAGTTGAAAATTGATAAATTTGACCACCATAAAATGCTCTTTCACAGCAATTCCATTAGAGCCCAGATATTGTTGAATACAATAAATACAGAGTTTAATCCCAGAATAATCGTTCCCGCGAGTAAAGGGTGACGAATCGTGTTTATCACAGACCGAACACTTTCACCATGACGTCAAAACACACTTGTTAATAATCCATGGGTGGGGGCCTAGAGAATGATTGTCATTGGTCATTTCTTGATTCTGTTGGGGTCGTATATGCCAGCAGCAGCAGTTCCAACACTTTGCACTCAGCGTTGCTTTTGCTTATCAGGAACGATGGGAGAGATTCAGTTCATTTGAATAAACAGCTTTCAGTCACGTCACGGTTCTCTGTGAGAGGCGCATAAACTAACGGAAGCCCACTGATGTCTAAGAATAACGTGCCTGATGAAAGACGACTGTGGAAATCTGGAGAGAGAAGAAAAAAGCACAACGGTAAAACATTTTTAGATTTCATTTCGTTAAACTGAGAACGAAGCAAAGACTTTCGAATCAATATACACTCTATCAAATACCTTTTTTTCTTTTTGAAATAAATTTGAATAAGATGGCTCAATTAATTCTAAAGCGGAGGGAGCGGTTATACAACCAGGTGCTGAGGTATCTGCTGTTCATACCATATACATTACATCATCTATGTAATCAAATTTATGCGGATCCACGAAGCTCAGTCAAGTTTAACAATCCATTAAAAAAAACATTCACAGTGATTTGCAGTGTCCTGAGTGGGAAGAACTTTTCGACTCTGAAGTTTAAGTGACACACAAACAAGGTTATTGATTTTAGTGACAATCCTTCTATAACAGCCAGGAATGAAGGACATTCAGCTGTTTCCAAGCGATCCAAGCTAACGTTGAAGCAAAGCAATTAGCAGACAATTTTCGTGAGTTTCTTCCAAGACTGAAAGGTCAGGCAAGCTTGTCAAAACGATTGTGAAACTGCCAGTGGAAATTGCACACAGAAAGGGGCTGTTTGAAATTAGATCCCAGTGTTCTAATGAAGCCTATTCCACACTAAGACGGCGCGGCGTTATTTAGATAGAGGTCCAATCATCAAGACTAGGCAACCCTAGTATTTGGTAAAGGCAGTCTAAACAAAAATTGTCTCTAAGAATAATTAGATAACAAGAGACATGCTTAATTATAAGAGCTTGCTTCGCTAAGCCATTCCCCAAGGTGTTGCAGAGGTTTCTGGTGATTTAGTTGTATGATAGAGTATTAGGCAGTGCAAAATGTAAACATTTGGGTCTGGAATGCCACATCATATGATCATAAAATCATATCAAACCTTAAAGTGCTGAAACGTAAGCATGACAAGTCTTACAAGTTGCCCTAAAGAATGAGAGGCACGACATCAACAAATACAACCTTGAAGTTTTTAAAAAATATCGAACACACACATTAATAGATATTAGCCAAGAATTACCTTGCAAAATCATCAGTGGAAGAAAAACGTCCAAACCAAAAACTTGATCACCTTCAAACAATATACGTGAACGCGAGAGGAATCTTTAAACTGATTACCACATGGAAAATAAACCCAAAATTATATACTAGTAGTTGATTGCTGTTTTAATATTTTTTCAGATGTTTCAGATAGGCGATGTCGGTCAGTGTTTTTGCTGGAGGAAATCTGAGTGCCCTAGGCAAACCATTGAGCTTTGGCACGTACAAACATGCACATAATGCGGGTGTAAAACAAATGATGTTGAAATAACGTTAGACTGCGCTGACGGTTACATGAACGTCGTCGATCAGTTATGGGTGGATTTAAGATCCAACACATTCGATGTCCCTTCTCGTGACAGGGCTACTTTTCATCCCATTCCCGGTGAAAGCAAGTGTGACCTCATAATGTCACGCGAAGACTGAACATTTTCAACCAATGCCTGGGGCATCCGGTTGAACTATTTGCAACAATATTGCTTATGATTGGTCAGTTGCGTGTTCTTGATTGACAGTTAGGAAAGGTCCATTGTTAGGAAGGCCTCACATGCAGTAACGGCGGGGGAATGAGCAAATTCCCCGTCTAAAGGCACCAGGAGTGTCCCAACGATTGAAAGATAAGCGGTTCCATAACCACAAGACCACGGCCAGCTCCCTGAAATAAAAAATAAAAGACCTTGACCCTAATCTCGTTTGGATGAACGGAAGCGAGTTGGACACACTAAAATACGTCACGCTGTGCTGGTATCAGATATGTTTCCATCTGTGACCACTCCGCCTATAGCTTCCGCAGGGCAAGCTAAATCATGGTCGGTAAAACTAAACTCGTGTTGATTAGTCAGCCATCTTGATTTTACACCCAGTGTTGGTGTTAAGAATGTTCTGGTCAAGTGTAGGTGTACAAGTAGATTGGGTCGGATAAGTGAAATATTCTTGACTACGGCGTACAACACCAGTCAAATATATAAATAAAACAAATAAGATCTGTAATACGGACTAATTTATGAACTCTTAGAGTTAACACGGTGTAGAATCACACTGTCGTTGCTCTGGTTTCACTCTCAGTGCTGTGGCTAATTTTCTAAAAAAGCTATTTCCTTGGATTCGAACTTATGACTGTATGGCTTTTCTGACGTCTTCCTCAAAGAGGATTGTTTCTTTTGAGAAACAGTAATTTACCTATATATCCATGCATGTAAAATGTTTGAGCTGACGTCTCGATGTCAGAGCAATCAGTACCATCCTATTTTATTGAATATGATCTTTGTATTCTGATAAAGGTTTGTCTCGTTACACTCAACCTTGTAAATTATATCGAGATAATGAAACTGAAACTCACAATCACATAAAATTACTGATCACTTCCCAATAAAAAGTAGTAAAGCAGCTCAGAAGTAAATAAGTGCTAATAGTTATTTTCTCGTGTTCTCGGGGGGAAAAACCCGGGTGGGCGATTGTCCTTCCCTCTTTTGACGTCATTAGCATTCCGTGAAGAGCTCATCTGATTTATTAATAAAATTCTACAATTTTTCGTACCGTTCGACTTTTTAAACGAAGCTAAGCTTTTGTAAGTCAGGGCAAAACCTGTAGAAATGTATTTGGAAGATTAGATACTACACAGCCACACAGGGACTATTATATGCAGGTCTATACTTTCCTGCTATACTCACAACGTCGATCTGTTTACGCACGGTCTCACTAAATCTATATAGTTTATGTATCTGAAGGGCCCAATAGTTGATAATGCACATGGCCATTGATCCCGCACTTAAACTTCCTGCAGCCTGTCACAGACTGATCAAAGTCAGCCACGGCGCTTACCGCCTCTCTCATCCCCAGCACCAAGTATATACGGTTGCCATGGAGATCATGTTAGCGCGAGCTTCAGGGGCTCCTCGATCTTGCGATCGAAGGAAAATAGGTCAAGTTATTCGGACCGAGAAAAGAACTGATGCAGCGGGTCGCACAATAGTGTGGTCGCGTTCGCGATAAACAAGGTGTTCTGGAGACTGCTGTATGTGGATGTGTAATGACCGCTCAATCACTAACTTCAACGTATGAAGGGATAAGAGTAACCAATGCCTACCGGTTTAACAAACATGAGGAAACTTCGACCAACCATGATCACAGAAACATGAAAGGTTGTCGTTAGCAACATGGGAAAATGTTACTTATCTGTCTTTTCTGGATACAAAGAAACTACAGCAAGCAGAGTAAATGAAGAGCAGTGACGACACTGTGGACGTTGGCTAGTGCCTTATGATAATACGTAACCAATGAAAAACGGCTTCTTGTCAGTTTAGCTCAGTTACCATTTTATTCCAACTGTTCATGATAATGCTTTAAAAAGCAGCAACTTACACATCCTCTAGCAGCAGAATTAGGCTTTAAAAAGGTATTTTTGTTAATAGAAATTTATTCACTTGTCTTGAATTATGCTTGCGCCAAATGTTGTGTTGTCATCACATTTACTACGTATGATATAATCGAAGATTGCAAAACAGTCTGTCGAACTACTACTGCTCTATTGAGGAGGGAGACTGTAGGTAGTGTCATGTCTGGTGTCTTTGGTATCATGTCATAGTTAGCCAGCATTGAAAACATGACGTCACCACAGCCCTTCTCCTCGGAGACACCGTGGTGACGTCATTAAAATAATGCTGAAAACATGTATAGCTATTTATGCGTGCAATATATTTAATATTTAATTTAGTAAGCTTAATAACAGAAAACGTTTGTGATTTTAATAAGGAAATCCAAACCGATTATTCAGAGTAAACTATTCCCATGGGAAACTGCCATATCGTGGTATTACACACTTCTCCATATTTTCAAGGGTCTTAGATGACGATAACTCTTGAGCCAGTTTAGAGCTGTCTTTACTCTCTAGGCGCTACAGTGTAGAAAAAATGTGGCACAAATGCTCATTCACATAAGTACCAACACACCCACAGTGACATGTGTATGGGTGGTTACAAAGTTTGTGTAGCACTGACATGCATGTCACTGCGCATCGGTAAATTTACACACAGTCGTTTTTAGAGGGTATATAAAGGATCCTCATTTCATCATTTAGATCCATGTGTTCTAAAGGAAAAAGGCGTTGCTAATCATTTTTCTTGTTATTCATCGATTTGATATGTACACAAATGTTTTCAATGTTTCATATTTTGTTTTAGCAACACGAGGTGATGCGTTTAAGGCCCATTTTGTCTAGAGCCCAGGACTACGAAGAGTAAGACCACTTGTCGCTGCTGATTTCTATGTGACGAGCGCTGAACGATGAGAAAGCTTCTGTCCGCTGATCGATTCGCCCAGATAAAATGGACACCGTCAACGAGGCGTTGTTCGGGTCAGATATGCGCTTAATTAACGTCTTTGGTAGATCTCCCAGTGACAACTAAACAATTCTCCCCAAACCCATCTAAGCTTTGGCCACTGTAAATGCCTCTTAACCCTGAGCTTCAAATGCCCAGTCGATGTGATGGATGGATACTCCCTTGTCTCTTCCCGATGGTCCAACATTTCTTATCAGACAGACACCGTCTGACCCTAAATTTCCTCCCCTAATGTCGTCCATGAAATAACCTGTCCCTCGTAGCTATGTGGAAGCCTGCTCAGGAATTCGTCCAAAACCCACCTAAAGATTCCACATTTTCTTTTCTTGTGAGATGGCACATAATAAAACTCATTTGAGTCGACAAGGTCATAGTGCATATATATACTACGAAAAATTCATTACAAAATATCGTCATTGCGGCTTCTCGTCATATTGATTCTTAAAACGTGGAACTTAATACTTCGCTCGCAACAGGTGTGCCTTTTGGGTAGGGCGACGTTGTCAATAAATAGAGATCTAGCAGCCGCTCTTTATAATGGCTTGTGGGGCCTGCGTGGCTTTGTTGGTTAGCGCTAGTGAAGCGTAATGACCCAGGAGCTTCTCAACAATGCGGTCGCTGTGAGTTCAAGTCCAGCTCATGCTTGCTTCCTCTCCGGCCTTACGTGGGAAGGTCTTGCAGCAACCTGCAGATGGTCGTGGATTTCCCCCGGGCTCTGCCCGGTTTCCTCCCACCACAATGCTGGCCGCCGTCGTATAAGTGAAATATTCTTGGGTACCACGTAAAACACCAATCACATAAATAAATAAACAAATTATACTGGCTTGTCGTTAACTATAGACCTGAAGGAAAACTCTACCTCGAGGCACTCACTTAACGATTCCTTTTTTGTATAGCAGTCATAGACGTTCATTCATTATACAAGTGATTCTTAGAGCCGACATCACTTTTAAAATACCGAAACAAGAATTCGATTTGCAACTATAGGTATTTCTTCAGAAATGTCGGCCACAAGCCATGCCGTATAGAAAATGGCTACTAATTTTGACCTAAATCAGGCTGGGCCAAGACTATAGAGGAAATCAGAGTAAATGTAACAAAGCCATCACAGCAGACAGTAAAAATCAATTCCTTTGCGGATGATTTGCGTTTGCAAAGTAATTTGATGCATAAACATAAATTCTAAGATATTATGAAACAGTCGTGCATCGCAATCATACATCTACCAAAGCATAGCATAAATTCATTTAAGTACAGTCTGACACGATGCCAAGTACACGATGCCAAGCATCTGATGATGAAAAGCAGACTCCTCAAAAAATGTCAAACTATGATTCTTTAAGAAGTTGTTATACAACCTTGACCTTGACCCTGAATTTTCTGATTCGATTGGCACAATAAATCTTTGAAAATACTGAAGCAGTTACTGAGGGTAAATCTTGGGAAACGAATCAATAGAAATCATCGTAACGATGCCAAAAAAACTTCATACTTGAAATCCAGCCCAAGCCAAGGTTTAAACAGGGCCCAAAATGAGCATATGTTAATTCGAGATCACTCAATACAGAGATCACGAGGACAAAAGGGTAGATTAGCGTGAATCCGCGAAGTCTTAACTTCCTGTCTGACGAGTGTCAGAAAACCCTCTGCCATCAATGAACGACATCACTGGTTCCGTTGGACGCCAACGCTCTCCGGATACAGCGCCAATGGGCTTGAATTTGGGACAATACGCCACCAATTTACATTCTTGACCATTCTTGAAGATCGCAAAATGGACATTCTTGTTTCCATATTTAGGTGGCGACGAGAGTTCTACTTCCCATCAATGTACATGAAGAAGAATAAAGTGAAGACTTGGCTTCACGGTCTCGGCAACCATCATCTTGCCTTCTCAGATAAATCTATTCCATTTCATTATCCTAAGCTACAGCAACGGGGCTTGAGAGAGAGTGATGTATTCTGTGCCAAGAAACCTTCGACTAGAACATTTGCAAAATCACCGGAAGATTTTTAGAAATATCCGCATTAGTGAAATCCGCAAATACTCGTGTTTTGTTGGAAGAAACTGGGTCAGATATTGATGGTCTGGCTCATTCATAGAAGCCATTCCTTGCCAACCATCGACGACATCACAGGAATAATTCAATTTTGAAATGGCGTACATGACAAGCTATCTCGCCTTCCTGTCAAACACCTTCACGTCTCCAGTACAGCCATCCCATTACTTTGTAAACTGTATATACGAGATTGAGTTACGCATTTCGGACACAGACAGATAGATGGACGCATATAATTGTGCATGGCAAAGTTTCAAGAAAACGTCCAATCTTAAAGCCTTCGCTACAATCTACCCCCATGTGTCAGCAAGGCAATTTCGCACAAACTACAGGTTCCTTCAACGTGGACTACAGGTTCCTTCTTGGCACTGAATGACGATCCATAATGTGAAGGCAATAATTAACGTTGAAAGGAGCTCTATAAATGAAAGCGCACACCAAGGGAATAAAAGCACATCGTATAGACATGTATGGAAACGTACGTTAGTTCGTTTTGCCTAGAAGATGGGCAGATTTTATATGTTTCCGAAGATGTAAAACGAACGAAATCATTAGGGTATGTCAAATATAGTCACCACTATACATGGAAAAATAAATAGAGGGGACATCACTTTAAGCCCTATACAATTCCTTTATATCATTAAACATATATTTGTCAGAATCTTTCGTATGCGGGGAAAATTCCACAATAAAGACAGACATTCAGATAACTGAATCAACAAGTACGGGTGCAATCAGCTTATAGTTTATAAACTACAAGGGCTTTTTTCAAACATGTCCTGACCATCATCCTCTGTTTTTACATCAACGGGCTCGATTTTTGGAGTTATTGAGATGTTTAGTGAATTCTGTGGAAAGTCAGCGTCCATTACAGGCGAGTCATACCATCAGCTTCATCCCAGTATTGATATCGCGAACTCAGCATTATAATTATTTTAGGCCAAATCACAGCTGTAATGCAGCCTCTATATTGGTTCCAGCCCGGTTTTACAAAACTGTCTTTATTAATACCGACAAACCATGTTGTTACTCTGCTCTAGATATATTGATTTTGAGGCCAAAGCAGTGAATTCAAGTTAAAATCAATAGGGTGATCTGCTTTCAATCATTTTATGATTATGGTTTCTGGAATATTGAATAATGCTTTGCATTATTATGTACGATAATATTCTACTAACGTTGTCCAACTGAAGAAAAAAACATACGAACTTGATGAGACGACCGTACCTGTACCACTGTACTGGTAGGAAATATACCCACTCTTCGTTGCAAACCACAACCATACCGAGCTTTACATTAGAGCGAGGCCATCAACAGGTGAATGGTGTGTGACGTGCCTGGAGAAGGTCAGCGGCTTACTCCGGGCACTCTGGGTGTTCTTTACGCCGCGTATAAATCTGACCGCCATAACATAAGAGGAAATTTGTTAACGAAATCAATCAATTAATCAATCAATCAATTTACAAAATGTATGAGCGATTTTAACCTGTGCGTGGGATAACTGGCATCTTTCCAGACACGGTCTTGCATACAGCTTAAAAGCCGACCATCTGGCGCGTTTAGAGGAACAGTTTGTGACCGCCATTACAGAGACGAACAGGTAAACCAGGCGTCAGTTATGTAGCATCACGAAATCTCTTACGGCGGCCTAATTAAAATCAGCCACCAACATCGACAGCTGTCACCAGAAACGGCTCATGTGTAGCAAACAGATTAAAGAGATCAAACTAACAGCCACGCTAGGTGGACGCCACTAATTTGTCGGGAGATCGGGGGCACGGTTTAGTATACTGAAAGAATTAAACCTATCGCAGTGGTTTTTCTACCTACATAGAGGAGTCCACAAAAACTAAGGGGAGGGGCAAGTGCAACAGGCCTAAACGTCAAACGCGACTGCTGTATACCTTTGGGTAACCATAACAAAATTGGCACGTTCAGTTCCGCCATCGTTAATTATTAACATTAATACCTATCACGGAAAATATAATTTAAAAAAAAAACATACCAGCCATTAAGATGGAGGCCTATCTTAATCCCAGATGTAACTTGTCACTTTCAGGAATTTTCTCTAATTAGTTCTGAAGATATGAGCAAATTACCAACAACTCGACCTGCATACATGCATGACCCTGACCTTATCAAAAATGGGGCATAACAAGCTAATTTTATAGATATTATATCCCCCGCTAAATATACATAACTTTCGTATCGATTAAACGGGTTTTAGACTTTAATCTGAGTGCCTGTAAACTGAAAAATTCGTTTAAATGCAAAAACCTGGATTCGACTGATTTTCCTACTTGACTTAATGGTATATAAAATAAACTTGAACGCGCAAGTTTACCAAAAGCGGGCAATATTGGGAGCAGTAGTACAATGGATAGCAACGACCAATCAGAACGAAGGAAAAAATTAAATCGAAAAAAAAATATATAACTGGTTTATAACTTGACCTAAGATCTCGCATACACAAGCATACATGAGATTCATGATTCTCCTCCAAGAAGTTTTCCACATATGAACAACTGTGGATTCACAGGAAAAGCGACACCTTTATACCCCTGCTATTTTAGAGTGTGGCATAAAAAAACATGTATTGCACAAAAAATAAGCACTCAGATATAAGTAGCATAAAACATATAAAGATATCTTTCAAAAATATTATTATATCTTATTGTATCAAATAGCACAGATGTTTCTATATATAAGCGTATATTAGGAAGAACCACATGCCATATTTCGTATGTACAGAAGGAAAATACGATAACAATTTTGATTTATTTTGACGTGAAACACTTTAAGTCAAATTTATGTAAAAAAAATGATGTAAAAGCCAAAACATTACTATTTTTTAAATGAACATCACGTTTGCAATAAAACTGACCACTTTTAGAATAAAAATTAACAAGTTGTTATAATCCCACTGACTACCTTTGGAATAATCCCTACTTTCGAAATAAAATATTACCATTAATGAAATAAACCAAAAAATTTCAAAAAGTTACCAGTTGTGAAAGAAAGTGCTTTCTTTATTTCAAAATTGGTAAATTTGTATTTCAAAAAGTAATTAACATATTTATGTCAAAAGCGGCACACATATATATCAAAAGTAAAACATATTTACAAAAGTCAATTCTTATTTCAAAAGTTATTCAAACCTGGAACGTATTTCAAAATTGACTTCTACAGAATCTTCTAGTCATTCAGGCTGGCTGTGTGGTCTTGGTTGCAGAGGTGCGGAGGTGAAAGATCGACAACAAAATCTTGGAGGCTATTTTTGTACATCACTGCTTCTTGTACGCTGACAATCACCTTTAATGACGACCAGTTCCTACTTATTTCCTGATTTTTAAACAGCCAGACAATTTCACGATAGAATAAGCTTACATTTAGCTCAATACATCGACATCTCGATATTTCAAACAACGCTTGTGAACTCGTCTACGGGGAACCTCAAAAAGATCGATCTTTTTTTTTCTTCAAAAAATCCCTTTAAATCTACGCAACAGTATAGCACAGCAATGATTTAGCGGGAGAGGTTTGCGTTGACCCTCGAAAAGACTCGTAATGGTAGTTCCGTAATTGAAGGAGATGCTTTGGGGGGAGTTGATAAATGAAGACAACTGTGAGATAGGCCAAACCCATTCGTAATTCCCAAAGTCCCTACACAACGTCAAGAGGACGGCTGCATATCGCAGTAACTCAGCTTGGATTTCCTGCTTCACACCATTAGTGCTTGGGTTGGGAAGAGCGAGGTATGATTGGGGTGTCAGGGGGAGGAAATCCAGATCGACAGATTGGACTATACTGAACAACTCCGGCTCATGGATTGACAAACTCTCCTAAATTCAGATAAATGTAAGACCAGGATTCAGTGTCTTGGAATTTTTAAATTCAGATAATTTGAGGTAAGTAAGGGAGGCTTACAAAAATACATTGCCAGATCGAATAAGTTTGCTTTACTTGTTTATTTGCTTTTGGCGAATCAAACAAAACAAAGTGACACTCGAAGGGAGAATCAAATTGTTGAGTTCTTAATCTAGTTAAAAAGATCAGCGACCAGTTTCACATAGCGACACTTTTTTATCGTACAAGTAAGACAATTTTTTATCATACGTTTGTCGTACGCTATTTTGTACGTCACTATGATCGTACCATTGCCCTATATATGCGATTATCGGATTTGTACGACATCTTTGTGAAACTGGCCCCTGGTGTTTAGCCAGATTCATCCCTTCATTCATTTATAAGGCAAAAAGGTAGAGACAGTAAGAAACTCACCTGGATATGACTGGAGATGAAACTGACTACTACTGGTACGTGATGCTGTCAATGTTGGTGTCGTGACCCTCTTTTACGTCGTCCGAGTTCGACGGCTTGTCCAGATTATTCATTATATTGTCCAAAGAGAGATCTTTTTGCACCGGGGCTGACATTATATTGTTTACATCCTCCTTTTCGATGATGTAGTACTCAGGAGACGACTTATCATCACAGTTTTCGGTATCTTGATCCGTGTGATAACTGTCGTCTGCTAGATCCATTTCCGAGTCACGTGACAGGGACGCCGGTTCGTCTGGTGTACTGGCCTTCGTCAGACTCTCCAGATCATTATCTGAAGGACTCGAGTCAGATTGCCACAGTTCCTTCTGCTCTAAGTTATCGAGTTCTTTGATCGTTTTAATGGTGTCCGGACTGGCCATGCTATCGCTGAACGCAAGTTCTTCGAACATGTCGTTTGGTGGAGGCTCGTTCTGCGCCGAGGAACTGTCAAATCGTATCGGTGGAGTCGTTGTCTTTCGTGGAAACTTCGTGGCCGTTGTCTTGACGGGGAGATGGGTGGGTTTTGACGGTGATCGAGTTATCTCTCCGCAATACACGTCGCCATCTTGGCCCCAAAACTGGTCAAATGGTTTGCTGAGCAAAGCGTCGTGTTTGGAATCGTCCTGGTCATCGGACAATTCCTTTGGGGCGTCGTTCACCAGCAAATTCTCTATCTCCTCCCTGTCGATTGCATCCTTTTTTAAAATTGATTTTTTCTTTGGTGGCGGCGGGTCTAGGATCGACGGACTGGATTTTCGGAGGATTGGTACCAGCAATTCGGAGCTCTGGCTCGTGTTCAATGAGCGTGTACTCCAGGTGTTTCCTGAAACAAGGAGACAAGTTTTTACACACAAAGGGCCATGACAACCAATTGGACTCTCCCGGTGATATATGAATCCAAAACAGTCCCAATTATTAAAAACACAACGTCCCGTTATTTAAATGGACTTTCACTCTGACTAGAACAACTTTGCTCTTTAAGCTTTGGTGTACTCTTAAGTTTCTGAAATATCTGAACAAAAGACTGAAATACAGTGCAAACGTATTACACTGAAGTACGACCGTCATACTCATTTTGTGATGAAAAAATCTACAAGGTGTAACTAAGTTCCATTCCGCTCCACACACCATACTCGTCACACTCAAAAGTGAAAGTTTTAAATTTCACACAAATTGTTGTCAAGACTATAAATCTTAATAATTGTCCACTATAACGTTTTGAGGAACATGTATACGGCATGACCTGTCCTTGTTTCGTGATGGCGTCGTGACGTCATTGGTGGTTTCCTGACAGTCCTTGCTTGTTTTTTTAACATCCTTGTGCAGGCTCCAGGATCACGATTCTGTCTTTGATTTCAGTCAAATGTAGCCTTAAGTAGCGTTTAAGTTCAATTCTAAGTTCAGGAATAATACAAGTTAAGACTAAGATGGCCTCATGATTCTTGGGTCAGATGAATGATTGACAGCTACTATGACGTCACGACCTTCCCAAATCGAAGGGTAACACGCCATGGCGTTTTGAGCAAATTGCAGATTTTCCAGATTTGTGCAGTTTATTTCTCGCCGAATTGCCAGGCTAACAATTGCATTCACGTATACAACATAACAGAAAAAATTTAAAAAGTCATCATTATTTGCTTATACTGATAACTTTCAGTTTTTAGCCACAAAACTTTGCAGTTCACCTATAATGCTCTTAATTTCACTGTCGGCACACATTTTTCACCAGTATTACGTGTCTAATTCTATAAATTTAAGAAACAGCCCCAGTTCTCTTTCTCTTTCTAATACAGTGGCACATTTGCCATACTTGTACTAAAATATTTATACGACGTCACATTTATGGTGCGAGGGTTAAAACAGATATTTTGGCTAGTAGCAGACGAACTTTTCCACTTGTCACGCACAGATGTTCATCTTCTGAGCGAGCGAAATGTGTGCGCCATATTGACGGGAAGCCAATCTACAAGATTTCCTGCAAGACGACTTAAATGAACCTGCGACGGATTATTGCCGACAAGACTTCCAGAGAACGGTGGGTCTCCTAAAATCAGTCTTATCGCTGCCGTTTCAGTCAAATATACTTGAATCCAGTACAAGTGAAAAAATACACTCGGCAATTGTTCCTATATGATTTCACAACAGCGCCATACAATAACGATTCTCTTTCATAGAAAGAAAAGAAAGTGTAGTACATGTAGAGGCAAATTTTGTGAAAGACTACCAAAAACAGTGTTCTAATGTATCACCAAAATACAAATAAAAAAAATGCAAAAGAAAAGAGAAAACAAAGCGTGGCTGATATGGGGATTTACTGGCAATGAACCTCCCAAAACATTCACAGCATTCTAAGATGCTTAATTAAATCATTAACGATTCTTACAATAGCATACACGGATATGTTTACTGAACTTATTTATTACTTATAATTTCTGCTCTGCCTGTATTGTGATATTCTGATAGTCGCTTTCAAAGTATAAATACGAAGGATAAACCATGGGATTAGCACTGGGCTTGCTACTAAATAGGTGCCCAGATGTATACGCGACATGGTTACACGGGCTCATATCGTCAAAGGTCACGATACACCGGAAAGAGATTCCCCTGATCAGACTGTCTCCCCTACTGCAATGAATTATTCACAAAAGTCACCTACCAAAATAATCTGGCAGCTTTCCAAGCCTTGCCAGACGTATTTCTTCTCTAACCGTTTATCCAAATGCACCATACATAAAACGTCGATTGACTATTGGTGCTTTACTTCAGCATTACCTCCAAATTGTACTTCCGGTCATAGTACATCCTCTTGAATATATTTTTGTCATTGAAAACATACTGCTTTTTCGATTTAACCACCAAAATGACTGGACTACATACAAAAGTATATAATGAAATAATAGTAATATTGATGAAAAATGGCACCCTGAAAACAAATGGTGTACCAAAGGTAAAAACAAGTATCAGTGAACCATCAGAATAAAGAAATGACAAAACTGTATTTTGGAGTCATTTCCTTACCACATGGCTTTGCTTACATTTCGATTGGAATGGTCTGAAGAATAGCTCAAAAGCCAGATCCTGTGCACCAAGAATGCACATTCCACACTAGCGTCCCCTTTGTCTGGAAGGACCAAGTCTGCTTAGCAGACCATTTGTCCTGTTTCCGGGGAGACTGGTACATGTTTAGCTCTGGTATTTTGTGATGGTTTGATTAACGGCTCTGGCTTTTGACCTCTTCCAATAATGATCTGAACATAAATTCTAAACGTCGATGACATTGGCCATTTCGTCTTCGGCCAGTTCCTCTTTACGTTCCTCCTTTGTTCTTGTGATTGGTTACATGTATATTACCTTGTTAGAAACCCATGATAAAATACGATTGGCTAACTGTACGTGTTCAAGCGAGATTATTGCTGATTGGCTGTTTGGCGTGACAAATGTGAAAGGATCGTGAATCAGTGAGTGAGTGAGTGAGAGACTTAAGCGTAGGGGTGCCTTTGTGCATGGGAGGTATATAACGGAGGGTGATCTGAGGGGAGAACGTCATCTAAATACCTGCTTTATTGCGGCACAAAATATAGGCAAGGGAGAGAGTGATAGGGTTGAAGCACTACTACATAGGGCAATGAGCGAGGTCACAGTGCCAGGGTGGTGTGGTAGTCGACACTAGTTGACTGACTGACTGACTGACTGACAGCTTACAAAAGGCAGATGGAAACAAGGCCCAAGAAAACATCCAATATTACGTCCACAAATGACATCCACAACGCACGAGTAAGGAGCCCATGTCAGGTGTTAGTCCGGTGTTCTGTGACAAATTCATAAAGGATTTTATGGGTTCGTCTTTCACCACAGCGACAAACCCACAAGATAAAAGCGGCTTCTCATCACCATCACCGGTAGATGCATGGTTAGCAACATGACGGGGGCGGCATGCAGAAGACAAGCCCATGTAGATCTTCCACAAGTAATTGATTTTTTTTTTTATGTTTCTCCACAGATGACTGTCCAGTGAAACAACGCGTGGACGATTAACAATATTTACTTTTTTTTCCTTTTAAGACCACACATTGCTCCAAAGTGCACTTCGTGTAATTACTGCGGATGTCAATCTATTGCAGCTACTGGCGACGAATCGAAACTAGCCACACCAAATTGCCCTTGGCTGACGGTACATGCTAAGCTCAACCCCTGTGTAGTGATTCAACTCACCTCAAATCAGCAGTGGACTTTCATCTGGAAGAAAATAGGTCGTAGAATAATTAGAACAGTAGTCATGCCTAAACCGAAGTGCTTCCAACTTAATTCGCATATCTGGAATCCAAGTTAAATTACCAAACCAATGGCAACGTTGTCTGCATGATTGCATTGCTAATGGTTATACGTGAATGACTCAATCGTGATTTTTTATCAGGTTTTTAATTTCTTCTAAAAGGCTGTATTGGACAATTGAACGCAGTTGGATGACTAATTAAAATTTGAGATTAAGTTGAGAATGTTAAAGAGAGGGTGATATTTAGATACACTTAGTTATTACAGTATATCTGCCTAATGCATCTTACACCTAATTTCTGTGAGTCGGAAATTTAACAAGGTTACAATTCAGAAAACTCTTGTGTAACTTACGCATTATCGCTCTTCAATAAAACAAAAAGTTATGTGAGCGTACAAAATACTTTTCTGTCATTATACTAAAGTGACTTTCACATAAATTTGCTCCCTGTAACCCTTGAATTCATTCTGTGTGCGAAGAGAAGAGACTAGCTTTTATCTGAATGCCGGAACGTCACAAAAATATATTTATCGCAACCAATCAAAATTAAGATATCTGGGGCACAAACTGTTAGGCGTATACTTGTATTTGCATCATACCGCACTGTATTTGAATCTCTTTCAGAAATGCTCTCAGAACTTAAACAAACTCTCTGATATCTTTGTTAAGATAGACAGAAATCCCAAAGTTGTGGTAGGCATCTCATGCGGCATGAGGCCTTTCCGGCCTGCATCCGTTCCGCATGCCTGAAGCCAGCCCGATGTAGTCACCGCACAACCTTCGGGCTACCAATGCAAAATGGCGGCGGCAAGACTCAATCAAATTATCGGCTTATTTGCGGGCCGTGTAGACTCGCGCACTCGTCTATCGGTCTGATATTTTATCTAGCTACAACTAATCCAGTCCGTTCTCGATTAATTCCTGTATGAATGAAATGCCTTATGAACCAGTCCATATACGACCAGAAAATGAGGTTATTTCATTTATGTGAACATATAATTGAGAACGACAACTTATTCTACGAAGACTAAGTGCATCTGACCACGGCAAAGTGGATACTGACACACGGGGGCGTTGGAACCATTACATAAATAATACATGACAGTTTTATACGGCAATTTACGGTTTTCCGGAAACAGAATCCTCCCCAAAGAATGAAGGGCTATGTACAGGGTTTTTGGTTTCGCCAGTCTCGGTATCATAAATGATATACGTCCGTTACACAAGATCGAACCATTAACATGGTGGCTCCCTACAATTGTAAAGATTTGATCCTTTGTCGGTAGAGGATCAAATTAAAGCAAATTCCGGACTAAACCCAACATGAATTCTAACTGCTATGTAAGCCAACATACAACTGATCGACGACAATTATTTATCTATTTATTTATTTATTCAACCGGTTGGTGTGTTATGCCGCAATGAAGAAAATACCTACGATAATAGAACGGTTCCAAAGTTAGTTTCCATATACCGGGCATGCTTACTCCAGACTTATGTATTAAAAATACTTCTCTATCGAACTAGTGTACTTTTTTTAGAAAACTTTCTGCTTGCTCTTGAAGATCGGATACAAACAGTACACATTTTACTCGTAATTGTTTCAGTCGGTTGTGGCGGTCGTGAATTTCTCCATAAACTTAAACTTCGTCGGTTTAGATTTGAAAAAATACAAATACAGTATGATTTACACAAATTGATGGCGATAGGGGGGTTACATTTGAAACACTGTTTAAAATCACTAGCGGTTATAGAACTCAGGCAAAAGAATTTACATGTGAATCATAAATATATTTCCTAAATGTATAGAGTACAACTATAAAAAGCCGGACGTGTAATCCACCCATTTCCGATCTTCCACAAGTGATTGAAAATATAAGCTTATAGGAAAATTGGATACATATACCGTGCTGTTCGCATTAATGTAGGTCGAGTAACTGCCACAACAAGGGCGGAGATATGATAGCCTGTTATTATTTCAGCTATGCCCAGTGGGAAAACTCTTAATTGCGTTTTGATAACATCTATAATGGGGCGCCGTTGCAAACCATCGAGATGTAAACCCGGTACTCCCACTATGCAGCCTGAGAGGCTGTTTAAATGCAGACACAGAGCCAGCTTTTTATGCAATATTGCAAAGCAATCGGCATCTGCTCAGGAATCGATGAGGAGCCAGTGAGCGCGATACCGCCGGAGAGCAGGTCGCTGATGACACAAAAAGCGCGCAATGATTATATCACATGTAAACATGGCAGAGAGGAGGAAACAAGAGCAAAATTGGAATATGAAATATTGTGATGACAGGTGTACAGGGTTTACCTGTGAGTGCGTGACGACAATCACGCGAGTATAGGCATGCAGACAAGCGGGTTGCTGTGGCGCACCTCTAAAGTTTGTCTAAGGGCTAACTTAGACTTTAGAATACGACTGTGGAAGATTAGATTGAAGTTAGAGTAAAAAAACACATGTAAGTCAGTCAAAGGCCTATCCATTATCTATTAGTTACAGGGAAACTGTTATTCAAGCTTCACGGCTTGGCTGTAGTGATGGTTTTATATCTTGTTTGATTGGCGTTTTATGCCGTACTCAAGAATATTTCGCTTATATACAACGACAGCCAGCATTATGGCAGGAGGAAACCGGACAGATCCCTGGGAAAGCCCCGATCACCCGCAGGTTGCTGGAAGACCAAACCTTCTTTGTTTAGAATCTTGTAATCGTGCCAGGCACAGGGCTCATGATTCATATTCGGTGCAGAATATGCATATCTGGTTAGGTAATCCGACGGAAATACACCCGATCAGCAAGTCATCTCCATAATCCATGCAGTCTAGACTACACGCATTCGTGGAAGAATGACGTCGTTTGTTCGCATCTATGTCTTGCTGACTTGCTTGTGGTTTACAGCCAGAAAGGATTGTCTATAGACTATACATGTTAAATTTGATCATACTGTCCTGCGTTGGGTATGTACTTCGTGCTAAACGACATGATTATAATGAATCCTTAAACATGCAGCCCTTTCCCTATCATTTTTATTTACTAATTATGTTTTGAATGTGTCATAATTTCATTTTGTACGCGCATACGCAAATCCATGAAAAGCTGCTACCTCACCAATGGAATATAACATGACATAGTATTTTCGGTTCGTCAGCATATACTTCTCTACCAATATTATGGTCCTATAAATTGGCCATAGCAACGCGCGTTACGCAACGCATTTACTCTGGTGACAGATGCCTTCATTATTCGTATATGCATCTGTACAGGCTCTCATCGAAGGTGATGCAGACGCGTAAAGGGCATCATGCCAATATTCGATCGTACTGCACACCTGATCTTTGTCGGTGTCAGACAACAGAACAGCAGTGACCTTGATGCCGGGTCCACAATTCAATATTCGTGCCAGAACCCTCAGCTACATGTCAACATTGTGCATTAACACAGCCACAAGGCACAAATTCCGTTCCACGGCCAGTAGCCGATAAAGTCATAGAAGACACAAGAGTCGGCGAAGTAATTACGCTAAAATTGATAGTTTCTACACCTAAACGTTATTTCTATTATAGTTGTTTTTGTAAATCAGTCAGCTGACGAGGCTGTTGTCAACTGACAAGTCATGAATATACCATAAATACATTGTGAAAATACATGGTCTAGCAAGTTTTTAATTCAAGAACATTTTTGGACGTTAGCAGGATATCGGATGAAGTGTACGATGCTTAAACCTGTACGTACTAAGTATCAGTGGCTTACACAGAGGCTGTAACTTACGGGAAATGTAACTGTCATAAAGAGACATGCTGCGTTGCATCCAGTTCGTAGAACATGCCTCTGGTTACTTGCTATTAAATATACTCCTTCCAAAAAAATTAAACTAGCTAGAGAAGTGAGTCTATCTAAACGCTACTTTACCAGCAAAATGTTCAATTCCACATTAGTAACAAGTCTTGATTTCCACATAATAAACGAAGCTCTTTGATCAAAACTTACTAATAAAACCCTCTAACCCCAAATTACCAGTAAACCCTTCCACCTCCATCCTCCAATACCACTCGAATACAACGTATCACTAGACACGCATATCTATACTCCCCTAAACACTGACACAATCTCCACAAAGAAACGACATAAACAGCATAATTATTGGCACTGCAATAGTTCACTCAAACATGCTTACATAATGTAACTGAGCACCTACCTGACTTTGGATTTGCTACAAGATGGTAGTGGGCCAGTCTCCTCCCAGTGGCTGGGCTACTGTGAAGACGACTAGCCAATGACGTGGCTTTGCGGAACTTAGACTTAACTTTAGCGGTGGCCTGTGATGCTGGCGAATGAAGGTTGTCTGTTGAACGGAAAGTCCATTCTATGTCCCCGTCCACGAATCGGGGATGTTTGACGTGAGACATGGATTTGTGGCGCTTCAGTGAAGACTTTTGCTTTTGTCTATCCCGATCCCCGCTGTGAAAAATCGGGGCCGAACTGTAACCACTACTAGTTTTTGCACAATCTGAGTTGCCATATTTCCCTCTGGGTGACCGAGGGCATTTGCCCGCAGCTGAGGTAGAGGTTGCACGTTGCCATGTAGCAGTAAACCCTTCGTCCAAACGTTGCACAATTTGTTCGGAAGGTCTCTTCACGGCGCCCCCTGTCGCCGATCTACATGGGCGAGTTATCTGCCTTGGCGAGGAGGTCGGACTGTCTCTCTGTTTTTCCGCTGGACTATCAAGATCATTAATAACATCATCATAGGTGGGTAATTCACGCACAGGCTCGTCTAGTGGATTTACGTACAAATTTTGTTTCGAATTTTCTGCTCCGTGTGAAGGAATAGATGGGCTGTTCTGAGGATGAGTTAAACAACTAGTGTAAGTGTCACTACTAGCGGTGCTGCTTTGCCGACCTAATGGCTTCATTTCTATGCTGGACTTGCGTTTCTCCAACAAATCATTCTCGGCTATCTCCATGAACGGTCCCAGCTCCTGCCAGAACAAAACAAGCACCAGACACGACCAAATCAAATGTGGAAATGGGTCATCAGAAACAGCATCAGTATTAGCAGTCTCAACATTAATCGTAATAATAAAGACAATGCCTATTTATGTATAAAAAGTTAACACCTACATGTATTTATCCATCTTGGAATCCTGTTTTAACGACGAACGGAAGAAAATGCGTAAGCATGAGTGCAGAAAACCGTGCACAGCCCACTGGTAAACATAGTAATTAGCAAGGCACCTGATCAACCACCTGATCAACCTCCTAACTTTAGGGTTAAACCGAGCGAGCCACAGTTGGATTCGAAAACGCGGCATCTTCAGTCGAGGGCTATAGTAGACATGACCCAGGCGTTCTAGACTGCCCAGCCATCAAGAAGCCAAGTAAAGTTGATACAAAATATATTTAGTAAAATGGAAAAGAACTAAATTTTTTAGCACACTGCACATATTAATGTATTTCTTTGTCGTAACACCCACGTCAGCTAAAACAGTTAAAGTGCTCGCTGGCATGACCAATGAGGCTGGCCGTGTTTGAATCGACTTGACGTTGCACCTTTGTCAGGAAGTTCAGCAGTTGCGATGTTTTACTTTGGATACTCCCGTTTCCTCAACCTTCAAACCTGATTAGCTTCATATAAATGAAAAACAATCGCAAATTAAATATATGTATGTATGAATTAACAACGAAGAAGACTGCACAGAAAAAAGTGTTTCATACTTACTTACCTGTCATCAGAAGCTAGAGAACGTATGAATGCAATTAATAATCACACAGTATCGGGTTAACTTATAAATATGTTAACAGTTATTAAAAATTGGCACTCAGTGAAAAGAAACGTGTCGTTCAACATGACAAACGACACCACATTATTCAGTTGTGCACAACAATGCGGTTCCATTTCACGCGCAATGGTAACTCGGGTCCAAGCTGGATTGATGAAATGCTCTTTTGCAAGGCATGGGTAATACGTTACTGGTTTGTCCACAAAACGTCATCGCAAAAGTTTGGAAGAACAGTAGTCTACACTACACAAAAGTTCCCCATTCTCAAATATGACAATGCAATTACCAAGATTATGTAATAAATGTGATTTGTCTCGTAGGTCAATAATGGGTTGAAGTATTAAATAATACGTCGATTGTGGGCGTAACTAGGAGAATAGAATCGTGCAAGTCATAAGCTAAGGCCTGTTGATCAGTTAGTCAGTCAATGTAGCAACGTAGGTTGTTTCCAAAGCGTTGCTTTCCAGAAACATGCAAAGGTCAAAGGTCGTCGTTTGCCTTGGCATGTTGAACCTACCTGTATGTTACTGTTCAACATGGCTGGCTGCATGGCAGTCATTCGCTGCAGGGATTCCTCGTCTACGTCCAGTAGGTTAGTAGTGCTGGGGTTAAGTGGAGAGTCGTGCAGGCCACAAACCTTACCCTCTGAGCAATCCGACCCCTGGACAGGTCGCTGAGGCGCCACGTTCATCTTCACCACACATGGCGCCGGGCTGGTACACTTACTGTCGTTGCTCTGACAGTCGTAGTTGTCTCCCCTTGGAGCATCCGAGTTGACGTCCATCAGGTCAATGCTGCGGGCGAAGGCGTCTCTCAAGTTCACTGAGTGGAAGGAAACTATACTGCCGTTCCGCTTAGCTCTGTCCAAAGCTTCACGTCGCTTCAGCGCTTTCTCTCTACGCATCTGATCCTTATAGAACTCAGCAAAATTGTTCACTATGATTGGAATCGGCAGAGCAATAACTAGCACGCCACATATACAACACACACTACCGACAATTTTCCCCAGTACCGTCTTAGGGTAGATGTCCCCATATCCCACGGTAGTCATGGTAATAGCTGCCCACCAAAAGGTCTCTGGGATACTGGAGAAAAGAGTTTCATGTTCGTCTTTTTCAGCAAAATAACACAAACTCGAGAACAACAAAATCCCGATCGCTAAAAACATCATGAGAAGTCCAAGCTCCTTGTAACTTCTTTGCAATGTGTACCCAAGGGACTGCAATCCCGTGGAATGACGAGCAAGTTTTAAAATTCTGAGAATCCTCATAATACGGAAAATCTGAACGACTCTGCGAACATTTTGAAACTGTGAAGTCGTGCTCTTGTTCGTCTCAGTTAGTCCTAGTGATATGAAGTAAGGTAAAATGGCAAGAAGATCTATGATATTCAGAGGTCCTTTAAAAAATTTCCATTTGTTAGGCGAGGCCCAGAATCGGAGCAAGTATTCCAAGCTAAACCAACCTATGCATACGGCTTCAATAATAGCCAAGTGAGGGTTATCGGTAGATTCGTTATTGTCTTGGCGTTGAATGTCCGGAATTGTATTAAGTGTCAGAGCTACTGTGGATAGGACGATGAACAGGACCGATACGATTGCCAACACCTACAAAGCGTGAATAGAAAAGTAGAAATAACAGCAAAAAAATATAATAGTAATAATAATACTTCGAATAAAACATGTATCATATTAGAATATTTTAGGGTAGATATCAAGAGATGGGAAAGTTTCAGAACTTGCTTGCTGAAATATGACTGTCGTGGTGTGCAATGGTGTCTTAAAAGGGTTTAGGCGCGTGGAATTTGGACCAGGTTTGAAGCCCAAGGAATGTGCCACAGAGGGATTGTGGGAAGGGACTGTCAGTTCAATCGACATACTAAAGGCGGATACAGCGGCACATCCAGGTGGCGCTTTAGAACAAATCAGGGGAGGTAATACACGATGACCCAGAGGAGAGTTGAGACGAGAGAAGGGGAGGGGGAGGGGGATAACACATGGGAATTCGATAATCTCGGCCAAGACAGAGAGAAAAAGCATCAGTAGTGTGTTGTTGTATACATCTGTAACTTGGGGGTTACACTAAGCATGCTAATTGTTGCGCAGCAGGTCCCGAAGTATAGAGTAAACAACATATGCGACACACAGTTTGCATAGGTTATCACAGAGTGACGAGGAAAAGCCCGGTGTGTAAATAACAAAACATTGTAGCACGCTGAAAGAGAGAACATTCACCAACAGCAGACATGGGAGAAGAGAGAACACGGTTAGTACAAAAACAAGAACACAAACGAGAAACGAAACTCATCATTTGCAAAGGTTAAGAATCACTTTTGGGTGTTTACGAACAAAAATAGGGTGGGGATTCCGTACCGTATAAAAACTAATTTATTTTGTTCTTTATCTACAGATATATATAGCAAATTCTTTTGTTTTATTTTCAGCAAGGCTAAATTTTTCACTTGGTTAACTTTCGAATCTTTTGAAATTCTTGGCGTTGTAGAAAGTTGTTTATATTGAATCATGCGGAATGTCGTGTACGTGATACACAACATGGGAATACCACATAACGCACAACGTCATCCACATTCACATGCTACATTTAAACAAGCAACAAACAAGAATAATGACAAGATGCTGTTAGTGAATAAAATATTAGAAAGGTCTGATTTTCTTTTAAAAAAAATGAAAAATAAAATAAAAAAATACTAGCATATTTTTCCCCTAAGTGTTTAGATATTACGGGTTGTAAAAATGTTGAAAACTACGATGGCAAGGAATGTTCAATAAAACTACTAAATCTGCTTAAACTGATATCTGTTTATTTTTTTATATTATAGGATAATGCGTTTATCCTATACAGCAATTTATCATTTGCTACGTGTTCACGGTGAAGCAAAGAATTACTGGCTTGTTAATAAGTAATGCAAGTAACTGGACGTGATATGAATTGTAAGAATTAATAACAATTATGTAACGAGAAGAAAACAATCCATAATTACTGGAATGGCGATACCACAGATGTGCTTTCCAGTTACAAGAATAATGAATTGTTTCCAAATCTATAAATATTTATCCTCCTGAAAATGGTGCCATAAGTAAATCAATGATCTCAATTAGCGTGGAACAGACACGTTGAATATGTATGTACGATCGGAGATTCCGGCCCTAGGCGATTTCAATATTTCTTACAAAGGGGCCAAACTCTGCTCACGCCATGGGAATTGGACTACCGAATGAATGTGCATGTCCCAATTAATTCTAGTTATGCTGCCGATCCACTGGGAACTCATAGAGCAAATGGCGGCAATCAGATGCAGATTCATACAAAAGCAGCAACTGTAAATAACCACATCAGAGGGTGATCACTTACGGCGTCATGGCATTTGGATGCAAAACATAAGAAAAACATTTAACTTCCGCCCATCAACTCTTCTTGTTATAAAATAACAACTTTTTTTCTGAAATTCCGCATTTTTTGTGAAAGCAATTTTCTGTTCATATTATTCCAATTAAATATTTACATAAGGCTTTTTCTTCAAACAAAAATGAAGTGGAAGACTAATTCTAGTCTTCTCAGAAACTTAAATCGACAAGATTGCAATATGCATGCCTTGAGAATTGCAAATTCCACGCAGCCAATTAGAGTTCAAACACATTACATTAAGCTTTAGACACTGTTCCGGTCCAGCCTCTATTGGTTGACTTATTAACATGATGGTTCATAAAATTACTCACAAACCGTATCATAAATCTGTTAAATTTTTTTGATGTTGTTTTGTTTTTTGAAGTTGTATGAAAGCGTAATACAGTAATGAACCCTTTGTTACTGTTTCGCCGAAAACCAAGCCATCTACAAGAACAGATGTCAAATGGAAAGTCAATTTTCTTGCCCGGGTTTCCTTTGACAGAGTTACGTGTATATTTCCATAAAACTGGGTGATTCAGGCCAGTCTAACGGCAACTTGACATTGGATAGCACATTTGTATAAGATAAGAATGATGCAGTCTGGAATAATGAATACCACTGCGATGTAGTTAAATTTCATATTTAATTAAAACTGCTATATATAGGCTGTAAATCTTGTTAAAGTGCTGATTATTTATAACCAACAAAATTATCTCCAGTAAACATATACCTGTCGCACAATGCTCATGTGGTACTGCAGTATCGAGTAAAGTAACAACATATGAGAAGCACATGGATTTTTTTTGGGGGGGGGGGGGGGGGGTAAGAATTACTTTCCAAGCAGGTTATTCTTGTTATCATGAACCAAAAAACAATGTCATCTGAAAAGGCACGGAAAAACAGCTTCGTCCATCAAAAATAGGTTACATCTCATTAGCATCCAGAAGACTATTGTCTTTATGAAAACATGTATCATATACCTATCTGTCTACGGCATTCGATACAAGCCAGGTTTTGAACAAACAAGAGGTTTTGTAGCAGACGATGACGTCAGCACTCTTTCTGGGGATGTGATAGCGAATGACAAGGTGGTATTGTTCAAAACTGATTATTTTTTTTGAACAGTTATCATGGAGTAGGATGTTTCGGATTATTTTCAAATAACAATATCTGCTTTGATATCTGACTTCACTTTTCGTTGCATAATTTCATATTTATTGCGATCTATACTTGTTACAGGTTTACAAATTATCGTGATCAGACATTTCAGTGCTATGGTTGAACTTGCAAGTTTGTCATTTCATTCTCGTTCATGTTCTTCAATAAAAGAGGTGAATGATAAATAAATCACAACGACTCTGCGTGCTCTGCAAAGTTGTTTGTCTGAGGTCTGTCTCTAGCATCAGCTGATACGACAGCCCGACCCCAGACAACTCGATGTAGATACCTCATCGCGGGTCACCCACTGACATGGTAATCTCTATATATCAACGATATCCTTAATATTCCTCATTCTACATGGATGCCACCAGATTCCATGAACACTAAATAAAGGAAGTCTTGTTTGGTTACCGTCGGGATCAGTGTCTCCCAACGTACTTTTTACGCTTCAAAGTAACTTGATTGTATGCCAATCTCATTTTGTTGGCATTGAGCTATATTCTTTCCGACACAAGATTTATGTGAGCACGTAACGAATAGATAGACAAGATTCCTTGATGTTAATCATGACATACTCCAAAGCACCATGGAGCAGTCGTCCTTTTGTCATCTCATAATTCAACTGAAATATAACTGGTTCTCCAGAATTCTTTACAGCTGGAATGACATCAGTCCTAAGTAAACATGGCAAGACATTATTGAATGTCTATCAGATTTTATGCTTGACCTTTGCATGGGGCCTTTGTTCGTTTGTGCTTAAGATTGTTAACGGTGATTATTGCCATTCTAGAAGGATCTCCTGACCATCGATGGCGGGTCAGGCGTTTGTGTGTTTTGGCTGACGAGGTCTACGGACCAAGAGGGATTAGCCCGCCGGTGAAGCGGTCTTACGAGAATGTCTTTCCCACGTGCTAACACTACGCCACTGGGATTTCCAGGGGAAAGTATTTTACTAAAGCAATGTAAAAATATTGACACTTCATTTGAAGGGCAAGGTTAGAGTTTCCATCCTGATCAAATAAAAACCAAGGTGACGGTGGCTGTTGATCGATGTCCGTTCATCTTGATACGAACATGAAAAGCCAACAGGCCGCCTGATCAAAATCGATCAAACAATAATAACACCCGTGATCACAAGTCAGGACTCGGGGCTGCCTCTACTGACGGAAAAGAACAAAGGGTAGAGGTGTGAGGAAATAAACTACAAAGTGAACTGATTGCAATACCAAGTCAACATCTAAATTATACTTGTAATTAGGGTCAAATGAAACATATATGTAATGTTGAAATGAAAAGCACATAAATTTGAAACCAAACCGATCTCACCCCTCCCCTTCCCCATAGATAGTTATGTCAGAAAAGCAACACTTTGAGGCGAAGCACTCTCCAATGCGTCATTTATGTGGAATTATCACCAAGATTAGTCTTCACAGACGGCCATGGTTTGCTCCAGTAAAAACACAAGAATGAAATCTTTTTAGCTGAATTTACATTCCTGAGTGAGGCAGCAGTTTATGTATTCTGCTCAGCGGGTATCTCAGCCTGGAGAGAGACGCAGGCTGAGCGAGGAAGGTGGCTCGGATCAATACTTCAGGCTGATTATCTCGAGCAGAACGGTTTTTTTTTTTTACACAAGCAGGTCTATAATAAAACTTGACACTTATGTTAAACTCAGTTGCAATCCCGGATTAGCACACCAGGAGGACTGAGAATAAAAAAACGAAATGTGGACTGGCGGCTCTATTAAATGGTGGAACGTTGTTGGACCTTGGTTTTGATCTGAATGGAAAGTTCCCGCAGTGTCCAAATTTGACACCTAATCAGTTCATTGATAGTCCAATGGGATAACCGTCCTCTACAACCGCATCCCTAACAAGGTTAACGTAATGGACGACATCGAGTCGTCGGCCTGGAGAACAATTTTTTCAACTAGACATTGATTCACTGACAGACAAATGGAGAAATGGATCACTAAAAAGACTTATTGACTGATTGAATGATTCACCAAAAGCGGAACTGGCTGGTAGACCAAGCCGCACGTAAGGCTGACTGGCGGTAAGAAACCCGTGGACCTCAACCGCTGCTATAGTTTACCACAAGGCCAGTTACGTCTGTTCATAGCATTTGCTGCTAACAAAACCTGGTTTACTACCGGTTTCCAAGATGTTCATTACCGTGGCCTGATTACAAACAAAACTTGTTTCGTATTTTATTCCCAAAAGTAATCATGTTGCACATGGTAGTTGTTTGGCTTCCGCGTGGATAGTTAGTGCGATTGTTACCCACCATGCCCCAGTTATAAAATCGTCTGAGTCTTTGTTTGCTTTCCTTAGTTTGTATATTTCAACGGGGAATTGCCACTGGTTCATCTTCAAAGCCACCAAGGCGATATCCAAGGGGCTGTTTCCCCAATCTAATATCCGTGTATCGATTTAAAGCGGGCATGTGGTTTATAGCAAGCTTCAAGACACACGTCTTATATTAGGTGGAATATACCCAATCAACACTTCTAGGCTCGCATAATCGGCCATAACGTTATGTTATTGTTATCATGTTTTCGTGGTCTTGCCGCTATATATCCATCCATGAGAGCTATCATTATCCAGTCGTTAATTAAAAACATAGTGCATATTTCATGGCGCATGCGGCTGGAAGGCATTGAATAAACGTCAAAAAGCATGGCGTTTCGTCATTATACATGCATAATTAACGACAACTAGCCGCTGAAATGTGTACGTCTGCACATCAGATTACACACTGAGTAGCTTGATATTCCACATGTTCATAATGCATACCTTTCCCAACGGGAAATGCATGTTTGAAATCGGTAACCGAACCTCCATAAACAAAAGTCGAAACCACTAACATATACCTATTACCTCATCTCACCGACAGATATGTTCACTCATACGGCATTTTTTCTAACGTCTCTAACCAAGCTTAAAATGAATAAATTGACTGGATAACAGATTTGAAAACAGCCTTTAGTGAATTTTTCCACAGTAGTTGTACAATACGTATCTCTTGATGATACGTAGTCATTCGAAATACGAGTGAACAAAAAAATATAAAAAAATATAAAAAAATATAAAAAATATTTAAAAAAATAGACCGATACATATGAATTTCATACAGAACAACCTTGAAAAACACTGCCTTTCAGGAAAAGAGTCTGAATAATCATATCCACAAGATTACAGACATTTACACCCGGTTTAAGCCCCAGACAGAGTGAGTGAGTGCTTGGGGTTTAACGTCGTACTCAACAATTTTTCAGCCATACGACGACAAAGGAATCCTTATGGTGTATGTAATGTGCCTCCTTGTCGCAGGACGGATTTCCACGGCTCTTTTATCTAGTTTATCTAGACGTTTATACTGATACGGGTCAACCAGTCCTTGCACTATCCCCTTAATGCTGAACGCCAAGAAGTTACAACTTCCTCTTTTAAAGTCTTAGGTGTGATCCTGGATCTACGGCTCCGGAAGCGGGCGCTCTACCCACTGTGCTATCCGCGCCGGTCAGCTCCAGACAGACCCTATATTATATCCTGCTTCCTATATTTAGATGCTCAAATTACATCACACACTTTGGTAAGTTCCATCGCTAGGTGCCGTTTTTTAATACAGTACAGAACAAGCTTTTTTATACTAATCACATTCCTGAAAGTGGACGCAGACTATTGTTACTATTTAGTCTATTTTTGTCATCATCAAATCACCTAAGTACAGCATTAGACGGTGGATGTGACTTAACGCATGGTGCGTTATGTTAGTTTAGGCTGGTTCACACAATGGCGCCACCGAATGGAGCCATGCACATCTACCGGATTCTCAGAATAAAATGGCAGTATTTGTTCACTCTCCCTTGTCTATTCCCTGCGTTGCGCAAAGTTACCCAACGGCAAATCTTGTCTGAAATTTTTGGCAAGCAGAGCAAAACAAATTCACCATGGGACTCGAGAGGAACATGATTTACGTCAAACATAAAACATTGTAGACATCATAGTCTAGCGACAACGTGCTAAGCAATAGGGCGACAGGAACATCTGATTTGGTTTGAACAACTCTTGGGAGGGTGCTTTATGCTCTAAACCAGAGCAAACATCAGACCGTCAGAAAAACTATTCCCTGAAATACAAATACCTTGGGTGCTGTACTCCCTTCTCCGTTGTCTAAAATAAAAAAAAACAATGAGTAGAACGCAACTTAGGTAAGATTAGAATTTTGACATACAATAAAACCCTGTCTGCAAATATTTAACTTATATGAGGGACAATTTAGTTCGCAGAATAATGTGGGTTTCCATTCGTCAATACTCCGTTTGCAATTTTGGAAAAGGTGTACATCAGAGTGAACATCCACTCCATGGCGTGTATTTCAGTCAAAATTCTTAATTTCAAGAATCCGGGTTCTTCAAGAGGAGTAGGTGGTCTTAGTTAACTTGGAGTTCATTAGACGAAGTGCTGATTTTTGCCGATTCCTAAAGTTGAAATTTTTACAGGATACTGCAACTATCATATCTGAAAGCTAGACACATTCTCATTACTACTGCATAAAGAATTTCTAACACGAAGGCTATCTTTGTAATTTTTTATGCTAAAATCTTCTTTGAGGGTTTTTCTCACATGGGTTAAATTCACGCTTGTTTCACCTATAAAAAATCCATGGTGTGCTGATGATTGGCAGACTATTAATCGTGCCCAGAATGTTCCAACAACCCTTTACCCAAATCCGTAAAATAATTATATACAAAATGCTATCATACGTTACTAATGCATGTCAAAACAGCCAGAAAAGGATGTTGTGGAGAACAATAGTGTTGGCCATGCTTCTCCAATAGAGGAGTTTCGAGTTCGAACTCTTTCATCGCTAAAGATAAACAAGTCCTATTGTATTATGTGGCCTGTCAAAAATGTTAGGCAACTATTGTTGACCGTATTTACTATAAAATGGGTGTCTGAAAAAATTTTCATAATAAGTTACTTAAAGTAGAGGAACTATGGTAAACACTGAGCAGTTGAATATTTGTGAACTTGAGAAGCTTCTACAGGAAAAAGGTGTTATTTGTGCCTTTGTAACACGGTCAACAATGGTTGCCCAACATTTTCCACAAGTTAGGATGAAACAGTAGGACTGTTTCTACCTTTAACAACAAAAGAGTTCGAACTGGAAACTCCCTTATTACTTGTGACTAGGCGTCACGATTCACCTCCTCTCCACTGCTGCCACTGTCTTTTGTTTCATTTAGACATACGATATTCTTATACCAGGGAAAATGCTCTTAACAGACAAGCATGAATCCAGCAGTAGTGCTCCACAACAAATTCGTGATTTTTGCCTTCTGTCCTACATGATATCATCTTCATTTACTATTTACATTTTTATTTCTTACATATTTTTTTAGGAACAGGTGTTGTGTGTCGCTTCGAAAATGTAACTTGTAGTCTTTTATATTGTGATTATCGACATGGAACGCCCTGGCTTACATTTAGATTTACAAACACGTCAGGGACAAAACCCCACCACCATATTATCTTTTAACTGAAGCATATACATTTCGTCCGCAGTAACCTATTCCTGCCCTACCTTGGATTATCGTATTTGTCTAACGATGAAGTGCCACAGGTACACTCCCCTACCCCCTCCCCCAACCCCTACCCATCTGCCCCGCTCCCACCTCCTCCGGGAGTTGAGACCGATTACCTGTCATTCTCATCCTCAGTATCCTGTCCCTAGGCTGACGGGGGAAACAAGCCAAGAAATCTAATTAAACTTGGCTGAATCTGACAGAGGCCGCTGCACAAACTTGATTCTAGGCGTGAAGTCCACGGGGAATCCACTCCCAGGGCTATGGTTTGGACAAGTGGTGAACACAAGACGTGTGGAATGATATGCCTACACCGCTGCCAAATTTCAACCGTGGAACAAGTCTTCATCAACCAACGGTTGGTTCAATACCATTAGGGGGAAAAGGAAGTAAGACCACCCGTATCTCTATTACAGCAGCTAGGCCAAAATCTAAAGAAAGAAGCAGATCAATCTGTCACCTGCCAATGGAATCGTATAAACCAAAAAAATGAAAATTTCATTTTATTTCATTTTGCCTTGAAATTCCAGTGATGAACTACAACTACTAGTATTCTAGGCGAGCATGGCGTCAGATTCCAGAAGCGCCATTCACATGACACTTGACGTATAGCTGTCCACGGCTATTTTTTAGTGGTGTACACAAGGTCAGCAATAGCGGACAGAAGACGTGGGGGCCCTGCAGAATATCTTCAATCAATACCTCGATGTGACATTCTTGATAAATGAGAATATTTTTATATACCTGCAGACAGCAAGCCTTTCCCTCTCTCCCACAAACTAACCCCCCCTCCTCCTCCTTCCCTCCACCGACTCCACTATCCGGAACCCATTTATACCCTGCATGTGTCAATCCTTCCACAATTTTTCGTCTGGTTTACGTGCTTGGAAAATGGCGGCTCCTGAATAGGTTACCATGAATAGGAAGGTGTGAGCTAACCGTCCATTGCTAGGCTTCTTCTTCCCAGGGCTTGACTGGCCTGGATCTGTGTGAATTCACAGTCATGGGCCGTGTTATATATAATTCATGGGCGAGAAGATCGTTCAGGTTATCTATTCGCACTTGTTTAAGTCGACCCTGCTGAAGCACCAATCCTGATGCAGGTATTTTTTATCAGTTTGGATGCTGAACTACAAGCGTTACCAACACACTCCATTTTAGCATTTTGAAAAAAATAGCAACATTTTCGTCCACAATGTTTATAAATTCCCCCATTTACGAAATTAACCCACATCGCAGAAGAGTAGGTGCGTGTTATTTGGCCCTAAAGTGAGTAAACCTGAATGTGGTTGAGTTTTTATGGCTTTCTCTTTAAGGTGCCTCCAACAGAGTCCAGATATAAAATTTCCTCCACACCTTACACACCCGAGTATACTGCTGCCTAGCAAAGAAAAAGATCGGATTTTAGTGCGTTTAAAATGGCAGTCAGGTTTCTCACCAAGACCATGTTCACATCGAGAATTAACTTTTACGTGTAATTTACAGTCGTGGAGACTGTGCTCGGGCTAACTGGTCAGTCTCATTTTGTGGTTGGTAGGAATGGTGGATGGAATGACCCTGATTGAGAGACGAGCCCTGGAACTTCTCAACGCAGGAGCTAATCCCCTCGGTACCAAGGGGACTAGCAAAGGTTTACGACCCAGCACATCTCGGCAGCTAGGTGACATTGCCGGGACCAATATCTAAATATGGGCTGCTGGTCGGAGTCAGAGTCTCGGCTCATTATCCCTCAAGCTTCAAAGATACACATTAGTGCTAAGTAACGGGACTCTCCCTTTCTAACTCCTTCCTGGGTGGCAATAAGTAATTTAAGGGTCAGCTGGGACCCGTGGAATCTTATTGCCTGCTTGAAACTGAAGCCCTCCAAGAGATGAAATATTAACGATGTTGTTATGGCGGGGTATCACGATAGTCATGTAGTCTGGAGAATGTCCGCAAAGCGCCTAGGCCATTTCCACACGATAGCTCAACAAAGGTCTGCCTTTCAGGGCGAGTCTATACCATATGTACAAGACCAGTTAAGTAATATGTCTCAGGCGAACAGAATCAATCAACAGTTGTGACTTTTCAAAAAGGGAAAGACGAAGAGATTGGAAACACAGTTTTAGCGGAACGCGTGGTCGAAGTTTGTCCACGAAATGGTTTTCTTTTGAACGCCACACGCCACGACTGAGGTAATGGGCTAAACAGTTATATCATGATTCGATGAGTGAATGTCGAAACAATTCCCGAGACGAAGTCAGGTACAGGCTTTTACAGCGTCGCTCAACTTCTTAAATCGATTACTATCCCGGAAACAAAAAATTACTTAGTTACAAAAAATTACTTAGCAACAAAACTTCATAGGCAGAGGGCATGTATAACTTCGTAGTACCTATAAAGTCAACCTTCAAGATATTTAATGCAGATGGTTCTATAACGCAATCATAAAGAGGGGCCTCCGTGGCTCAGTTGATTAGCGCGCTAGAGCAGCGTGATGACCCAGCAGCCTCTCACCAATATGGTCGCTGTGAGTTCAAGTCCAGTTCAAGCTGGCCTCCTCTCCGGCCGTACGTGGGAAGGTTTGTCAACAACCTGCGGATGGCCGTGGGTTTCCCCCGGGCTCTGCCCGGTTTCTTCCCACCATAATGCTGGCCGCCGTCGTATAAATGAAATATTCTTGAAATATTCTCAAATAAATAAATAAATAAACAATCATAGAGAATCCACTATATGTAATACCGTACATTATGCTCGGTCCCAAAATAACAACCAAATAAAAAGAGACAAGTTTCTTTTTGCTCTGAACGGTGTTCGAAATTTGTCATTAGTCTACCCATCCACCTCACGTCCATCATACACTAACCCAATCCCCAAAAAACAAAATGATAAAATACCTCCACCCCAGAACAAAAAGGCGAAAAAAGCCTTGTCTAGCTGAATGACCGTTTACGTTACGACCTTGATATACCGCGGCTGTAAATAGGTGCACAAATCTGACCCTGATTCATAAAAAGTCATATATTCCTACGCGTTTTCCCACAGCAGATGTACATTTACCATTATTGTGCATTCTCGGGAGTGGGCAGAAAGGCGAGTAATATAATCCCAGTCAGCAGTTCTCTATCGTCGACCACAGCTGTGAACGTAGGTCATTAAAACAGTATGGGACAATTCACCTACATGGCATATCAAGCACGTGTTTGACCTAAATGTGTATGAATCACATGTGTGCAATGTGGATACACGGTATAAATATCAACCATTTCGTTCAACTCATGTGCAACATATACAATACGACATCATCCATGAATAGCAGGTACCACCAGAAAAGCAGATGAGTAAGATGGCTGTGGATATTTTAATAAATTATCATTATTATCAAAACGCCACAGTTGGTGTTCTTTCAATAGTAAATCATAAGTCTTCTCAATTATAAGAGCCTTTGGACTCTGGATATTAAACTTTGCAGGATTTCACGTTTAGAAAAAATATGTTTTTACAGCATAAATATATCTATTTCGTAAATCAGGTACCAACATTAAAGTCAATCAAAACTACGAAAAGGTTGTTTTCACATATTGTGCCATATTGCAAAATAAAAATCAATTATACTGGATATGCAGAGATATTTTGAACAGTACATTTTTCCCAACATTTCATCAGTTTTTAATGTATACAGATATCATCTTTATTAAAGCTTCGCTCGGGGATGTGATATGAGCTGATACGAGCCAATTGGACACATACCAAGTCAAATAAATGACTTTTGCTGCGGCATATGTACTGACTGAATGAAGGTTCACCTCATTACCAAGACCCCCCAATAAACACATTCCCTACCTTTGTACTTCATGGTTTATCACTCAGTATAAAGGGATATAGGTTAATGGGGACAGAGTCTGGTAGGTCGGTGTAAGATGAAGATCATGGGGATGGGGAGAGGCATTAATTGTCCAAATAATGTCGACCATAAAGCGTAATGAAACAAACGAAACCCAAGAAGCATTAGCTTAACTATGCCATAGTATATTTATTTATTTATCTGACTGGTGTTTCACGCGGTACTCAAGGATATTTCAATTAAATGAGCAGTATTATGGTGGATGCAGCCCGGGAGAAACCCACGACCAGACCTGGCAGACCTTCTTATGTAAGGCCGGAGAGGAAGCCAGCATGAGCTGGACTTGAACCGACAGCGACCGCATTGGTGAGAGGCTCCCGGGTCACTGGGCAGCGCTGGCACGCTAACCATCTCGGCCACGAAGGTCCTTCCACCATACAGTATAAGACTGCTCGCAGCTTGTGTGATTGTTTATAAGACATGCATCGGCTTTCCTCTGCACACACCTTATTTCCCAGAGATACACAGCAGATGTAACCAATACAAATCCGGATAATTACAAAACTGGCTAACGAGGGGCATGTTATTTACACCACTGCGGAGAAGTAGATTAGTGTTGTTAGCTATGGCGGGTAGATTGTGCCAACAGTTTAGGCGGTGATCACAAAAATACGTTTTTACAAAACGTAGCCAAGTGTTTTAGATTAGCCGTATAGTACAACAAACTTTGGGTTTGTTCAAGCGTCTAAGTCTTTGGAGGAAGAAAGATCACAATCAAAAAGATTTTTAGAGAATTTTTTCTGCAGACAGTCCAAAAGAAATCACATAACAAATTATGTTGTCGTAACATGATGGTTACAAAGGTATAAAATACAACAACAACATCTGAAGCTAACAAGAGACGGGCTAAAATGCCACAAAGCTGAAAGGCTGTTGTCCAGCAGGGCCTACTTACCTGTTATCTTAATCAATGTTTTGCAAAGCAAAGGAAAGGGATTTTTATGATTTTAGGTGTTAACACGGTGTTAACGGGTTACTGTTGTTAGATCTTTAGATTATTTTGGGAGCATTTGCTATGGTTAGGTTGAATATTTTACTAAATTTCTATCTCACTGTTCCATAAAATGGACAGCATTTTTCTAGTATTTTACTGTTATATCTGTATACATAATATTTATCTCATGGGTTTCTTGAATTATAAGTAAGCTTATAACTTGTCCTGTGGTTATGAAGCAATTCACTCACTAAAGTTTTATAGGTATTAATTTAGCTCCCCCCCCCCCCCAACCCGTGATAACTACTAAACGTGATCTATATGTGGATATGTTCAGCTTTGTTCCTTTAAAACAATTTGCGACAAACTATGAGACTGTTAAGACAAAATAATATGTTGTATATAATGAAAGAATATCATTAAATATTATGACAGACACACGTCGCAATTTGGGCGCAACAATTCAAAAGAGTCTTACTGCAGAAGATAAAAGTAACAGGCAAATCTGATGTCATTCTTCTTGCTTCCTACAGTGCTAATGACCAAGAACAAAATACACTTAAAATGTACGGGCAATATAATAAATGAAAGCTGAGTAAAAATATCTTGGCTGTCTCCCGTACCCATAAAAGCCTTCGCTGTGTCCAGATTTACATGCAACCTGAGCCCATTGATGATCTTGTCAAAACCAATAATGTCTCTTTCACACACGATTCCATGGAAATGGACAAGAAGACGTGAGTAGAGTAAGGAAGCCCTAGTGACTGCTTTATACAAGTCTCCATGGCATCTTAAATTGTTTCACAAATCCCCGATGGTAAACGTTTCTCAACTCGTGTAATATTCACCGCCCGACCAACCGACAGACAGCCAGAGAGAAGACCAGTCCTCCAGAGAACGCGGCCACAGGAAATTGGTCACGTATTCGAATTGCAATCATGCTTGTCCAATGAGAGCCCAACAGAGGGATGATGCCGACATCAAACCACCACAACATATCGTCCGGGATAGATGGTATACTTCCGGGCAGATACAAGCTCCACCTTTACAAAATGTCATATTCTGATTTTCTGTGATCATGAAAAGTGTCCACTATACTTTCTATCAGAATTCTGAATCTGAGATTTTCCGCTATTTCCACACAATTAAACTTTGGGTTATACCCATCCCCTTTACCGGTATATCTCTATCTTATTGCCCACCCTTTTCATATCACACAGCACTTTCACGTTTTTTTCTGGAAACTAAGATAGTTTTTTGGCACAGTTTCCATTTAGATATACAGTACCAACTAGGTTAACGTTTGTCACTAACTTGCAACTACTGCTCGGCACTACCACACCTGAATCCAACTCAAAGAAAATCGTTCCCCTGGTCTTGTACAGTTAGCGCAGTGGTTTGTGGATATAACATACAGTACCAGGTAGATTAAAGTTTGTCACTAGATAGTAACTATAGTTCGCCACTACCACACCTATATCAAGCCTCAAGCATGTCGTTCACCTATCTTACGGTGTACTGTTGTAGTGCTGTAGACTGCTGATACAACTAACACCCAGGCAAAGAAAAATAAGCATAAAAATGAAAAAAAAACTTTTTCCCAGACAGTTAAACATCCAGTATAATCATTCAAAACGATTCACGCTTGGCTTATATTCACAATGTTCCATTATCTCTTGCCAACTTTTTCTTCTTTTATGTTTTCTAATGAACAAAATTTTAGCATATAATCAAAGATATGAAGACGAATTATCCTAGAATACAACAATCTGATTAGACTCAAATAAAATGCCTTTGGTGCTTCACTTTACAGTTTGAATATTATGTAATGAATGATTACGGTTGACGCCACATCGGTAATATTTCACCCATACCGTGGCGAGAATATTACAGTGTATTCAATTCTGTGAGAGAGAGAAAAAAAACCACACTTTCAAACACAATAAAGATTTTTGATTACTGTACCTTGGAATGAAAAATATTTTGTAAGTACAATCCCATATAGCCGGACAGAATTTCTGATACAAAAGGAACCAACTGTGAAAAATATTCCTGTATGTTAATATATAGCTTATACATCAAGCTTATTTTAACTTCTTCTTGTCGCCTAGTGTGCATCCTTTCATTCTAGCATATAACTGTTTAAAGTTCATGGGAAACAATACGTTCTCTTTTCGTTGGAATCAGCCCGTGTGAAGGAAGTAACATGTATAACATTAAAGCACGAACAGTATGATAAGTATAACACGTATGACCTACATCCCTACGCAGATGCCGTTGTTGGCAGTAATACAACATGCTAATGTTGTATAATACATGTTCCTGTAGAAGAATACATGTTCCTGTAGTATATAATATATGTTCCTCCTTTACAATACATGTTCCTCCTTTACAATACACATTCTTGCTCAAAACCCTGTGTCCCCGTAGGGTCTTCCAGCTCAAAAGTATATCGTGAAAGTCTATAAACCTAGCTATCCTAATGTATTCATTACAACGCATGCGCCGGTTTCTACCCTCGCTTTACACCACTGTCACTAATATGCGCTGAACACAATCCATATCGTTTAAAACGTAATCATGTCCTTGATGGTTGCTATACTCACAAATTGTATTCCGTATGAATGTTGTCTCCCTATGTCAGTTCTTTCAGAGCGTTGCTGTGTTCAAATATTTACAAGGTATCATAAACATGTACGGATATGGTATGAGTTCTATATATTTTTCTTAATTTTAACTAAGTTTTGTTTAGTTAAGTTGGTTTTTCAAGCGTGTCATTAGGCTATTATTTGCCCTGATTTTGGATGTTGTCATTCTCGTACGGAAAGACTGTTTTTCTGATTTTAACCTCGACATGGTTGAAATACTGCCAATGTGGCGTTAAACCCTGATCATTTCTTCATACAAGCCGCGGGCTTTTGCTCTCTTTGGCGCTGATAACTGTTTGCTCGCTATACACAAGCGCATCTGTTTGTTTACACGTCGACGCGAGAACTAGCCACGTGACCTGGGCGTCTGGAACGACAACTAAACCATATGTATTTCTGAATTCCATAAACTGCTGTATGAGCGCTCTGTGGTATTTAGTGCTGATTTCTACCTGAGCACCGTGAGAGGGAACTGATTCAAGCTTTTCGGCATTTATGTTTTGTCGGGATAACAGCCTTTCCCAACATGCATGCACTCACACTAACATAAACTGATACAGATTTATCCCAACGTGATGTACCGTACACTTTTCAGATTGGAGAGACGCAATGTTCTGTAGCGGCCAGGCTGTATCCGATGTATGGGGAAGGGTATACAGTAGCATCTATAAAGGCCTGTTTAGTACAGAATGCTGATATTTACGATACGGTGGCCTCTGATCTACCTAAAATAGCGATGACAGCATCGGCATTGTGGATGGTTTGTCGGCCGTTCATCTCTCCCGTATACAGCCACAAGCAAGTGTGGTGAATAAGTAATATAAATATGATGCTTTGTGTATGCTTGGGGCTTTACGTCGTACAAATATGATGCTGCGCAGCACTGGTAATAGGCAGAAGACATACAGTCGTAGCCAGAAAGGGCAATGCATCATTAGCGTCTCTGGGGTTACTCTGTGGCTAAAGGATATCATAGACCTAGGAGGTTTCTGGCCTGTTTACGTATATATGAGCTAAGACAATACAATGAGCAACTGGTGCATTTGTCTGATTACTATCCATGAACTATGCAATGCCACGTGTCTGAACAGGCGTTGATTTCAAACCACACGTTTCAAGAGATTTGAAGTAAACAGCATTTACAACATTTTTCTTGTGATATAAAAATATGATTTTTATACATCCAAACAAGCTTAAATCGCAAGCGAGATAAAGGCAATCAAATAACTGGAGTTGAACGATAATGGAAACGACCATTATGCGAGCGGGTTACCGCCAACAGCTGGGAAATCCCGAATGTACTAAAAAAATGGCTTTTGTCCACATACCCAAAACGGGAAACAGACGACGTAAGCAATCGTCCGGAAGACTAAAAATTGGAGCAATATGATTGGCTAAAAACCAGAGGTCAAGTGAAATATTTCTGAGGCTTTCCTATCACCATGGCATTGTTATTTAAAAAAAATAGTTTTGACTTCATTATTTGTTGTTTAAAATCCCTTTATCGAAGGAGCAAACAAACCATTTTCCATTAATTCATATGTGGAATTATGGGTTGTCATTTTCTTTTAAGATGATGTGTCTGATTTATTTCTATCAGCTACAATACAACACTTCTAACAACAAAAAACTTTTTAACAGCCACATTTTAACAGTTGCACAGCTGTAAGCTGAATATATACGATAAAGACAAAACTACAGATTAATGAATTTAAAGGGATATGTTTTGAAAAGTATTCGATCAATGGTTTGAATATTATAAATTTGCACAGATGGTGCGCTTCTATAGAGCACCGTGTCACTTCAATGGAGCACATAACAAGGCACGCTACGAAGGTAACAAAATGAATCGAAATTATTCACATCTTCAGGCCAGATAAAACACTGTGCATGTCCCAGGGCAGATGTCTGACAAACCCTTTATAAGGCAGTACATCTAGCGTCATATACATAGGTAACTGCAACACTTACTAATTCATTAATAATGAATCCTAAAACAGTATCACGCGATACAAAAGAAGTATGCCTTAATTAACAAAGCCAATTATTGAATTTAATTACTTAACCTGACAAAGATCGATACTGCTGATTGAATTTCCTCAAATATCACTATCAACTTGGCTTCTCTACTTAAGCTCGCTAATTGTCCATGAAAGAGATGGATCCAAAGAAGATTCCGATGAGTCATGAAAATTCTTCAAAACTTCAACCCTTTTAGACCGGTGATAAGAAAAAAAAACTCTACGTAATGCGCACCGAGAAAGGTATATAAGACTGCCGTCCAAAACATGTCAAAATAAACACTAAGGCATTGACATGTGCCAGCACTGATGTGTTGAACAATTTATACATGAATGTTGCAGACCTGTATATATCAGCCTTGAAACACAAGGATGGGAAGACCAGGTTCTCTGGCAGTTGAAGATACAGTATCAGCTTAAAGCTGTTGTGCCAAATTTCTTTATACAAGGTTAACACGTTTGATCTCGCGCCAATACAACGTGAAAGCAGACTACAGGTTGCACAGAGAACACAACGGTGCACGCATATACTGTATTTCGCTTTAGTGTACTTGCCATAGAATGCCAGCACTTGGCAAATTTAAGCATACCCCTTTGTAATCACAATGGCAAAACCTGCCATAAAAGAGCATGGCAGTATACAGCGCTTCACTCTATTCATTAAAAGAAAAGACTGCAGATATTATACTTAGCAGACTGAAGCAGACGTAAACGTCAACAACCATTTTCTGACGCTCTTAGTAACTTTTATAAAATCAACTTGTAATCTTTTAGAAGCCATGAGATACGTCATTTTATAAATATTGGAAACACGATGTCGCGTCACTCCTACCCCACGCACACAGGACTAAGGGGTAAAATAGGGTTAGCATGATGTTATTGGAAACAGCAGCGTTCCTGGGATGTAGAAACAACTCGAGCCTCATTGATTAAAACGATTTTCACAGTGTATGCGACACTGCTCACTTTCAACTGAGATACCACGCTTATGCAGCATCAAAGGTCATATGTTTTATAAACTTTATGTAGGACACTTTATCGATATATATACTTTTAGCTTAATGTTACCTTCTTTTTTTAATCCTAAACATTCCCGGAAACTCCGTAAAACCTTACCCGTAGCTCATTCTCAACAGGCCCACTCTGTAATGAAAACAGACGCTCTCAAGAGCACTTTGTAACACGTTTCCGTTACCCTACCCCCTGCAGCTGACACCCTCAGCATTCAGGTATTTACTCGTGTGGCTTTTGTGAAAGGCTGTTTACTCACTAATGGCAGTATCTTCGTGTTTAGGTATCGAAGTACATGTATGTACACTTGGAGAAACAAGCCACTGGGTATAACCACCAGCAGACAGCCAAGTGAGTATCCAAAATGATATAGCCACCAATCCAAATGAAGTGTTGTCACATGAACACTATGGTGATAGATAGCCTTTTCGTGATTTTCTTTCGTTTAACAACTCCTGCTAAGTGCATCAAGGAGAAACTAATTTCCTTCTGATAGGAAGAACTAGGGTCCAGCCGTGAAGTCAGGCATTCGTGAGCCAATCGTGTATCACTCGTAGACAATGAAGGAGAAAGTGTTTCCTTAAAAACAAGAAACCACGACAAGATTACTGAGATACCTTTCTCCGCGCGATGGCGTTTCGGGTCTACGGGGAATTGCCCATAGCTCCATAAGTAAGTAATACGTCATCGTAAGGCAGACACGATTACATAGTTTTAAGCCTCACTTATCTCACCACCACTGGCGTAAAGCCATCTATATGTATTTATTTCTTAGATTCAAACTGGATCAATGTGCAATTAAGTTTACGTCTGCTTTGCGAAATAGCTCCCTACGGTGCGACAGTTTCGATACAGACTTCCCTTTATTGTCTGCATGACTTAAGACTTATCTTGAGTTCCTCACATCAACAACAAATGTATGTTATGATGGTCCTGGGAAATAGCTCTAAGAACGTTTAAATTGGAAGTTTTTGTATTGAGTTAAAAGCATAGTAACTATATCCGTGATTTCGGTAAGAAGACAAAGCGTGTCAGCTGTACAGCTAAGGCTTCCTTGTCTGAAAATAGCTTGGCAGATCCACTCCACAGAGCCCTGCACCAGGTACATCATGACTGCAACCTTCTTTCCAGCCAGCGCCGTCGTCAAATAATTAAAAAGGGAATGCCCTTGAATCCAGGGTGGGAAACGATCGCAGTGAAGGGCAAAGTATAATTCTTACTTCCTGGTCTTAATTGAGTCAGGGAGTAATCAACACGCGAAATCCATGATTGGTTTCACAAAATGGGCATTAATTAAGCATTAAGAGACATCAGAATGTGTACCACTGAAGCACTGCGTAATAGCTGCACAGTTTTAATGTCACGAGCACAGAATCATACATAACAAACCATCTGTAAAAGTTATGCTTCGTTATTCAGCTAAAGCAGAAACAAAGTCTTCGATATATTTGCAAGAACATGAAATCCCGGCTGAAGGCTTTTAGCGAGAGATGATTGCTGTCCTGTTGAGGGAAGCACACCCAGTCAATATGAGCAATGCGGCGACAAGCAATTAAACGAATATTTTCGTGACCCGGCGCAATTATCGGGGGACGAGAGGAAAGCGAAAAACGCGCGCTGTGATTCCGAACAGGTAGAGGTATCTCCGGGCAAATATGTGAGCGACCTTGGTAGCCAGATTATTGGAAAGGTCATCCACGTTGACCCGTCGAGCCCGAGGCCGCGTTTTGTCTCCAGAGACAGACAGTAAAATGTTGGCAATAGCAGAGCTAGCCCGCTGGAACAGCTACCCTGGGAGTGGCATTACATCCAAGAACAGGGCATAACCAAGCCTCGCACGATTCGTTTGGGTCAATGGACGCGAAATCCACAGTCTCCGAAGACGCTTTTGACCCAAGCTTACAGCCTTCTCCCCCGAAGCGAGAAAACTCTGGTTCAATTCCAAGTCAGATCCTACGTCCAACGTCAAAATTGACAATCTGGGTTCGCCTTCGTGTCACGAGGGCTAACTGTCCCAGTCTCGTTTGCTGAGTGCATGAAGGTAGAATTCTACCTCCATACTGAGTGCAAAGGAAGAAGTACCAAGATATCAAACTTCAAGATTTCAATCTTAAGCACGACCCAAAATAAGACTGAACCCAAATCTACCTTATACACATTTCTTAAATGTATTTATTTATTTATTTATTTATTTGATTTTTGTTTTCCGCCGTACTCAAGCACATTTCATTCATAGGACGGCGGCCAGCATTATAGTGGGAGGGAACCGGGCTGAGCCCGGGGGAAACCCACAGCCATCCGCAGGTTGCTGGAAGATCTTTCCACGTACATCCGGAGCATTTCTTAAAAGTTGAGTGGGGCGTTTGACGTTTTGTTTTCCAGTTCACGTTTTCGAACCATCTAAAAATGTTGCGTCATATATAAGATTAGTATAAGCCCTTGTAACGTAGAATATGCCGCTGTATGTTTGATATATCCACTGCAGCAATGTCCGCAGGAAAGGACAGATTTGCAGTGAACTCTTGCAATGGAGGTCACAAGTACAGGTCAATTGTTTTTGCTTTGTCAGTGACATTAGAATATCTGTCCTCGACAATAACATAAAATACCACATCATTTGTGTTTGCACATTATACAATCTTTGACAGTTAAAACCAGATGGTTCAAAAGGGCTGATACCTTCGTGGGATGTGATTAAAAATCGATCGTTGGTTAGCTGTTATATCATTAATTATGTAGACTCCAGTTTCGAGCGGTGGCTTGGGAGAGGGTCTGACCAGATAGCATGATGGCAGACAATTACTGTCGCGCGAGTTAAAAACTTAGCCACACAAACGTAGTGAAGGAATCATTAAAATGGCGTGCATTTACACAAAAAGAGAGGAGACTGGATTTCACAGATCGGTGTCAAATAAAGGTTAGGGAAAGTATGAAACCACCATAATGGTAAATGGCTACATTCAAAAATACATTCAAAAAACGTCACCCAGACAACAGGCTTTCTGATAAAATTAACAGATTACCCCTATGAGTGTATCGTCTACAATGAACCGATCTAATCCCCCGTTCATTTTAGTTACATTTTCTGTTGCCGTTTGGGACTGCCCTGTTCTGTGTTGTCTTCTTATTGGGTGGTATCATTTTGTAGGACAGACTTCAAAGATTCATTCTGGGTATAAGCTTATAAAATTGTGTTTTTCAGGAAAATAACTCGGGTGCACACCCATGCAAATGACGTGATAAATCAGGATTCATTGACCTTTTTAACCCTTTCAGCTGTTTGTCAATTTTGCGATAATTTCAGCGGTCATCCCCAGTCAGGAATTTGGGTGGAGTTGTCTCAGGGGATTGGGATTATCAGGCCTGGAGCTCACAAACTTAGGTATTGTAATGTGAGGCTAAACGCTAACATGTAAGTAAATGGAAAGTTAATTCTGGACGGTAATCAGATTGGGAACAAGATGGCCGCCAATCAGTACCGCCATTTCACTCGGCCTCACCCCGCACTATCTCGGTTACTGTTATGTAAGAGATGAACAACCCCTGATTAATGACAGCTGACCGAGATCTGGCCCCTGATATATGCAGCAAATCATCAGTAATCAGTCACATCGTTCTCCCACGACCACGATGAATGCACAGAGGAGGGCTATATCTAAGCCACATGTGAAATGTCACTGCGTCATCAAAAACGACATATATCACTCTACGAGGAAGGCCCACCAAGCATACGCATTAAGTCTGACGTCGTTGATTCATAAATGAATCCCCGCAAGCGCCCATCGATGATAGCATCACTTTTGTGAATAAGTAATAGTACAGAATTATATAAAATCCAGTGAATGGGTGTTTTGATCTGACTGATTGCCACCATAATGGAAAACTGTCGAATACCGCAGTAAAGGAATACATATAGAAAATCTGAAATCGGAAAAAATTTTAATCTATTAAAAAGGTGTAAAGCTGTCAGAAATATGAAACATAATTCATGAGATTGAGATATGACATCTCTGTACACGATGTTATAAGAAGAAATTTACAAAAAGGCTCGTTCAGCCATAATAATTACATGTCATCATCATCATTAATATCTGCATACAATATGCCATCAATGAAAGACAAAATGCTTACAGTTTACAACTGTAATATTTAAGTCTTTCTCAAGAACCATGGAGATTCCGTTTTTACTCTGTTGTTCTTTAACACGTTGCTGTCTATCAATCATGACTTAAGTTCCAACTCGTCTTTGCTATTGGTGTCTACATCTAAATAAGCCGGTGTTTCGCAGGGTGAATGGCATCACGGGGTGTTACAGCCCTTTGCTGTTTATTGGGTAGTATAAAGCATAAAGACTTGGGAAGTCGGTTAGGAACGCACTTTCACCTGAATTACAAATATACCCATTAAATCAAGGGTTCGTCCTTCACATATATTTAACATCTGTATTTTGTATCAGAAATTTTAGTATCAGAATCTGAGCAGGCCTACTGTTCATCAATCTGTGTCGCTTGAACAAGCCTATTAGGAAAGTGGAGTTATCTTCTCTTACTTCGGAACTCTTTTACTTTGTAAAATGACTAGTAAGATGACTACCTAGAACGTGGGATTATTTTGATAGTTCAGTTACCTTCTCTTGGTTCAGAACTCTTCTTTCAATTTGCTTCTTGTGATCTAAGCTCAACATCTACCAGGTAGGTCTGCTCGGTAAGTGCTGTTGCTTTATAGGGAACGAGTTCTGCATGAGAGGGGCTGCACAGATTGGACCGGAAGGAATTTAGGCGGGAAATGTTCCAACAGTAAATGATTCGAATTATACAGTGACTAAGGCTTTCTACCGCTCTATAAAAAGACGACTCTTCGGTACATGAAGATGCCGTGAATATTTAATCTATGCTGACGCACGTGACCATGGCTACCTAGATGGCGTTGTCGATGAATGTATTTCCCATCAGCCACCGCGTGTGCGACATCATGGTCTTGTCAAAGCACAGCTCTCTGGCCAGTATGGAGTGCGATTCTGAAGTACGCCATCGACTGCTAAGAATTTACCCTTCGATCACCCTCCGATAGATTCAGGATATAATTCTGCGAGGTTACCATGGTGACAGGAATTACTTGGGGACTCATCCCTACACATGAGCCGATAAGTACGCTAATCGCACTTGTCACGCATTATGGAGGAAGATAAACATAAACACGTAGGCTACATCCAGCGTATTGGCTTAGCGCGCCAATATCAGAATATCCTGAAGCAATAACACTTCAACTACAGATATTCGCCACAGAATATTTGCCCGCATAGCCTCTACACAGAGATGCAATGCAGGACATCCAGCAATAAGCAGAGAAAGTCTTTTCTCTATACACGTATAGGTCAATACCAATATACAAACGTATAATGTATATACTACAGCGTGTATGGCATATCGTATTTCGCCATGACAACTCTGCATAGCAACCGATGCCACGTATCCTTCACTGCACAAACCAAACTGTTGTCGGCATATCTAGTAACCCAAACCAAGTATCTAGTCACCATTGCACTAACCAACTGCAAATGGCGAATTATTTACTAGTCTTAAAGAAGCACTTCGTCATGTCAACACTACACAGATTGCAAAATACCAAGCAAAAAAGTTGCTACTGCACTGATCCCTACATGTCGAAGTATCCAGTAATGCAAACCAAGTATTTTCGCCCTCACAACATCGCACCGGTCTACATGTGACGAAGTATCAAGTAGTCAAAGCCTCAGAGGTCGGCATATGATAAAATATCTTGAGGTACCTAGCAATCCGAACAACTTACTTCGCGACCGAACTTCACTATACCGATCAATAATATTTTGCCATCGCAACACATCGTACAGATCACATTATATATCTAGTATCTAGCAATCCAAACCATGTATCTTATTATTTATATATTTATTTGATTTGATTTGTGCTTTACGCTGTACTCAAGCATATTTCAATTATATGATGGAGGCATTATGGTGGGAAGAAACCGGGCAAAACCCCAGGGAAACCCACGACCATCAGCGGGTTACAGTATCTCATTATGTCAATAATGAACACTGCACATGCATATAAGCATATGACAAAGTATCTAGAAATCTAAACAAAAATATGTCACCCATAAACCATGTCACCACTGCACATATCAACAACATACGGCGAAGTATCAAGACAACAGTACACATATGAACAATATGCGGGGAATTATCTAATAATCGAAACCAAATATTTAATGAATACAATACCAACCATATCAACATATGCCGAAGTACCTAGTAATCCAAAAGAAATATCTAATCAAGACAACACTACACATATGAACAATATGAGGCGAATTATCTGGTAAACCAAACCAAATATCTCATGACAACACTACAGATATGAACAATATGAGGCGAATTATCTGGTAAACCAAACCAAATATCTCATGACAACACTACACATATGAACAATATGAGGCGAATTATCTGGTAAACCAAACCAAATATCTCATGACAACACTACACATATGAACAATATGAGGCGAATTATCTGGTAAACCAAACCAAATATCTCATGACAACACTACACATATGAACAATATGTGGCGAATTATCTGGTAAACCAAACCAAATATCTCATGACACCACTACACATGTGAACAATATGTGGCGAATTATCTACTGACCCAAACCATATGTCTAATCAAGACAACACTACACCTATGAGCAATATGTGGCCAATAATCTGACATAACAGCCAGACTTAACAGCCGGACTTAACAGCACTCTAAATAAAAATATGTTCCATCAGAACATGGATATAACAATAAGACAAACATCAAATTACGCGTACTCATATAGGCATGCATCAGGTTAGTGACAAAATACGCAAACGCGTTTACCAGCCACAGTTTGTCCCCAGGTTTACCAGCCACAGGTTTAGGTTACCTACATGAATTTAAGTCTTCAGTCAATTTACAACAACAGAAAATTTACAGAAATATTAAACGGACCCGTGGGTGTGAAGAGAATAAAACTGTCCTACAACGCCTACTATCAGTCTCATTCAGTGTAAAACGGCGGAAACACAGTGTTAGTATGAATCTAAAATTGTGAAAGGCGATGCGATTTGTTTTTGTTGAGGTTATTTAACGGGTTTTTGATGAGATCTAATTTATCGACAAACAGACAAAAGTGGTAAGAGATGAACAGGCAAGCATACTAGAAGTACAGTTACATGCAGAGGTGTGGGACTGACGTAAGTAATAAGACAGGAAACAGAACAGAGAGTAAATAAGAGACGTGATATGTCCGAGGTAAGTTTTCACATATATGTATACCTGTGCGTATATTTTTTGTAGCTGTTGATGATAAAGAGGTGTGTTGTTAGCGTTTTACAATAGAAAAAGGGTTTTCTGCAAACATACAACTGTATGACAATACTGGGTAAAGATCCGATAAGATTTATTTACAAACAACACGTAAATCTGTATAGGTGGTCTGCGTTGCCATGGCGCATGCGATGGCATGAGGTGCAATGAGTGCAGTCGACTGTACATCAGGTGAAAAGCATGCTAGGAAGTACGCTAGCTCAACAGGCAGTTGTTTTGAACTAGAACTAGTGCCGAATCGATCCACATGTACTGCCCAAGGCATAAAGAGCATAATGAAAAAAGAGAATGTCACAAGCGAATTTCACCCGAATCTCTATAAAAAAATTTTAAGTCAGAACATTCACTTATAATTTCATCTACAATGATAAAAGACAAAAAAATAAAAGGAACTGTATTGAAACAGAAACTATAAAAGAGAAATAAAAAAAATCAAAACAAAACCGAGCTACCATAAGACTATATATATATATATATATATATATATATATATATATATATATATATATATATATATATATACGAAAACTTAAATGTTTACTTACCCTTGCCGACATGGACGTTTGCGGCTTTTCGAGTAAGTCCCACACTTTCTGTCGCCATTTAGAGCAATAACCCGTCCCAAAGTTCTCTTCGTCTCGCATGCGCAAACTCTCCGCCTCTTTCCGTATTTCCTCGTAAACATGTTCTTTCTTTTGGTGATATTTATGCTGGCAGCAAGATTCCAGGTAGAGTTCATCCACTCCCCAATATTCTAGATCTTCACTGAACGACAGGACGCACATCTCCTCTACGAGATGTAACTTTCCGGTACGGTAGAAGTTGAGAATGGATGAGAAAGACCGCGGATGTCTGTCGAAGAAGTATTCGTTATCCACTAGACTGTAATCGTCACACAATTCCATGATAGACTCATGCGTATTACACTCCCGTAGCTTGCCCAGTCTCGTGTGGGGCATCCTATCCAGGGTGCGCCACAGCACTTCGTGTTTCACCCCGCCCACGTTCACAAGAACCCTCTTGCTGATCTTCTTGCTGTGCATGATTGCGTATGGATCAGGGGGACAGTCACTGGCGGAGGAGACATAGAACGGCCGCAGAAGAGTGGTCGACTCCCCTTGGTTCTCCATGTTTACAACAACGGACTGTTGTCCTCCCGCTGGCGCTGCTGCAAGTTCGCCTGCAGTTGCTGAAGACGGGAGTGCGCTGGCTGTAACGGGATACGCTGCTATTTTTACCTCGGGTTTGGAAGCCTCGCGCTGTCTGCGCACGGTCGTGTCCCGAGAAGATGCGTTAACCACGGCAGGATCACAAGATACCGAGGATTCTGTCCTTCTGCGGGCCCCCACGGGCCGACCGGCGCTACCCCGGGCCATGCTCGACACAGCCGCCCCAGACTCCCCATCTCTGCCCGTACCGGAACTGTGATAAAACATGGCAACACGGAAGTTAGTGGATCTTAGTAGCAACTACGCCTATACCACATAGACAAAGGCTACACAGCACATCCTGAGCCATCGTGACAGAGTCGGGCTTGAGAGGACATTACACTGTACTGTCACAGCCAGGTCTTTAATACGACACGCACCATGACACAGGGCAGTACAACAAATTGAGGGTCAGGAACAAAACTGCCCCCAAATTACAACAGCAAAAGCGTCTAGATAGATTGGAGTCGCAAAGAATGCTATATGTTTTGCGGTCAGCGCCATCTGTCATCGGCGACAGCAGAGAAGCAACTACAGAACCGTAGACAAAAATACGGATAGAGAGGGTGGCCACGTCATACTTACATATACAGAGGTTTGAGATAGTCTACAGTTACAACAACAATGCTGGATAAAGCAGAAACATCCAAACAAAATCGGTTAGTGCACAGAGAATACAGGACAGGTTCTAACTAGAGTGTCACCAGTGATATTCCTAGGTGTGGTAGCCGGCCAAATGACGTCAGTGGGCTAAGGACGGGCGTCCCTGGTGAGACTCAGGTGGACTGAGGGTGGTCATATATGAATCAGGAGAGGAGATAGGGGAGAGAGAGATCACCAAGAGACGTCACAGCCAGGTAAGCGAAGACAGGACGTCATAACCTGGCGTCTAAGGTACACAGCAACGAGGGGGAAAGCAGTGTTCACACCGAGAACAATGTAGACATCAAGAATAGAATGTTGACATCGAGAGTAATGTTGATAAGGAGAGCAATGTTGACACCCAGAACAATCTTGACATCCAGAACTGGACATTACCTGCTTATAAATAGACCGAGAGTGCAAACAATTATGCCATATGTACGCATCAAAATATATATTTGGACGTCTATCGATTCAATGGCATGGCTAGTAGTGGTACATGCCTCTCGCCTTCGCTCCCATATTTCACGCATGTAATGGCTCTGGCCTCGGCCATTATAAAGCATTGGAGCGAAGTTGACAGGCATGCATGACTAAATGGAGCTGTGTGAAAGAAATACCTCTACTACAGTAATGCTAGTTTAAATACGTCTAAAATTTTAATAATGGAATACTTGCATGTAAGCGTTCGATCGACAGCCTGCCATTGAAAATAAAAGGAATGTATACCTATGATTTCCACTCACCTCAGACATTTTCTGAGAAACATTGACTTGTATGAGTTCCTCGATAGAGCAACTTGCCTTGTTCATGTATGAATTATTATCACTTTAGTACACAGGCAATTAATGTAATTATGCTTCACACATTGGCCTTGTCGACTGACGGTTAAACGGTCGCCCTCAGAGGGACAGCACCTGCGTCATATAGATTAGCCTACACAGACTGACCGTGTCGGGGCCTGCCCAATCTGTTACCGCTGTCCTGTGGACCAAGCACAGCCACAGTTGGTATGGTTTGTGGTACACCTATTTATTTTATCGCGGGGGTTGGGGGGGGGGGGGCAAGAAACGCGCGGCTAATCGGACCGTCTGCGCGCTGAAAGGCTTTTCCTGCCACCTCCGCGTGGACAGTTCTAATCATGTCGCTGTAATACAATGACTATTTATGCCAGCTGTAACTGACGAACAGAAAAATTAATCCCGCAGAGTTGGGTCTGAAAACTGATCTTCAAAGTTGGTTAAAATACTGGTACCGGCGATGTGTAGCTAACCGAAAAAGCAACCAGTGTGTGTCGATTTAAGCAACACGTGGAGATCCATCCCGAGGTCAGGTTTTTAGTGGGCCTGTAGGTAATAGATGACCTGTGGATTTCACCACACTTGGGGACCAATAATATCCCTGAAGCTGTCATCTAAACTGTGCGGAGGTAGGCCGGTGCCATCTTTCACTTGATCCAATCGTTTGTTCAATCATTGTTTATTCCCATCTAAATAATCATTGGGCTAACCCTATCCTGTGCTAATTACACCTCAGCCCTGGTCATCACGCACTGGTCAAGCGTTCGCTCGGTCAAAATCAATATACACTGATCAGGGCTTCGGTGATTTCTCGCTCGGCAATGCCTCTATTCAAAGGCACCGGATAGATTCCGCTGTTCAAATTCACGCCCAGGCTGGATCAATTCAACAACTGGACGCAGACTTCGCACCGGTATTTCACTATAAATCTTCTTTCCAGGCGACCGTATCTTTTTTCTTGCCTTGATATTTTCCCAGGTCTAAATTAATGTGCTATCCTACAATATAGCCGTCTAGTTGTTATACCATCTCCTATCCTATAAATACATTCAGCTCCCTAAAAATTATGCATCAGGTTTCAGTGATAATGTACTTTACGTTCGTATATATTCTCATAATCTCCTCATAATAGACCCTAGCAACACGCCTATAACTGCCAACGGCGGTGCAAACGTATGAACTGAACTTTCAAAGCTGCAGTTTTCCACATATTTTTAGGAAATTATAACAGATATTCTTAACCTGTGATATATTGATCCCCACACAACGTGAGCCATAAAGCCGCATTCCGCCGCGCTGGAGCTCTCTCTAGAGTTTTGGCACAACTGCAATCTCTTCACACGCAGCGGAAAATCGAACGAAGGAGAAAAAACGGCGGTATAAGGAATACCTCGAAGGAAAATGGCTGTTTTTGAATACTGAAACTTGCCAAGTGGCAAAGAGCCAAGTTATCATATTTGTCATTTGGTCATTATTGGGAACGACTGGGTACTTAGGTCTGTAATTGTCACTGTCAGTTAAAAAAAAAATTAACATTTTACATGAAAAAAAAACGTTTCGACGTGATGTTAATGTGCAGTGATAATCGATCCGACATGACGCGGTTTAAAAATTGAACAGAACAGCATCCATTTCAAAGTGTGCATTCTGGCTGTTCTCCCAATGTGCTGATATAGCTTCTCGCCACCATCGCCAGAGAGGCCGCCATGAAAGTATTGATTATTTCAGTTTTAACCGTACATATTTATACGCAATGTAGAGAATCTGTTCTGGCCTTAATGTCTCGAGTTTTTCACGGGACAGCGTTAATCGTCTTACCATAACGGCACTGGCTTTTATAAATTATACGGTCGGCCAAATATGGCTTCCACTCCGCTATTCCCTAGAATTGGGTGTGTGAACCACCTGTTCGGGTGTTTACATTTCGCATTTCTATTGGTGCTAGTGGGTTTGGCTTTTTTTAATCTTAATGGTAAAGGTGTATTCAGCACATCAGTGAGAACAACCATAGTGTCCGATAAACATTGGACGACGGCGCATAGCGACGACTTGTAGCCTGTTTTAAGGGGCCTCCTTTTTGTGAATGAGCTTTACAAGTGCGCATATATAACAATGAACTATTATCATACGGATCTAGACAAGGTGGATCCTGTCCATGTGGATCCTGTCAATGTGGATCCTCATGTCAATTAATCAAACCAGTCTTCGTTCAAGTTACATTTTACACCAGCATTTATCCATGTACTAAAAAGCCTCAAAGGTTCAGTAGACAGGTCATGTCGTCCACGACATTTATCACCGTCTATCCAGTAAACAGACACGCCATATATATATATATATATATATATATATATATATATATATATATATATATATATATACCCAAAGCCCTTAATTCTCAATGACCTAAACTCCTTCTATCTATATTACTTTACGTGGCACGATTTTCGCTTGTTTAAATTATATGTGCCATTGAATTGTTACCCATGCAGGAATTGCCTTCAAACATAAACTCTTAACTACCTAGGGTCAGTGTTAAAAACATACCCTGCCGGTGTTTGGCCATTCCTTGCCCTATGCTCCTCAGTGTTTAGCAGTGGTTCTGTAGAGTCGGTCGTTAGATGGGTCATGATGGGCCTTGGGACGCATTTCTTCAAGTCCAGACAAGGATTAGTGGTCAATAGTTCGTGGTCGCACATTCATACAACGCGGAGACAGTTTTCACATACGTTGTCCAGTTAAGAGTTTCAAATCCAAAGAGGCAATTCCAGTTTGTTCACGTCTCATTTAAATTGGTTTATCTGCTTTTTTGTATTCGACAACATGCCATTACCACCCAAGCACAAAGCACTGTCACACAAGATTACGTACAGGTCAATTCCGTTGTAAAAAAAAAAAAGGGGGGGCCAGAATATTACTTCTGGCCATGAAGTCGTTGGTGAAGTCGTACTCGAGGATAGTGTCGTCTTTTCTCAGCTGTATTCCATTGGGATGGATACCGTCGAGGAACATGGCGGTTCACGGGCAGCTAGGCTGACGAGGACTGCCGTCTGACAAGGACAGCGCGTTACTGGGACTAAGTCAAAGCAGCTTCGGCCATACCCGGGCTTATATCGACCACTGTCCCAAAATGTCCAAGCTGTCAGAGTTTACACACCATGGTCATACTAATACTGGTTAAATTTCAGAGAAAGATATCAAGATATTCTGAAGGTGTTGGCTTATATTTCTACTCAGAAATCGATAGAAAAAACGGGAGAGTCCCGAGCTTAGCTGCAGCAGGAAGAACGACTGGCTTTGGTTACCCAAAGGAGAGTTAGACTTACTTGTCAGAAGCCGCGCATGTGCTCCTCTAAATCATTTAAAATGCTTCCCAGAAATCCAAGAGCAAACGTAGCAACACCACGACAAAGCCGCTCGGTTGTTTGGAAAATGTTCGGAGAGTGAAGGCGATTTCTTCACCGCATTCAGCGCCGTGAACGATGTCTTTGACTTGTGACTGTGACTGAGATTCCATTTATAAAATCGAAGTTCAAATCATATATATATACTTATATTCTCCGTCATGAAGATTGTTTTACTGAAGGCTGTCTTACTGTTCTGTTTTGTAAAGTGCAAATTGCCCTCCTTGTCGACTGTAGACGTTCTTATCTATAGAGTACCAGAACATGAGAGGAGAGTTACAAAATCTCGTGTCATTTAGTGGATCGGTAGACCGTTTGGTGTATAGGACGGTCAGTATAAAGGCAATGACCAGTCTTGGCAAGCTCATCAGCACACTTCGTCCACAAATCCATCACAAGTTGTCCACAGTCCTCCTAGTCAGCGGACGTTAAGCCTGATGTAGAGAAGACACCGTCTCCACATCTTCTAGCGTTCGATGTCTTCCAATACAGGTATCTGCTTAAACACATAGCATTAGAACATCCTCTCTCCTGACCAGCGGACTCCAGCCCGGTAAAGATACAATGACCTCTATCTGATTCACTGTCAACACACCCGATACAGAGAGACATAAAAAACGATGGTGGGTAATACCCTGTGGGAGTAGGCTCGTTTATATCCTATTCCTACAGTGTATAGAATACACATCAGGCGGGGGTCATGAGATCAGCGGCACCTCGATGCCAGCACAGCGCGCGCTTGATACACACGAACAGGGAGGATGCTAGTAGGAATGGTGCCGTCTGTCATCCGGTAGCTTGGCTAATCCTGCGTACTCTGCTGTTGTCTTCCACCCACAGGGCTACGGACCAGGGCGGAGGGGACCCAGGGGAGAGCTATGGACCAGTATATCGCATCAACGATCCTCCCCAGCTTCCAGCTATGACGGCATATTAGTTCTCATTATTTGCTATGTCTGACTGTATTTCCCTATATCGATCGAAGCGGTGACGTCACTGAATGTCCATGTTCATAATGTAACGGGGTCACGTGACTCGGTGCACAGACAGATGGGCGCTTTACCGTCCAGTTTTTACCTATACTGACTCTCGGTCGGTCGATATGGAAATGCCAACCTACACCGCATCAAAAATGGATGGCATGTATGGTGATACACACAGCAAAACCAAACGACTACAACCCTACAGAACATTGGTCTTCGTTAAATACAGTTCATTGATTTCCTCCACTGGCTTTCAGGGAACCTCCTGCTGTCCACGGCACCTCGTGCCGGCGTGAGCATCGCCATCTGGCGACAGGCATCTCTTGGTTTGTCGGTGCTATGCGAACAGTCGCAGTACATATATAGTCGGCTGCAGCAACAGATGTCGACAAAATCACAGTGCAATTCTCACTCTCAACATGCAGCCATTCAAGCCAGACATCCAAGATGCTATGGTCAAATCCGTGCTTTGAAGATAGTGTAGATTTACCCGGCTTGTAATTTATTACCTACTCTGTCCTAGCCTCTGCCTTAGCCTCTATCTAAATTTATCTGGAGTTCTGTTAGCCTCTGTCAACCTTTGTCTTAGCATCTGTCCTAGTCGTAGTCTGTGTCTTAGCCTGTGCCTCAGTCTCCGTCTTAATTTACCTCTACCTAAGTCTTAGTTTTAGCACCTCTCTTAGCCTGTGACCTAGGCTCTGTCTTAGCCTCTACCGTAATTTGTCCATCTTAACCTCTGTCTTAGCCTCTGACTTAGCATTTATCTTAGCCTCGGCTTTAATGTACCCATGTCTTAGCCTCAGCCCTAGCCTCAGCCTTAGCCTCGGTCTTAATTTGCCCACATCTTAGCTTCTGTCTTAAACTCTGTTTTATCATTTATCTTAGCCTCGGCCTTAATGTACCCATGTCTTAGCTTCTGTCTTAGCCTCAGCTCTAGCCTCAGCCTTAGCCTCGGTCTTAATCTGCCCATATCTTAGTCTGTGACATAGCCTCTAACATCTCTCTTGACTTCTGTCTTAATTTGCCCCTATCTTAGCCTGTGTTTTTGCCTGAGGTCTCAGCCTTAATTTCTTTCGTAGCCTCTGACTTAATCCCTTTATAGTTAGTTCTTAGTGTCTGTGCTTATAGCTAGCCTCTCTCAGTGCCTAAGACATATCCGTTGGTATATTAACACATAGTAACACTCTTACACCTGTGCATATGCAAAGTACATCATTTCAAAACCTAGGCGATAACCCAACCGAGTGCTTTGACCACTTAGCGGTATGTCTCGGTAAAACGCATGAAGTTATTGTTAAACAATGCTAGAGCAGGATGTATAGGTAAGTAATCGGGTGATGGAAAGGTTCATGAGGATTTGAACCCTTGGTGAGAATCTTTAAGTATCACTTCTAGGGCTGAAATACCCATATGTTATTCTCAGCATGCTAATAATGATTTTGTCCGTATAATATTTATGAAACAGAAAACCACACTTGTGTGTGTACAAAGCTGAGGTAAAAATAGCCATGTCCACTGTATGTAGTGTTTATGTAAATATATAGTGGGGTGACGTCACTAGATGCGACATGGAATGCAGCGTCACGAAAAAAATTACGTCAGCCGAACTTTTCATGCTTATTTCTTTGCAGTAATTCTGCTGTGCAGGGCATACGTTAGCTAAACCCTTGGCCCCGGGATCACGAAGCGATTCTGGATAAGTTAGTGTTCAACAAATTTCAGCTTAACTAACGGAAAGGAAGATACCAAATTTTATCAATGGAGTTTTGACTTAAGCCTAAGATCACATCATAATCCCGGAAACTGATGTGATTTATATACTCCGAGGTGGAGTAGTATATTTTGATATTTTAAACCGTCTAATAAGCAAATGGCAAGCGAGAATCACGAGTAATACAGAGATGATACATATATATTGGACCAAGGCCCAGTTGTTCAAAGGTGTATTAGCAGTTAAGACCGGTACTGACTTAAGACCGTACTAAACTGCCAATAGTTTTGTATTAGGCAAAGACTGGTATAAAGATTTAAGTCTGGATTATGTTTTAATACATTTTTGAACAACCAGCCCCAAGAGACATCGTAAAATGAACTATAATATGATTCACACAGATTGTTTCTTTTTATTCGAATTAATTAATGGTTGGATCATTTTGTGTGTAAGTGTTTTATTGTCATAGTTTAACCATGCCTGGTAACAAGGAGATGGGCCTTCCAGGTGAGCCTGTTTATCAAGCAGTAATACATCACTGTCAGACATCCAATCGCTGTCCACTGAGCCATGGTCTGCTGTTTAAACCAGCATAGTCATGTGAGAGACAGAGCAAACCAAAGCACATGCGCAAACTGATTGGCGATCCGTGCTGACCACTCAGCGCTGCAATGTGCGGATTTACCGCTCCGCCAGTTTTGGCCACATCCAGATTTCCTGCCCGGCTTATATATGGCAGGTTCCCTGTTATTTCCACACCACTGACGTAATGCCGCTTGCGCAAAGCACCAATTTCTGTTTTAAATTCTAAACTAGGAATATGTACATAACCGCCAACGGTAATTTTCCTGCGCTAATTTGCGCTCAATTTCGTTCAGATCATTTAATACATATGAGTCCAGAGTGTATTACAAAACAAGAGGCACGTAGGGACCGGTGAAATGGGAAAAAGCTGTTGATCGTATTCCAAATGAAATCATATCAATGCACAAGCTGGCATCCCATAAGCCTCATACAACATTGAACGTTATCAGGAAGAACTTGTAGGCGGGAATTGTTCGTATTTGATGTAATTGGCTGTTAGGTTACTTCCTTCACTGAGCTTGATGGGTTTAACCTTAAGTTTCAATCCTATAAACCAAATTTCACATATCCCTGCGTGAAGAGATTATGGATTATCATTTTCTAACTCTGCGTGGGTAGCATCCTTTCAAGGTTCCGTGAGAGCTGCTAGGGTTTCAACCTTCACCTTCTTACAACGTTTCTTTAAAAAATCAAATGTTATGATCCTTAAGCGTTAAATCGAAAAGCGGTTCCTAAATTACGTCATTTCATCTCATATTACCCTGTGTATAATCGTCTGTGTTCCTTGTGGATAAAATGATAGGTTTCTGAAGAAAAATCAATAGTATCACTGAGAATACTGGCCACAGATCTGACAAGCTTTGTTAACGCCATGACCCAGTGACATATAGCGAACCCGGAACTAGCAGAACTGCCAATGCGAATGGCCATTTTCATCCACAATTTGACCTAATTTCGGCCATAATTTCGGTCTTGTATAAGTGAGACGACTGTGACGACAACGCAAGCAAAAACACAATTGTCATGGCAACAAACTTCCAACTTCTCATACTTCTACTCTTCTTCTCGCTCAGCTGAGATACACGTTTCTCCATTTGTATGATAATAGGCCTCCTCTGAATTACCTCCCTTGTCACACGACATTGGCTATGCCCTAACGCCAAAGTAGTTTTTGAGGCGAGAAACTACGAGAAGTGAAACCTCGCCTATATAATGAAGTAGGCCTATACAGTGTATACATGTCACGTCAACCACTTTCTAGGCAGAATGAAGAAAAACATATGATATCAGCCATTGACAGTCTCACAAATATCGGGATATCTCAAATGGAGTCCATGGTTTTTCAGCTTAGGTAGAATGTACACTTTTGGCGGTGTATAGCGAAGCTGTCTGTTGTAACTGTAAGTTCTGTAATTTTTATCCATTTTAAGCACACACAGATACAATCACTTTTAGGGAGGCACCAAAATAACAGGCGCTGTTTTCTCTTTGTCAAAATGGCACAGCTCTCTGTTTTGTGACTTTAAACAATTAATAAACTTCATATTGGGTGAGTAACATTGGTTCATGGCACAAGTTTGGAAATCTAGAAAATTTGGAATGGAATATCATAAAACCTGGTGCTTTCATGCCAGAAGTACATGTATTCTATACTGCCTGCTTTTACAGGGACAATGACGCTGTTCAGCCATAAAATATAATCCTGTTATAACGCTATTAGTTTTGTGCAGCAGCTGTATGCATTGGTAAATGGGTTTGGGTTTTATGTCGTACTAAACAATTTTTCATTTATATCACGACGAGGAGTCATTAGGTGTGTATACATACACTGAGCCTTCTTGTGGTAGGGCGAGTCCATGCCGCCAAAGTCCCAAAGACACCAGACATGACACTAGACATGACACCTTTCCCAGTTATATTATACCGACACCGGGTCAACCAGTCACGTTCCCTTACTCTAACCTCTGTGCTGAGCGCCAAGCTGAGCAGCTGCAAGTACCATTTTTAAAGTCTTTGATATGCCCCGACCCTGGTTTGATCCTAGACCTCATATGTTGGTATGGAGAAGGCAGTCATTCATGTCAGTATTGTGATGGAGGCAGCTACAGATTGGCATTGTTACATATTTGCTATTCCTAGACTGGTCACCATTATATAACGACGCTGATTTATTTTGGTGTTTTTACCCCAAACAACTTTGAAGTAAGAACCAAGTTCACTCCTTCATTTAAGCTGTCTTGACACTGCTCACTGTTTCACCAGATATTTTCATGGTCATAGCTTTAATATGAACGCGCTATGATGACGCCAGCACACAACAAGTTTTTATCTGAAATGATTACACTCCGCAGGGGTAACCCGCGGATCTCACTGAAGGCCGCTGTGGGAATTCGCGGAGCTATACGTGCAGGTGGAAGTGTTAACCTTCAGAATTCCCCACAGCCCGCAGTGGTAACTTTCAGAACTCACTATAGTTCAAAAAGGTAACCTGCAGAAGTCTCCATAAGCCGCAGTGATAACCTTCAGAATTCACTACAGCCCACAGTGATAAACTTCAGAACTCAATACAGCTCGCAGTGGTAACCTGCAGAACCCTCCATAAGCCTTCAGTGATAACCTTCAGAACTATTCCCTATAGTCCAAAAAGGTAGCCTGCAGAACTCTGCGTAAGCCACAGTGGTAGCCTTCAGAACTCACTACAGCCCGCAGTGGTAACCAACAGAACTCACTACAGCCCGCAGTGGGTAACCTACAGAACTCACTACGGTCAACAGTTGTAACCTTCACAATTCACTACAGCCCGCAGTGGTAACCTTCAGAACTAACTACAGCCCGCAGTGGATAGCCTTCAGAACAGACTGCAGACAGCTGTGGTAACCTTCAGAACTGACTACCGCCGGCAGAGGTAACATGGAGAATTCTCTACAGTCCAGGGGCCTCCGTGGCTCAGTCGGTTAGCGCGCTAGCGCAGCGTAGTGACCCAGAAGCCTCTCACCAATGCGGTCGCTGTGAGTTCAAGACCAGCTCATGCTGGCTTCCTCTCCGGCCGTACGTCGGAAGGTCTGCCAGCAACCTGCGGATGGTCGTGGGTTTCCGCCGGGCTCTGCCCGGTTTCCACCCACCATAATGCTGGCCGCCGTCGTATAAGTGAAATATTCTTGAGTACGGCGTAAAACACCAATCAAAAAAAATAAAAAAATATAATCTCTACAGTCCACAGTAGTAACCTTCAGAACTAACAGTGGTAACTTTTGAACTAACCACAGCCCGCAGTTATAATGTTCAGAACTCAATACAGCTCGTAGAGATAACCTTTAGAATTGACTACAGCCCGCAGTGGAAACCTTCAGAACTCACTATAGCCCTTAGAGATAACCTTCCGCACTGACTACGGCCCGCAATGGTAACCTGCAGAACTAAAAAACTGTCCGCAATGGTGAACATCAGAGCTCATTTTGCAGTAGTAACCTTCAGAACTCACTACTGCACGTAGAGATAACCCTCAGAACTTACTACACCCCGCAGTGACACCCTTCAGGACTGACTGCAGATCGCAGTGGTAACGTGCAGAAGTAAAATACAGTCTGCAGTAGTAACATTCAGAGCTCTCTACAACCCACGGTGATAACCTTCCGAACTGACTACGGTCCGCAGTGGTAAACGTCAGAACTCACTACAGCTTGCAGAGGTAACCTTGAGAACTCACTACAACCCCGCAGTGGTAACCTGTCCGCAGTGGTAAAAACTGTCCGCAGTGGTAAAGTTCAGAATTCACTTCAGCCCGCGGTGGTAACCTTCAGAACTCAATACAGCTCGCAGTGGTAAACCTCAGAATTCACTACACCCCGCAGTGGTAACCTTCAGAACTCAATACAGCCCGCAGTGGTAACCTTCAGAACTAAAATACTATCCGCAGTGATAACCTTCAGAACTCACTACAGCCCGCAGTGGTAACCTTCAGAACTAAAATACTATCCGCAATGATAACCTTCACAACTCACTACAGCCCGCAGTGGTAACCTTCAGAACTAAAATACTATCCGCAAAGGTAACCTTCAGAGTTCACTACAGCCCGCAGTGGGTACATTCAGAACTAAAATACTATCCGCAATGATAACCTTCAGAACTCACTACAGCTCGCAGTGGTAAACTGCAGAACTGAAATACTGTCTGCAGTAGTAACCTTCAGAACTCACTACCACCCGCAGAGATAACCTTCAGAACTCACAGTCGTGTAGTATATGACTCTTGTAGTATATGATCTCACGGCAGTATGGTATTAGAGTTGGATGTTAGGAAATTCTGTTAGGAAAAAACAATGAAGTCTGTTTGCTGATACAGTAGAGTAGGTCGTTTTACTACGTAAAGTTTGTTTTAACCGCACGTTGGTGCAGCTATTGTAAAACAATCTACACTCCACGCCCAATGCCACTGAATAATTATGACGTCCGAGGCAACGAGTTCTTGGTGCTGAAACCAGGCTTATGGAGTTTAACATTATGAGTTGGCAAAATAATTCTAACTGCATTTTCCTTGTACTAATAAACACGTAAAACATATCAATATGTAGAGTTTGTTGTGTTATAATTTTGGTAGCGAGTATGATTTTACAGACATCAGAATATAGGCGACTTGCTACAAGAAGCAGATTACAGCATCTGAAAACTTGTGCTTTGTTGTGATATTTAGTTAAGCGTTGGCTACTTTGTATACCGCATGGTTGTAAATAAATGCATGACCTTGAATTCGGTTTTTCACAAATACCTACTGTTTACTCCATGTAAACTTTTTCTTCGGTTACGTCATTGTGGGCCCATCCTTAATCCATAAACCTGACTCGTACAAAATCGAACTAGAAATCTCCTAACATTTCCTAACCGTTTTTGACTTCAACGTTCAAACCGCAAATCTTTCCAAGTCGTCCTATATTCATTACGCCCTACTTTAGTCAGGACTGGTCCCGACAGCACAGTTGGTAGAGCGTCCGCTTCGAGAGCGGTAGATCTAGGATCAATCCTGACCTTAAAAGAGGCAATTGTAACTTCCTCGCTTGGCGTTCAGCATTAATGAGATTGTGATTGGTTGACCCATATCAGCATATTGGCTCGGGCGGGGCGCCTTATTTACCTTCGGTAAGGCCTCTCAGTGAAGCAGCACTACATAAAAGAGCGGTGGAAACCCGTCCTGCAACAAGGATGTATATTACATGCACTCTAAGGATTCCTTCGTCATCATATGATTGAAAACTTATGTACGACGTTAAACCCCATGCACTCTCTCGCTTACTTCAGTTAAGCCAATGGTACATCAATAAAACTAATCGATGCATGGGACATAACTTTACGCGACGCTGAGCTGACGGAGTTATTGGCCTTTGTTCGCTTTACGGGTGGTCGAGTTACAATAATTCAGGAAATAAATATATTATTAACCACAGTTGTATGTTCTAGGTCAGATAAGTACGATATAAAAGCTTTCACCACATCCCTTAATGGACAAAAGTCTACTGATTAATACCACTGCGATACAATGTTCGATTGCAAGTCCAACAGACCAGTACTCCAGGAAATAAACATGTGGAGGGGTGGACAGAAAATTTCAAAAGATTTAGTCATCATATTTAGCATCTTATTTACCTCATACAAAGTTATTCTGAGGCTGTTATTAACAAACAGTAATTAAACGAGAGATAGCAAACACAGTCAGAGGGTCGCCTACCACAGGTGTTAACCTAGACATAAAACAAAGTCTAGCATAAAAAAAAAGATTGAGGCGATGAAGGTGACACCGTCAACAATTTATTAGTTCATTTATTTATTTATTTATGTTTGTTTGTTTGTTTATTTATTTATTTATTTATTTATTTATTTATTCTGCTTAATTGATGTTTTGATCAATGGGCAGACATTGCCATTAGGCCGTCTACTATATATACCTGGTAAATTCAACGTAAGAGAGTCTTGCCAAAAAAATATATGGGTTGGGTAAAGACAGGCATTGCCAATACATTAGGTCGGCTAACATATGTACCTGGTAAATACAACAGAAAAGGAAGCCTAGCAAAAACAAACGTATGAATTTGTAGAGGGCGTACCTAATATATACAACGTAACCGACACTTTGACCGTATAAACATATGTTGGGGAAAATGGACATTGTCAATTAGCCGGCTACCGTATAGAAAACTTAACAGACAGAATAAAATATACATGTTGCATGCTCTTGATAAAGGATACAGCAATCACATATTTAGAGCAAGCCAGTGACAGAAATTGAACCCAGAATTCGTTTTGTAATGCTATTTTCCTCCACATATTGACCCTCTCAACGTGTAATCTTCCCACATAACAATCCTCCAATATGAGAGTCTTCCTATATATGATAACCAGAAAACGGCAATCACCCTATATGGTAAGCCGATAAGGGCAACCATCATATATGATAACCCCAAAACGGCAATCATTCTATTTGGTTACCCCCAAAACGGCAATCAACCTATATGGTTATTCGCCAAAACGGCAGTCATCCTATATGGTAATTCTCCAAAACGGCAATCATCCTATACGGTAACCCCCCAAACGGCAACCATCCGGTATGGTAATTCTCTAAAAAGGCAATCATCCTTTTATGTAACCCCCAACGGCAATCATCCTATGTGGCAATTCTCCAAAACGGTAATCATCCTATACGGTACCTATACGGTACTATATGGTAATTCTCCAAAACGGCAATCATCCTACATAAATGGTAATCCCAAAAACGGCAATCATCCTATATGGCAACCCCCAACGGCAATCATCCGATATGGTAATTCTCCAAAACGGTCATCATCTTATGTAAATGGCAATCCCCAAAACGGCAATCATACTATATGGTAATTCTCCAAGACGGCTCCTATACACATGGTAATCCCCAAAATGGTAATCATCCTATATAAATGGTAATCCCAAAAATGGTAATCTTCCTATTTGGTTATTTTCCAAAATGGCAATCCTCTTATGTAGATGACAATCCTCCAACACGTCGAATCCTTTCTTATGTGTAGTTAATCCAACATGAAACTCTCAGCTGAATAATACCACACGCTCAATATTTTACACGTTAATATCTTAGCGAAAAGACTTTGGCTTTGGTGTACATAATTTTCATCGGGAAGGTCTGACAGCAATCAGCGGATAGTCCCCGAGCTCTCCTCGGTTTTCTCCCACCATAATACTGGTATAAGAAATTGAAAGATTTCATTTGTGAATTTTAAGCTTTAAAATACACGGTATGGTTCCTAACATCGCCTCGTACGTAGATTCTGAGCGGATCTTTAACATTGCTGCCCTATATTCTACTCATATCATGACCGAATACTACCGATATCCTATACACATGATATAGGGCTATACAAACTGGTGACCAGTAAATATTTTCGTGGCACAGAATAAAATATACAAGACAAAAATACAAAAATAATTGGCCAACACTCTGCCAAAACTCCACAGGCTTAATGTCCTGTCAAACTCAATGTGCAAGGCTACAGAATACATGCTAGGGGAGAACCTGAATAAAACAATACAAACTCAAGTGCATGTAGGCCTACATCGTACATACGCTATTATAAGGTCCGGCTATATAGGACGAGTGAGTCTCTGTATAAATTCAACTAGAGTTCTTGCACAGTTATCACTTTGTATATAGAATCATACTCACAATGTGCTGGCACCAGACCATGTGGGGACCGCTACCGACGCCCGCCTGTTAAACGAAAGGAAAGTGAAAGTAGAACATGTTATATTTATTAATTTGATTGGTGTTTTACGTTGTACTCAATAATGTTTCACTTACACGATGGCGGCCAGTTTTATGGTCGGAAGAAACCGGGCAGAGCCCTGTGAAAACTCACGACCATCCGCAGTTTGCTGTCAGGCTTTCCCATCATATGACGGGTGATAAACACGTCTTTGCAACGGGTAACAAACGTGCTTAATGTTTAACTGTAACATACCTGAACCAAAAGCAGATGATCCGTTTTATAATGTTGGTCATATACATTAAAAATTTTAGATCTCTCCATTCAAGCAATAAAACCATCCAATTTATAACATACATGATTGCATTTATACAATTAACATACGTATTTACAAATTTCATGTGTTTTACAAAATAAATCCATGTATTGATAAAACAAACACGTGTATTTAAAAAATACACGGACATGGTAATATGTTGGACATGTCAGATGATACCAGTTACTAGAGCATATAGCAGATGCATGCAAAGAAATATATATACCACCTATTAATGACCCAAAATACTCGGGTAATGCACCTAGGTGCATTTTAGAAATAATAGAAATAAGTAACTTATATGTATATCTTCATGTCCTGCATACCAGATGCCAATCCAGAGTTCGTCATTCTCTCTTTGGTAAAGAGAACACCGTATAGCAACTTGAAGTCCAAACCTGTGGAATCTGGGCTCCTCTGTCTTATTGTAACTTGCTTTTAACACTTGTCTATCGGCAACATCGGCACCCAGTACACACTCCACCCAAACTGGAGAGCGCACAATCTTTTCCTCAAGTGGGCCTAGGGGCCTCCGTGGCTCAGTTGGCTAGCGCAGCGTAATGACCCAAGAGCCTCTCACCAAAGCGATCGCTGTGAGTTCAAGTCCCGTTCATGCTGGCTTCCTCTCTGGCCGCACGTTGAGAAGGTCGGGAGGGTAGTAGCCTAATGACCCAAGAGCCTCTCACCAATTCGGTCGCTGTGTGCCCAGCTAAGGCTGGCTTCCTCCCCCGGCCGTACGTGGAGAAGGTCTTGCAGCAACCTGCGGATGATCGTGGGTTTTCCCACCATAATGATGGCCGCTATCAGTCAAATATTCTTGAGTACGGCGTAAAACACCAATCAAATAAATAAAATAAATCAAATGGGCCTATAAAACATTACAGCATGTAGGGAGAATAAAACCAGAGCAGTGACATATAGTGTAATTGTTGACAAGTGGTTTCAGGTAACCGTTGAATCTGGTATATTGTCTACTTACCATGGTTAGGGTTTCATTTTACCTGTTCATGTAAATCCCTATATAGTAACAGCTTATATATCCCCTAGCACCATGGTATATGTATAGAATTAGGTGAGAGAAAAAAGAGAAAGACGCAGTACGCGCATTAAAACAGCTAAATATACTCGAAGCTCACCACAGTACGTATTTACAATTTTTTGTTTTTTTATCACTAGCCAATTATTCGTTTGGTACACAAGATTTTATCAGCTTATGCAAAAGCTTGATCTCCGTCTAATCTCCATCAGTCCTAGTAATCAGAGGTAATTACGATTTCGACTAGCGATATTTCCGGTCTCCTCCAAAAATGCAAAAAACTTTTGGAGAAAAGACTTTTACAAACTGATAAACCATAGCAATTAGCGTTCAGGACTGCATAAACCGTTTGTGCAAGTGAGCGTCCAATGACCTGTGGTCAAGCATTAATGTCAGAGCAATGGGGCAGCGAAAGGTTACACATGCGCAATCCACATGTAATCGGAGACTATTATAACATCTGTTGTATTAGTCCCAGTTGCAACTGCGTACAAGATTTGCCTCCGAACTGAAGAGTATATGGGCACCGTTTGGATAACACCGCAACACATACAGTATAGATTGTTCATACACTATGAAGTTCTGCACTGTTATTTTGCACCTAGTTAAAATATATAAGAATTTTGTTTGGTTTGGGTAGAACTGGGAACTTTTTGTTCGTTGATACTACACATCTCCTGGGAGCTACCGAGGTGAAAAAGTGCTGTGATTTCATTTCCTGCAACAAAGACTCAAAAAATGATAGTTATGCTAGGTTGATTCTTTTGTATAGAAAAGTGTTAGCTGCATGGGGAGGTATCGAATGGCATAGCACGAAAGTTAAGGCATATATATTTTTGGAGCTGAATTTACTACATAAATAGTAAGGAAAATTCACGCATGTTCCGTCCTGTCGCGCTCCCGTATTTACCGGAAGTTGCGGGACCGGCATAGCAGTTTACACATGGTAAAATGCGTCGTGTGGTTTAAATAAACTATTGACTCCTTTGCCTGTCGAAATAAAAAGCTTCACAAGATTTAAACGAAAATAAATAATTCCTAAATGGAGATAGCATTTACATTTACAGTGTACGGCGTAAAACACCAGTCAAATAAATAAACAAATAAATAAATAAATAAGATTAATGAATCAGAAATATTAGCAGTAAAATCTGACGAATAAATGAGCAGTACTGCCTCTCCTAACTGCACATGTACGTGAACAGCATAGGACTATATTACAAAGTACTAGTAAATACAGGTGCTGTTTCAGATCTAGTTCCATCCAAAAATACACAAAATCACCCTATAAGGCCATATTTATAGCTGGATTCACAAGATCCACGACCAAGCTCTTCCACAGGAAGTTAAAACATTTTGGGAAAGATACTGTTTAGCTAACAGAAAATACGCCGATGTACAATGCATGAGGATACTAAACAACTAAAAAAAATAAAAGACATTTTAAAAAAGTCCAATGCATTATAAACATGTTTAAACCTTTCAAATCTATGTTTTGGGTCAATGTCTTACATTGTTTAGTACCCATGTGTGATTTCTCGACTCTACACTACAATCCCTCATCACATTTCATAAATGTCAGAGTTCACAAAGGACAATGGCCGACAGAGTCAAACTAGAGCAACGACGACAGTGTGATTGTTGGAAAATGGTCAAAAGTACATATGAAATATGGCCTGTTGCCAGTTTTGCCCGTATGTCAATCCATAAAACCCCCTAGCACTATGGCCTAAGCATAGTTAGGTAAAACAAAGTGCCATGAAATTAACTACAATTTATTATGGACGCAAAAAATTGGTCTATATTTACTCAAAATGCTGTGGGGCAAGACCTCGGCCATTTTTAGTTCGAAGCTCTATTCAGATTATCACTCTTGGCATGTTAGAAGATTTACAGGTCTGCTCAAATTTCTGATCAATGACCTCTACGTAAAATTTGTCAAGGCGATTAATCAAACCATACTCATGTAGGTTCGATAATTTATTTATTTGATTGGTGTTTTACGAAATACTCAAAAATGTTTCATTTATACCACGGTGGCCACATGTAGTTATCCTAATGGGTATTAACTACCCTCCCCTATTAGCAGGCCTTTACACATTCACATATGAATACGACTACATGCAGAATATGTTGAAAATGTTGAAAAAATGAAAAAGACCTCTCTTTTACATTCACCAGGCGTTATACAGCGAAAAAATGTATCCCAGTTCACTGGAATAAAAGGAGACTACTGCTTACCCAGATAGCACATCTTACTTGGATTTGTATATTTATAAAAACGATATAAAATTTATAAAAAGAGTTTCCCCTCGCGTCGATTATTTGACAAGAGAGATTATTTTAATTTCGATATTATTAGCTATACATGTATGGATGGCAATATCCTTGAAACTTCAGCATATACATATCTCCCCTCATTACACACGTTAGAGAACGATTTAATTAATTTAATTTAAATAAATTAATAAGCACAACGTAAAACCTCAAGCATACATACATACACACATACATGCAAAGGGGCCACCGTGAGCTAGTGGGTGAGCAGGCCAGCACGGCGCAATGACCCAGGAGCATCCCACCAATGTGGTCGCTGTGAGTTCAAGTCCAGCTCAAACTGGTTTCCTGTTCGGCCATACGTGGGAAGCTGCAGATGGTCGTGGGTTTCCTCCGGGATCTACCCGGTTTCCTCCCTCCATAATACTGGCCTCCGTCAGATAAGAGAAATATTCTTGACTAAAGCGTAAAACAACAATTAAACCAATAAATAATTAAATTACATACATATGCTAGAGCGTTTACTAACACTCAATCTGCGTCATAAAACATTGCTCTTGAAACTTCTAAGCCAAGGATTAATTATCAATCGCCTTCATTAAAAGTCAAAAGTTTCCATTACATACCAGCCATTAATTACTACATAGCCTATAATCATAGTGCGGAAGATCTACAGCGCTAAGTATTGTGAGTATGTATCTAATTCCGCCTACCCCGGGGCTATAGGGGCTGTATAAGCACGGCGCAGTCTAGTATGACCGCTGTGTTTATATGAACAGTTGTAATAACAGCTTAACTTGCTTCTTTTCATAATATTTTGTATAATACCAAGATGAACATTTAATGTTTAATTTATTTATTTGTTTGGTGTTTTACGCCGTACTTAAGAATATTTCACTTATACGATGCCGACCTGCATTATTGTGGGAGAAAACCGGCCAAAGCCCCACAGGAAACCCACGACCATTCGCAGGTTGCTCACAGACTTTTCCACATACCGTTCAATGTTAAACGTGAAGTGTTCTGGACTACGTACTGTATTTGACGCATCAGCATTTACACAGGTATGTCTTTCCGACATCATTGGAAACTGCTGGCTGCTTCTGCTTTCAGGTAACTAAATTCCGTTACAATTAGGCCTATATATTTTTAACAGATTGTGACGCTAATTTATTTAATGAAGCTGGTCTTTAGGAATTTGACTGGATATTGTCATACCGGTTGACAACCTGAAATGTGTTTTGGATACTTCGGCTACTCTTTAAAGCGTTTTCAGAGAGCAGGCATAAAATGTTAATTTTGGAACCAGTCTCTTCAAGGAACCGAAACGTTTCTACACCGTTCATGTATCTAAGGAACTCCCAAATGACGTGTCCAAAGCTCTATACCTTGTCTACATGGATAAATTCTCCTAAATCAGAATTGCTTCGCTTGTTACCATGACACTACCAGGACATGGGGGAACCGGTGAAATATTGCCCGGCTGTTAACAACACATCGCTATCCCGCTAAGAGAATTCTGTGTAGTAGATATCATATCTTGAATATAATCCGTACACGCGTTTAGGTCCAGCCGTTTACCTATCAGATCTAATGTAGCCACAACTTCCTGACGCTGTCCGCTGAAGCCATCGCATCGATTAGCAATATACCTAAATCTGTTATATGGTACATATACTCCGTGTAGTGTAGGATTACTTACGTCCTGTGTATTTTATGATGCACGGTGTCAACTGGTGTACATATCACAGGTTCCAAACCAAACATATCACGGGTAGTAAGTTTCTCATATTTTATAATGGGTATACGGTATAACAATGAATACTGTATAGCAGTGAGTTCGCGGCATGACAGTGAATATCCGCATAACAGCGAGGACAACATGGCACTGAGTCTGGTTTAACATTGAATACGGTATAGTGAGTACTGCATAACAGTGAGTATATACGGTGAGTATATACGGTAGGGCGGTGAGTTTGCGGTCTATGACAGTGAGTTCGCGGTATATGACAGAGAATTCACGGTATAGCAATTAATATGGGAGGCTAGTGAGTATGGTACAATATAAAAAGACTTGTCCCGTAGATTGTGCAAATAGAACAGCGACGACAATGTGATAGTTGGCAAATGCTCACACGTAACCGGTGAAGTTTGCCTCTTATCAGCTTACCTCAGTTAGGGTTATATGCTATAACTGTTCATCTATATGCATACATAGTTACACCCCCTTAACACAATGGCTTAAAGGATACATGAATGGGTACATAAAATAGAGGGATTATTAAGAAATATAAAATCAATTTTTTGCATTATCTTTCTTCATTTTCCTTAAACCCGTACTCTTCGTTTTTTTTTACATCAGTGGTTAGAAATATTCGGAAATGACGTCATCGATGAACATACGGGGAACGCCTGACCAGCTTAGTACCTCCAGTTCAGGCTCAACGGCCTAGAATCCCGCAAGATGCTGTTTCCTCGTCATATTTAAAACACAAACACATTAAAACAAGACAAAGGAATGAATACGAAAGAACAGTAAGTACGGTATGACTGTGAGAATGGAACATCAGTGAGCATATACGCGGAATAAATGAGAGCACAATATAACGGCGAATACAATAGAACAGTGGATACGGTATACACTTTAGAAGTTTTAACACTAACTTGCGCCAAAATAGGACTTGATCTGTGGCATGCATTTTGCGGCTTGTTAATGATATTGGATGACTTCGTCACGCACTGTGCTTTGAAAGTTTCTCTCAATCTAATCCATAAATCGCATCAAATATACATATTCCGTATAATTAATCAAAACCGTGTCTACATCATCTCACTGTAATACACAATTGTGTCAATTAGTCTTTTACACAAAATTCCATTCCATTCTGAAATAAACTTTAAAATCTAGTCACAATGCTTTTTTTGTACTGGAAGCTGAAATTTGATCCTAACTGTATGAAGATAACATTGATGACGTGGTAAAAATTTTATTTCCATAAGGTCCAAAAATAACCTCTAAAATCTTAATAAAATGTTTGCCTTTAGTCGGAAATGTGTTTGTAGAATTGGCCCTTCAACTCGAACGCTAGAAGTACGACGTTGAGCCACCCGTAGGCTGGTCACAAAAGCTTTCAGTGTACATTCTCTTGCATTTAATTAGACGGACTGATAACAATTAAACAGTAATTAACACGACCAGGTTAGCTGATGGCGGTCACTGCATGCTTTATGTGTGACGTGTAGTGTTACCACTTCATTAGCCAGATTCTTTAATCGTCAACACATGGTTACGTGTTACTTGTTGATATTAATTACGGTCCTGGTGAATTTCAATTCATTAGTTTGGTATGGGCAAGTAAGAGGAGAATCTTGAAGTAGCTTAGCTACAGTCTGAATTCTGTGACCATCGCACTTTTGTTACACATCAAACCAGTAGTGCCAAAGAACGCTCAAAGACCACACAATCCGATCAATGTTGGTATACGTAAATTTTAGGAGAGGGTTAAAAAAAATCCTTTCGGACAGTACTTTTTTTTCAAGAAAAATACAAATCACAGCTGTTTAAAATTTGGCAGCGAAATTCTCGCGGATGTTTTCTAGTACGGTTTTGAAGGTCTTCTAGATCACTTAGTTTGGCGGCCATATTGGATTTCGACTTTAAAAACCTTCTTTTCAAGAACCAATGGACGGATCCTGCTAAAATTTGATGTGCATGTAGAGCAATACTAGTTACACACAGCTAACCATTGGTCGAATTTATGACGTCAAATTTTTTTTAATTTAATACAAGTTTGATCTATTCCAGTGTAATTCCGGCCATTAATTCCGGATCTGCTCTGTTTTTTTGTCTATGTTGGTAACTTTTTGATACATAGTAAACAGAAAAAATAATTTTATATTTAGATTGAAATTAAATCATACTACTACAGCCATCATCAGAAAATGTTGTATGATGTTATGACGGGTTTTAAATTGTAAACGAAATTGTTTATTACTATCCGTCCAAGCCTCAATTGAGTAATACTTGAATTAATAATGGAAATGCTGAAAAATTCTGTTGAATATAATGGGAACATGATATCAGTGTACTGGACAGAATTTATTATAAGTAGTAGTCAGGAAATGCCTGATAATCAATAATGACAAGGGTATACATGAAGCGTGCTTATACTGATATGACTGCAAGTGTTGTCTTCCATACATCTCTCACTATAGACTTCGTCCGTGGAATAACATGAGAGTGCATAGGCCTATACTATAGCAAGGCGTGACGTGGAGGCTATACACACCTACCATAAATCAGCTAATGGTTTTAGCTATGTTGATACGTATCTCACTATAACATGTTGTCCATTTAATGCATAGTAAAGGCTATGCAGGACATCATCTTCCGCGTAGTGTGATTGTGAAGTTGTGAAGAGATTTTTTTATAGTGGGTATAAGGTATCTGTTTTAGAGACTGTTTATTGCTATACTGATGAACACTGCACGGCATCACTTTTTACAGATTTACAAACCAAGGTTAGTGTTTAGCAGGGTTGAAATGAATTAGGTTACAGTATGTTATAGCATAGGGTGGGAAAAGCGACACTGTAGATGTCGGCATATAATGATCAGACATTTAGCGTATATATAATGGCGCTCAGTTGGTTGGCGCTCTAGAACAGTCTAGTGACCAGGAGCCTCTCACCAATACAATCGCTGTGTTTGAAGGTCTTCCAGCAACCTGCGGATGATCGTGGGTTTTCACCGGGCTCTGCCCGGTTTCCTCCCAGCATAATCCTGGTCGCCGTCGTATAAGTGAAATATTCTTGAGTACGGCGTAAAAAACCCATCAAATAAATCAAATATATACTCGTTTAAGTTATAGCACCAGATTTGAACATATCTACAAGAGATATACGCTTGATACGGTCAACGGGTCCGTTTAGTATCCAACCACGAGCTTTCTTATTTATTATAAACCTGAATGGGTATGACTCATTTACTTATTTTATTTATTTGTTTGATTGGTGTAATACGCGATACTCAAGAATATTTCCCTTATACGACGGCAGCCAGCATTATGGTGTGGGGAAACTGAGCAGAGTTCGAGGAAACCAACGACCATCCGCAGGTTGTTCACATATCTTCCCACATACGGCCGAAGAGGAAGGCAGCATGGCATGGACTTCAACTCACCGCGATCGCATTAGTGAGAGTCATGGACGGATATGACATATGATTGGTGAACACTGAAAGTTCCAAAGTGCTGACAATTCTGTTGGCCTTTAGAGTACCATGTGGACAAGAAGAGTGCAATCTTTCAAACGAAACACATGCGGCGGTATTAAACTTAGTCCATAGTGGAAAGGACGCACGCACACTTTCGGCCTGTTTGATTTATTTATTTATTTATTTCATTGGAGTTTTACGCCGTACTCAAGAATATTTCACTTATACGATGGCGGCCAGCAATATGGTGGGAGTACACCTGGCAGAGCCCGGGGGAAACCCACGAGCATACGCAGGTTGCTGCAAAACTTTCCCACGTACGGCCGGAGAGGCAGCCAGCATGAGTTGGACTTGAACCCACAGCGACCGAAGTGGTCAGAGGCTCCTGAGTCATTACGCTGCGCTAGCGCGCTAAGCAAATGAGCCACGGAGGCCCCTCGGCCTGTTTGATGTTCAGGTGATAATTAAACACGGATAAGATACAAGCGTTTGTTGAAGGAAGTCAGATTAGAATTGTTTGCCAACAGGCCAACTTTTAATACACAGATACAGCCTTCGTTGTATAAAGCAATGATGGTATCTAGTAAACCATGTATTGCAATAAATCACCGTCCATGCATGGTTGATAAGTTGTACGTACATGTAGAACACTAGATTTGACAATCCTAGCTGAGGTAAAATGACGACAAGCCGGATTTTATGGGTGACATGTGTGACCATTTGCCAAATGTCACTCTGTCGTCCTTGCACTGGTTTCACTCTTTGTGTTACAGTCTTTCATACACTGCACAGCCTTTAGCTTACTAAAAGGAGCATGAAAAGGCCTTTAGTTTTAACAGTGAACATATAGAAAGCAAATCTGCCCGGTATGTGATTTCCGTGATGTACTGGATGTGTCTGCTAATGGTAGAACAGACGTCCCCAGTCAACTACCACTAAATGTAGCACAGGCGAGTTAATGGGGATGGTCTAGCTGGCGGACAGGATGTTCGCACCATCATACAACCACGACCGGCCTTACTCTTTACATCCCCATGAGATACACAATACCTTCATGATCATAATCATAGAAAGGCGCTATACAATGGCTCAGTGGTTCAGACACATAAGACAGCATCTTCCCACCCGCGCAAAGCTGGTGAACTACTGTATATGCTCTATACAACTTAATCGTTCCTTTGTAGTGTATTGATAACGATAAAGTACGTTATTGTCAATGTCTTCCCATAAGAAAAACCCAACGTGGGGTCAAACTTAATCCCAAACCTGGACTGAAGACTAAAACAAAATGCTATCCTGTATATTTAAGACTATGTAGGTTCAGAAGCGCGCCATAAGCGAGCAAATTTGGACAAATGGAAAGGATAGGGAAAAATAGGACAGGATCCTGGCGGACAGTATATTATAGGATAGGAGAGAAGAGGATATGGTAGGATGGATAGAGACTTGGATAGTATATGTTGGAAGAATAGGACAATAGGTCAATATGTGGCAGTAGAATAGGATAGTGTAGAAAAGAATATAAAAGAGGATATGACAGGACACGGTGTACAGGATAGGCTCACCTTCGTGCGGCCGCCAGTTCTGTCATCGGGGCGAGGAAGGAATGGGACACGGAGCTTTGAAGCATCCTGTCAGGATGGTATAAGTCACGCACACAACGGTAAAGCCTGTGACACACGCACAACAGTAAAGCCTGCGACACGCACACAACGGTAAAGCCTTTGACACGCAATAAATGGTAAATCCTATGGCACGCACACTAGTGGTAAAAATCTAGCCTACGGGATGCGCTCGAAGAATAAAGCCTACAGCCTTAGACTAAAACTAACAGCGAAGACGAAAAGTCCCTGTCGAAGGACAGCGCTGACTGTGCTCTTCTGTGTCAGGATCGCCTTTGTCATGAGACCGCGAGGACGTGGTAAGTATATGTAAACGCACTTGACGTGCAGCGAGTTCCACCCATTGTCTATCTGTCAGCACCAATGCTACCTCAGACCCAGGCATGGATTAATTTTAACTCTCAGTCTGTACTTCGCCTGATCGTTTTTCCATACAATCGGATAACAACATCAAACCAGATATGGAATTAGGTCAAACGTTTCCGTGCTTAACTCGTTTGTTGTTGTGTATTGGCTTTCAGCTAAAGTGATGAGATTTATTCAAATGAGCTGCGCACGAGGTGACAGTCTGGAGGAGGGTTATGCTGGTACCAAGGCAGTGGCCGTGTTGTTGCTCGCTGCATACAAATGCCATGTCACTGTCATCGATATTTGAGCTCAGCTTGACAGATTCTCGAGACCTTATTTCCGTTCTGCTATGGAATCTCTTCGCAAGCCTGTTCAATGGAAGCAAACTCCGGAGGGATCAGATGGCTTATCGCATCAACAACGCCATCTGATGGCCGCTTTCACTAACAGCAAATGTACATGCGGTATCAGCGATGGCACGCCACCGGGACGCCACAGTCTCCCCACATGAAATGAAGAGGCCATTCTTAACCTCACTACGCACGGTGGTCACGGTAACCAACAGTCCTCTCCGACACAGTCCTGACATATTAAATTAATTCTGCTCGAAATGTGTGAATTCTGCAGATTACAACACCACCATCGACTATCTGTCATCGTTGGGCACGTTCCGAATAATTAGTTCTCCCAGAGACATCCGATAAGCCACATTTACCAGAAGTGAACACCAAACGTACACGCCTCGATCAAAAACGGCGATTGGTGCATGCCCACATGCCATGATCGACACCCAGTAGTGCTGGAAAGAAAACATTTCTCAAATACACAACAAGATGGGCGGTGTTGTACGGTTCCAAGAAAATCGAGCAATAAACAGTGGGCATGGCAATTTTGGGTCTCAATACCATGCCCCATTCGCTCATTACCGTGCGGCAGCTGCTCAGTACCGTGCGGCAGTTGCTCAATACACTGCTACAGCAGCTCAGTACGGTGTCACACTCGCTCATTACCGTACGACAGCTGCTCAGTAAGCCGTACCACAGCTGCTCAGTATTCCGTGCGGCAGTCGCTCAATACCGTGCAACAGCTGCTCAGTACCATCCGGCAGCAGCTGCTCAGTATACCGTGCGGCAGCCGCTCAATACACTGCTACAGTAGACGGGTAATGAGCAGCTGACGCACGACAAGGATCAGCCGCCGCACAGCATCGGTACTGCACGATGGCCTCACAATACTGTTTGTCCACTGTGCAATACCACACACTCTAAAACTGTATGGTACTGTGGTGTTCCATTTTTGTTCAGTACATCGCACTAAGCTAATACAATGTGGGAAAGGTTATGGGGTGTCTCTTCAGCTATAATTAGGCATTACAAATTCACACCACACATCGTTGAAAGTCAGAAAGAAAGCATGTGACACTTCCGGCCAATCCCAAACTGAAAGTCGGGAAACTTTATCCGTGGAGAAAGATACAGAATTTTTTTTTGCTTTCGTCTTTTACAGTAATAAGTAGGGGGCCTCCGTGGCGGAGGGTTTAGCACGCCAGCGCGCTGCAGTGACCCAAAAGCCTCTCAACAATTGCGGTCGTTGTGAGTTCAAGTCCAGCTCATGCTGGCTGCCTCTCCGCCCGTACGTGGGAAGATCTGTCATAAACCTGCTGGTGATCGTGGGCTTCGCCCGGTTTCCTAGCATCATAATGCTGGCCGCCGTCGTATAAATGAAAAATTCTTGAGTACGGCATAAAACACCAATGAAATAAATAAGTGCAGTAATAAGTGTATGTTAAAACAGAATGAAATTGGACATGGAGAAGAGCTGTCTTACCTTATCTTGTCTTCTACGCCCCTTGATTTAGAGATATGAACGAGAGTATACCAGAATCAAAGATCGCAAACCATTCTAGGGGTCATATATTCTTACAGATATTTGTCTTTATTTTATGGGTATAAATGTAATGGGGATTGCTGTATTTTAAGTTGAAATATGTAAAGTCCCTCGATTGATTTTTGATTCTGCCATTGATTTTGATTATGCCTCCTTGTTCTTGACACAAATCAGTAAACAGGTGTCGCTCCTTCAGAATTTGGCTCACATCTAAACTCTTTCCTTAACTCTTTTGTTCTTATAGGTACAAACAGTCCTCCTGTATCATCTGACTGCTGAAAAAAGTTAGGCAACCTTTGCTGACATTTATTTAGTTATCATCCGTCTGACCTTAATCCAAAGGTTCACATTTTACAGTAAATTTAATCACTAACAGATGACTGACCTTAATCCAAAGGTTTACATTTTATAGTAAATTTGATCAATCATAGATCACTGACCTTAATCCAAAGGTTCACATTTTATAGTAAATTTGATCAAAAATAGATGACTGACCTTAATCCAAAGGTTCACATTTTATAGTAAATTCGATCAATAATAGATGACAGATACTGTTGACAGGATACAGTACCCATGATAAGAGTAGGACGTTTTTTACTTTTCGCGATTGAAACTTTAAACTCCCCAATTGTATACTAAACAACGACCAGTAAGCTAAGAGGTTATCATGAATTATCGCCCCTAGACTGTACGATAGTTGCCACTCGTCGAAGCTGAAGCCTGCAACTTGGCATTAGGGAATTGATACTTTGCAATGTCACAAAGAATTGCTTTCGAATACAGATAAATCAGTGTTATGCCTGAAATCTCTGAAAGCGGTTACCATGGTTTCGAGAATTGAGAGTATGTTCTCAAGCACGGACATCTTGAATGAGAGTACACGTTCATGCGTCGAAGCTGGCATTTGTATACCAGCCGTCAACCAATAAGGAATGTTGCAAGCCAATAATCGCAGAACGGAGTATAACACAAACTACCAAAGAACTAAGAAAGTATACAAAGTACGAAAATAGGACAGAATCATGAAAAGGGAAGCAGTCAACAGTTTTCAATGATGGAAAGACGCAAGGTGTGTTCTAGGCGACTGAGTGAAATCAGTATTCAAATCATGTACCATGCTAGAATATCAGTCGATAAAAAATATCTGAAAATATATATAGTGGTTTTTGTGGTTTGTGGTCAGTTTTGTGGTTGAGGGGAAAACGTGATTGGAATAAACCACCGAATTTTGGCTAAGTACTGACGAACTTTTCTATGACGTACAACCTGAACGCCATGCTGATGGGAGACAACATCGCCTATTTCCACTGAAACGCTTCTAGATACATTATTGGACTAATGAAAGAAGGAATGGAGGAATGCATAAATAAAAGAATTAATGAATGAATCGATGACACTGTGCATCTTGTAACTAAATTAATGTATAAATAGATCATATTAATAAATCAAAGCCAAAATGTCTTTGATCTGTTCCAAATAACAGCATTTGTCGGACAATCATCGACATAGGAAATAGGACTATATGTATCTGCACTTCTACTTCTTCATGTATTCCTTACCTTATTTAGGCAGTAACTAACCACGACCCTAGCCAGAACTTGATTAGCTGCAAAATGTCCAAACCATACCGGAGCCGGATACAACCCAGCAATTTGTAGCTCGTTTGGAACACTTGAAACAGACCCACAGTCCGTTAACTGGTGGCACGTGACCCAATCGCTGGTGATTTATGATGGTAATTGAGCAGAAATACCTTCTGGGCTGGTTTCCGACGGTCAGTATTGGTTGTCTCCCTTCCGCCACTCTTTGACGAAGGTTGGCCGGTCAGTCGCTGGGAAGGGTACACGTGTGAACATCCAGCACATTGCTATATGCACACTTAATTAGGTCCGCCTTAGAGCTCTAATGGACGCCTGTCTGTCTTCTCTAGGCAGGTACAAGACAATAACGCCAAAGTCAAGGAATGTTCGGAAAGAGCAAGAGCGTTACGACAAAACGACTCGCTTCCTTAGCTGGAAAAGTACTTTTGCTAACATGTAACTCTGACGTAACTTAGCATTTTCTAATACGCGTCGTCTCAGTTGGTTAGCGCGCCAGCGCAACGTAATGACGCAGGATCCTCTCACCAATGCGGTCGTGGTGAGTTCAGGTTCAGCTCATGCTGGCTTCCTCTCTGGCCATACGTGGAAAGGTATGCCAGCTACCTGCGGATGGTCGTGGGTTTCCACCGGGCTCTGACCGGTTTCCTCCTACTATAATGCTGGCCGCCATCGTATAAGTGAAATATTCTTGAGTACGGCGTAAAACACCAATCAAATAAAAAAATAAATAAATATATACGTATATTAATATATTCGATATTAATCGTGCTATTTCTTTAAATAAATGCCACGCCTGCATCCAATGTCACATCTACCGGTAGTTTTACATTGTATTGGAGCACTTTACAGCTAAGAGTAATCGGTACCGATACGGTAGCATTTTCACGTTTTTTCATCTCCTTTTTCTGAAAACTGTCACGGTGGAAAATACGTTTATCTTAGACAAGATAACAAACAACCCATCTGTGCTTTGGGGGATACCATGCCAGCGCGGCGCAATGACCCAGAAGCCTCTCACCAATGAGGTTGCTGTGCGTTCCTATCCGACCATACGTGGGAGGGCCTATCAGCAGCCCTCGAGAAAATTACAAGTCTCACAAATGTTCTCGGCGATTCACGGTGGCAGGATCCGATAAGTAGAGAACAGAGTTACAAGAGAAGAGCACAGAGAACAGAAAAAGACAAGAGAACAGTAGAAGTGAGCAACATGGCTAGAGAAGAGATACTTTATATAGCACATGTAGAAGAGAGATACATGAGTACAATACATACAATACATATCATGAGTTTCCTGAGCAGAGGTACACGAGGAGACTTACACGAACAGAGGTACACGAGCAGACGTACACGAGCATATACATAGGAGTAGAACAGAGATACAGGAGCAAGCTACAGGGGTAGAGAACCAGGAGTAGAGATACAGGGAGCATACCATCAGGAGCTGAGATACAGGGCTAAAGAAACACGAGCAGAACATTAGGAGTAGAGATACAGAAGTATAAATACAGCGGCAGAGCTACAGGAGCAGAGGTACAGGAGAAAAACAGGAGAAAAAGATTCGGGGATCAGGCAAAGCTACGAGGGTAACTTTAGGACTATAGGAGTAGAACACATGTGAATAACAACATATTGAAAAAATTATTCAGGATCAATGAAAACCAACAGATGAAGAAGTGGTACAAGTTTGAGGTAAATTTCTTTCAAAACATATCCTGTTCACAAACCTGCCACACAATGTCATTTCAATACCCCCAAATATCCTTGAAAAAAATGAGCAAGGTCAAAAAAGGAGTAGGGCACTTCCCATTGTTTACGTGTACACGTGTCGTAAGAGTGTTACGCCTGGATACAAGCGTTCAGCACATCTAGGGCGTGTTTCCAAAGAAATCGACAGACGGATGGACGCAAAAATGTCACGACAATATACCTATTGGTCAATTTTGACCAACAACTGGCTACAGCAAAATTGGTTGGTATTACAAACCAGTAAATCGGTTATATGTATATGTGCCTTTTTGTGAAAGATGATAAACATACTGAATAGTGACAAAATCTGTGTAGGAATATTTATGGAAACAACGGTTAATGTGATTTTCCGATGGTCTGTTAAAGGAGAAGAAAATTTAAATATCAATCAAATACCATTGAAAGGAGTATGCATTTCCTCGCAGGTGCATGCCACGAAACGAATTCTAATATGTACCTCAAGTTGATCAATTATACATAATGTCTGCGCCAAAATCTGCTGTGGGCGACTCCATTTTGCCTAAGAACTAGCACTGAAGTTCGTACATTTCCGGTAGAACTCTTCTTCCCAGAAGGCAGCGAACAGTACAGTTCGTTTTCCGCTTGACGATGGGAAAACCGGAATGTTGGACGAAGGTTCCGAGTTTACACGAGCAAGCCGGCAGTTTTAACGACTCTCATTGTCTGAGAGGCAACACACCCCCGGCATAAATTACATGGTGTTAAAGATGGAGGACGTCATGGACTCAGCAATTTATGACAGCTTTGCCGTTTTCAGGCTTTACGTGTACGGCGAGGAAAAATCGCAAAATTATGCAGCAGGCACAACCAGATAGAAAAAATGTGCTCTTTTCAACCCATATGGTCATGTTTTTAAGTTTTCTTCTCCTTTAATGTATCATTTGTTATCTGCTCCTCAAGATAGGAGAAGCACTTGTCGTACACGATAAACCCCCAGTATTAATGTTAACGGACAAGTCCGGTCAAATGGTTCTGGTTCTGTTGCGGCCCTAAGTCAAGGTTTGTCTGATACCTGAGGAATTGCGGTGGTTCACTTGCGGAATTCCGGCGTCGGCTTACTTCCGGAATTCCAGCAGTGACTTACTTGCAGTGTACCGGTTTATTCTACACACTATAATAACAGATAACGTTTAACATGTTCAAGGTATGTTTATTTTTTAAATACACTGATCTATTTTATAAATACATGGATCTATTTTATAAATACATGCATTACTTTATAAATACTGACCTTTATGTTATAAATGCAGTCATTTAATCAATAAATTGGATGGGTTTATTGCTTAAATGGAGTGATTTAAAGTTTTGAATGTATTTGCTCAACATTATAAAGCGGTCTTATCAGTTGTTGGACAACCATGTTTAAGTATGTTACAATTAAACATGAAGCACGTTCATTATCTGTTTCAAAGAGATGGAATGAAGGGTAACGGTATTAAACACCAAACCAATAAACAAATACATTTAATTGGGTCATATGGTCCTGTTCTCTCATTGTGTCCAGTTCCTACGGAAGAAAATTATTGATTGAATTAATTGAATAATTATTCGACTGAATGGAACTTCAATGACAAATTTAATATCCTTGGGTATACGTCGTACAAACACCAATCTAACAAATAAATAAATTAACAAATTTATAAATATCGCATTCACATGGTTTTTCTTTTACACGCGATTGATCTATTTATTAACCAGCCTGTATATGTTTGATTGATCAAACTGGTTGATTAATTTGCAATTTGAAAACAGCTGATCACACTGATTGCTTGGTTACTTGGCCCACTATACATGAGCACAGAGCTGTTGCTAAGCGCAGGTTAAACACGAATAAAACCAGTTAAGGAGAAGTCCTGCTGCTGTGATAGATTACAATGGGAATTATTTGGGGATTAACTGAAAACAGATCAGTAGGCCGAGGTCGATCGCCCCAAGTCTGCTTCAGTGCGCATGACCGGACATTCCTGTACAAATCAGATCCCCCCGCACTTTCCCCTACAAGGCACGACCGGAAGTCGATTGTGGGGTACATTACTGAGATCAAGCACTATGTTTTATGAGAGCAATAACCTTGCTGATTTATTGGTAACGTGGCGTTATTGCCAGAGTACAAAGATGCCATGCGTAATGGAAGTGAGTCGTCTATAGGAAAGATCCCACTACCAATGATACAGTCTTCGCTGATTCGATCTGTGACACTGTAGGAATGAGAAACTGACGGCGGTTTGGCAGAGGAGAACAAAAGAGTATTAGAGTACAGGTGCTGTTTTTTTTTATATTTCTTCACTTAATTCCCTTGCGTTCCATTTCCACGGCAACGATCAGGTTTATGAGTAAAATACACGAGAATGCGCAGGAAACCAGGTTTATGGGTAAGAGAAACCAGACAGAGTGCAGAGCAAACTAAGGTAAGGTATAAAAGAAACCAGAGAAAGCGCGGGGAAACCAAATTTATGGGTAAGAGAAAATAGACAGATAGCAGAGGAAACCAGATTTACTGGGAAGAGAAATAAGACATAGCGCAGACAGAAGCAGAAGACCCCATTCTCTTTCATAATCTGCTGATGTTTCAAAAAGTCATTTAAGTTCTCAGTTAATGGCCCACGAGAAAGGCCATCATGTTAAAAGCTGTGTCATCGGACAATGCACGCGATGTACAGGTGTTCGACAAATCAGGTGACGTAAAACCGCAGACTACCTTTCATCAAATTTCATTTAAAAAAAAACAAGGAAAAAGAAATACAACACTGAAAAGTGAAATGGCAACTGGCAACATCTATCAGGTTATACAGGCCTATGACGTTAACACATTCAGATAAAATAAGAAATAGCAAGGTTTAGATGGCCGAATAGTTTTAGAAGTTTTGCCAATGTCATCTTATGCCAAGTCTATACACACGGGGCTTTTAATAGCAATGGAGACGTCAGGGCTTTCCATGAATCATTATCAGCCGCTAGATATCATATTACTTCATAATAGGTCGAGTAAAACATCTATAAGCCCGATGTGGAGAGACTTTTTATATATGTATTGCTGCGTTCCTTTAAAAGATGTGGAGGAACACCTGTGCCTTGAGGCCTGGACACCATTCATCCAGCTCAACAATGCCCATTTCCATTTGAACTGTGCCGATTCTCCTGAAAGTCTCACGAAACTAGAACACAAATGATTATTCGTGACAAGTGATTATTATCATTGATTATTAACGTTGGAACATGTAATTATGTAGCCAGGGACAGGTTTCATGAAACGCACTTTAGGTTAAGTAGCCCTTGGCTAAGTGTCCTTCACATCTCTACAACATATGTTGTCTTGGCAGTTAAGGGCTTACTTAGCTAAGTGCACTTTTATGGAACCGGCCCCAGGTATAGTAAATTTTATTATCGCTTTGAAACTCCAGTTAAAACTGATCCTAACTATTCAGCGTCCATATTCTTGTAGTATTGTTGCTCGATATACCCTGATGTTGTGGTCTTACATTTCGTCTAAACCGGAATGAGGCTTCGGATAAATCTGTCTTTAGCTGCGACGTACAGTTCGACAAGTCGCTTTGTATGTTCGTCAGTCGGTAGGTCCATCAGTCGGTAGGTTCGCTAGTCGATAGGCCCGACAGTTGGTAGGCCGGGCAGTCGGTAGACCTGGCAGTCGATAGGTCCTGCAGTAGGTAGGTCCGGCAGTCGATGTGCCCGGCAGTCGGTATGTCCGGCAGTCGGCATAGGCCCGGTAGTCGGTATATCCGGCAGTCGGTAGGCCCGGCAGTCGGTATAGATCCGACAGTCAATCTTTTGACAGTGTGTGTTTTAGTATAGGCCATTCGCTTAACGAGGGGCAAATTCAAAACAACGTCGATGTTTTGAGCAAATTCTCAACTAATGTGAATATGCGTGTGTTAAAGACAAAATAACTTTATAAACAACATGTTAACTATGTAGCCCATGTTGTATTACTACGTTTAATATAATTCTTCTTAATTAGTTAGTGTCATCTATTTTCGTCTAATGAGACGACGCTACTGAAGAACGTTTATGGCTTCTCTTATTGACTTAAAACAAGGCACTTTTCAGCTAGTCGTAAACAGGTGCCATATGACAATACCAGTATTTCTTAACTGGCATGTCGTGAACTGCTCATGAACTAAATGTAGTATTACTTATTAATATAAGACTGGATCGTCGTCATATGACTGAACAAATCCTAAGTACGACGTGAAACCCGAAGGATACATACATATGATTGGAGGCGAAAACAGAAAGACGATCGTATGATATTTTTAGGAAGTATTTAATTCTGTCAGGTTTGTTTTCCAATAGGTATCGCTAATTTATATGGTATAAAAAAAACTTCAGTGTACATTTTTAAAGTTCTCGACGGTCGCAGTGCGCAGTAATAAGGTCGTTAATCAAATTCGATATGGCTGCCCGCAATGCTGACAATGATCGATCGCCTACTTCCGTTATTTTGCCTCATAGATTTTTTCCCTTGCCATATTATCTGGAAAAGAGAATTCTTCAATACTTGAGGCAGAAATGTCATACTATCTCATATCCATCATCCGGACAACTGGTCAGCTGTAAAAATAGCTGTTGATATAAGACGTAAGTTGACTGAAGAAATCTTGTAACAGATGGGTGCGCAATCTTGAATTAGGCAATACTAAATCTAGATAATAATCGACAACTCTATTTGTGCTTATTTGTGCTTATATAGCAAGCGCAACTTCAAAGTGTATTCGCTGATCAGGATTAATTCCAAAATAACTCGTGACACAAATTATATGTTAACATAATTAAACGTGAACCCTCAATTAATTCAGTATGTAATTAAGCCAATACAATATAGAAAATGAATCGACACCCAGAAGGGCTAGGTAATATATATTCATAGTGTCGAATAAGATTGTAACCTTGGATACATGAATGGTCGCAATCAAAGCCCAACTAGGGTTCATATTTTGATTAACGGTACCTTATAAACTAAGATGCAACACGATTTGGATACTGATTTAATTTATTCACCTAGAACGTGCCTAGAAAACTGTTGACTGTTTTTTCTTTGTAAGAATCCGTCCTGATGTCCTACTTTATACGTTTCCTATAGTTCTTTAGTGGTCTGTGTTGAATGCTGTGTAGGAAAGCATTCTTACGACTATCTACCCGTTGCGTCATTTTGGTTGACGGCTGGTATATGAATGTCTGTTTCAACGCCCAGATTCATTTAAGATGACCAGAAAGCTGTAAAAGAGCTACCTTTTGGTGTCGAGGGTTTATTGCTATGATGACGTGGAGAACACTACAGTCAACATTCGAGATAGATTCTCGAGAATCCAGAGACGCCAAGATTTCTGCAGATGAGATGTGTCGTGCAAAAAGAATTACTCTGGTGACTGTTCTACTGTACTATTTTAAATATGCTGCTGGACGAAGAGCGATAGAATGAAAGCTAGCAAAACTGGATGGATAACTTTGTTGTTTAGCCACAGATCCTTGATGATACATTACAGAAAGAAAATGAGCACCCATCGCTCAATAGAAACGCCTGTTTTCCATAAATTTATGTCTTGCTACTGCTAATATTTATGTTCCATTGCCTCGCCCTCTCCCCCACCCCCTCTTCAATTGAAACCCGCCGTATTGCCATATAGCCCCGTTTCACTCTGTAGCTCTCCTTCCATCAGCATACAAAAACCAGGCTCGGGATCACGAGACGATCTTTGACTGAAGTCAAAATATAAGTCATTAAGCTTGGTATGTTCCATTCCGTTATTTTACTGTTAATTAGGAAATAATAATTTTAAAGTGATTCGAAATTTTGACTTAAGTCCTATCTATCACACAATCTGTCATGTTCATAGGTATTTATATACACTATGATCTCACTCTGTAGAGCTATGATTACATATACTATCACAGCGCTGTCTTATTCCATAGGCTTATCTTGAGCACCTCTGTACTTCCTCATTTGTCTGTCCGTAGTTACAGTCGTCTCAGCTATTAATTCCAGGTAGGTGTTCCCCTATGTCATATCTAGTAAATCAACACAAGCACGAAACTATAGTGTAAACTGTACAAATTACAACTCCAACCGCCATGTTTGAATGCATGCACCTCACAATGAGGGGAATGATGTGTACAATTATCACTGCCACTATAAAACAAGTTAGACCGTTTGACACGCATTCTGGACAATTGCTCAGGATCAGTTTCACCAGTAATGACCTAGAGGGAGCCCATGATCAACACTGATCAATAAAAAAATTCTCAAACAATTAAAGAAAAGTTGTTCAAAGACTTTCAAAATATGTTAATTGCTAGTAATGTTAGTAGTTATCTCCCTTGTATGGGCTGTGAGGAGTAGGTAACATTCTGAACAGTGTTGCGAGAACTTACTAGTGAAAAACAACTGTGCATTGTTGCAGATATAAACCTTATATATCTTGCACAAATTTAGTATGAGCCTCGTCCGAAATTACTCGTTTGATTTTGCCAAATTTTTTTCGGCCAAGGGTGATCCCAAGCCAACAGTCAGAGTGCACCCGTTTTCAGAAACCTGATGCAGTTGCCTGCCCTTGTCAGATATGTTGAGGCTGTTAGTACAACCATTCGTTTTGAGCTTCACGAAGGAATCTCGGGCCCCACCAAGGAATCTCGGGCCCAAGCAGCATTGGAAATAACTGATCGACGTGCTTGCGATAAATCGACAGATGAAAAGATAAGGAACTTAAGTGTCTGTAAACTTCAAGTCGTGGAGACGTTTTTGATGCCTTTGGGTAATGTTTGTCCCAAATGCCGTGACAAACTGCCGCGGCAACTGCATCAGGTTTTTAAACGCTCTGTACGCTCTGACGCTGGTCTGGGGCCATCCTTGGCCGAATAATAGTTTTTCCAAACCTAACGTCAGAGCAATCTCGGACTACAACGAACTAAAACGTTGTCGAGATATTTAAGTTAAATATCTCGATATTGTTACGTTTCGTTGCAAACTTAAAGAGGCTTCCGACAGAAGAAGCTTGATGGGAATTTTCAACAACCTTGATGAAATACCTTTAAAAAATGTTCGTCGTTGTCTCTTACAGGATTGGATGGTAGACCAGATCATAATGGATACATGCCTCATATTCAAAGCCCTGTAACATCTTACACAAAACGCCCCAAGCAAAGAGTCGACATTTAAGTACGAAAGCGCGGTGAACACTTCACTTTTTACACGAAGTTATCGGGAAGCCGACTGAACGTTTCTCACAAAGCCACTTTGCACATGAGATTTGTCGGCGAATCGTTCTTTTTGACAGGTTCTAATTGGCAATTTGCACAGTTTGGTGTGATTTTCGACAAAAAAAAACGCTGAAACAGTAATTAATTCCTCATTTGGGAAATCCCGTACTGCGTGATGTGAACGTGAGCTATGGCATGGATTTGACCTTGGGTGCCCGCTTAAGGTCGGATAAAAGTGACTGACAGTTCCCTTAATGAAAGCCGAGGTAGCGATCACTGGTTGGGTAATTAAGAAGTTCTCAGAGTTGAAATAATCAACCATCGATTACTCCAATTCATTCATCAAACAACACATCGCCAATAGATCAACGCTCTGTGAATATAAATACAGTAGAAATCAACTTCAGGTGATAAGAAAACTAACAGGGATTTGCCCAAATGCAAACACACAGTCGAGATGATTCGCGTGCCTCTTTATATATGTGTAGAATGGGTGGAAGGTGTTACAATAGTCCCTGGATCGTTGTTTTCCTAAAAGCCGTAATTCCGATATGCGTAGAGCAACAGCAGTTTCAGAACAGGGCGTACTTAGATCCATGGTAAGACGACCCATATCAAAAACACGTGTAAAACACTTTTAGGAAACACCCACTTGAAAACTAAGACTCGTTACATACATTTAACAAAAAATCACGTATATTACAAGGAATTTTACATCTGCGGATAATCAAGACTGTGAATCATATGAAATAGCTTTGTAGTATTACATCTTGAGTTATCAGATACTTCACGATATTAGTGAAAGACAAATGTAAAGAATCTCTCGAAACACTAGTAGACCTACTTAGGACATGTATAAATTATGACGTTAAAGATGCTATACAGGAGATTTTAGTCCAAATATCGATCAACGAGAATCCAATCGAATCTTGCTTTCATTTTAGAATAGCCCACACAATAACCTTTCATGAAATATCAGCCTCGTCTATGCACGTATTATAGTTCCAAATGGGTAATAAAGTTCTTAAAATTTACAAGGCAGGTCGCATTATTTCAAACTTTAGAATCATTTTATTTAAGACTATAAATAGTACACGTACGAGCCTGATATTTACTGAAAGGCAACAATTTGAGTTATACATAGTAAATACAAAAAGTTGGATTTGATTCGCGAATATGAATTTTTAGCCAAGACACCTCCTTTATAGCCTATTTAAACTCGACGCTATCTTTTGTTATTAAGGTTGCTACGGCTTGGTTTTTGCCAGTCATAAACCTGACTGGCGACGATGAAAACACCATTTCTGCCCTTTTTTTCTTTACAAATTTATGCAAAGTATAAATTGTTCAGTATTTCAGAATTATTATAAGGCCGATCAAGTAAAGTCGATAATGATATATACGTAGATGTGGTGCTAAAGCTGTGAGCTAACGACATCAGTCCTGATTACTGTTTTGTCTGAAATACTACTTAATTAAGTCAGTACTACGCTCTCTCCTTCAGTTAAATATCAGTTGTCGCTCCAGTGATGAGAAAGAGTTTTAAAACACGTATTGTTTTCTCGCTGGAAACAACAAAGCCTTTCCCCCCAGAAACTGTTCCGTTCATTTCCACATCACGCTAAATTTGTCACACTGAAGACCACATTGAGGAACTTCCAAGTAATTGCTAGTCTAAATTCGGAACGCCATGGCTGAAAATAGCGCAGAACGCCAGCGGCAATGTTAGTTTCATTAAGTGACTTTACCGTAAATGTGGACTAGAACGTTTTCCCACCCAGCTATTCCCTCTCGCCTCATTTACTCCATCTGTGTAAAGTACACTATGCAATTCTCCCTGCTTTCATTGTCTTTCTGTAAATCTCGAAAGCGTCTATTTATATTCAGCTCCACAAAGATATGTTATTTCCGTAGTTTTGTTTACCATCCTTCGAGAAGAATGCAGAAGGCGGAAATAATTTCATTGCGTACTCCTTTGAGGCATACTGATGAATTCGTAGAGTTACGGGAGGCCGTGATTTCCAAGAAGATTGTTTGATCCACTCTTTATTTCTCGTTTTCATCATTTTTTTTTCAGTCAGAGAACAGGGCTTACATTATTTTTGAATTACTTGTACAACTGCTTCTAGCATTCACAGTGTGAACGACGGACCAGTTGATCGCCTACTTCATCAATAAAATAAATAGATTTCATAATTCTGAAAATGAGCAATCACTCTTTGAATCAATCATTCAAACAATAATTCATAGAGCTATGGATGTTCTGGTAAGTTTTTATGCTACTCTAATTTTCTGTGACAAGCGAAACAACTATATCTTGTGCTCAGGGCCATCCAACCCACTGTGATACATGTCTGGCCATCAAACCCACCGCGATACATGTCTGGCCAATATATACACACCTCAACAGATGACAATTGCATGTATGACCGCGATAGATGACCGCTTTACATGTATGACCATCAAACCCAACGTGATACATACCTGGCCATCAAAGCCACTGCGATACATAACTGGCCATCAAACACGCCACGACAGATGTCTGACCATCAAACACACCGCGATACATATACGGCCATCAAACACGCCGCGACAGATGTCTGACCATCAAACACATGGCGATACATGTATAACAATCAAACTCAACTCTGGCCATCAAACCCATTATGAAATATGTACAAATCCATGTCAATCATAGAATTACCATGACATGAACAATACGCACGTGAACAATATGTGTTTGTTCCCAGAACGACACAACACGTACGAATGTACTGATCAGTCGATTGACTGCGTTTGAACAGTTGTTTACCTGTTAATAGTGTCTAAATATGGTACGAATTCATCCGTATGCCTCATTATTAAGCCCGTCAGGTGGCAGGGCACATATGTGTGCGGAGTCGTGAAGAACGACAGGCAGCTGAGGTCTGCCATGACTCAATATACAGGTTTTTATACAGATACACGAAACTCCACACATAACCTGAAGAGGCACTTCAGTTGTGGACTATAGCTATGAATAACCTTCATCAGATGAAGTTTCGCGACTTGAGCCTAGGTCATCAACCTTGGTCAACAACTGGGGCCCGCTACCACGGTACACGAATTCAACACTGATTTCCCTTATTCGCCTAGAACAGATCTTGCGTCTTATTGAAAACTTCTGACCGCTTCTCTTTGCATGATTCCGGACAAAATTCATACTTTATATACTTTCTTAGCTCTTTGGTAGTTTGTGTTATACGTCGTTTTGGGAAATGGGCTTGTGATTATTGTCCTGGGAAGTCCTTATCCGTTGTCGGCCGTTATACGAATGTCTGTTTCGACACATGACTCACAGGGTCACTTCGGGCTTTGGTCCAAAAGTGCAAGTTAAATTAAACTCATAAATATATTCATCAAATTTTAATCGCTGATTCTGTGATTCGATAGGACAATTTCAGCCAATTTGATTTATTTATTTGATTGGTGTTTTAGGCCGTACTCAAGAATATTTCACTTATACGACGGCGGCCAGCATTATGGTGGGTGAAAACGGGGCACTGCCCGGGGGAAACCCACGACCATCCGCAGGTTGCTGTCAGACCTTCCCACGTACGGCCGGAGAGGAAGCCAGCATGAGCTGGACTTGAACTCACAGCGACCGCATTGCAGCCAATTTGAGCATGTAGCTTCAGATATATTGTTTCCTTAAAAAAAGATTAAAGTTTGGAACATAAGCACAAAATGATTTGGTAAAACAGGCCGCTGATGAAATATGCTCTCATTACAAGCACCAGTGCGGTTTTTGTGAGAATAAGTGTATTTCTTTAGGGAAAAGCGGCGTTATTTGTGGTATTTCTTTAGGAATAGATGATAATGATTTTATTTATTTGATTGGTGTTTAATGCTGTACTCGAGAATATTTCATTTATTTGACGGCAAATAAATTATGGTGGGAGGAAACCGGTCAGAGCCCGTGGAAAACCCACGACCCATGACCAAGTTAGTGGAAGACTTTCTAACGTATGACTGGAGAGGAAGCGCATTGTTGAAATGATTATATAAGTGGAACCGTCGCTTGTTAAGCGGATGACTGTCGGAGTTTTTAAGAGGCTATTCAGGAGATTTCGTAAATCAAATCAAATTTTCCGTATTTACCAAAAACAGCTCAAATTAATGCCTTTCAGAAAATATCAGATTCGCTTCTGTACTATTTACAACCATAAAATGATTGTAAAATTTGTTATAAAGTCACCCGCGTTATAAATTTTACGAGCTTTTGAATCGTGAGACGAATCAGTGAAGATGTAGATATTTTGCAAAAGGTAATTATTTGAGCTATTCTAATATAATAGCAAAAATTCGATTGCATTTACGCTGATCGAGTTTTTCCCAAAAGTCTCTTTAAGCACTAGCCCTTTCTGACGGTCGAATCCATACCTCGATATGTCTGCTGCGGCTCAGGTGGTTTCTTGCCAGCTCCCGTCACCCCCCATCCCCCAACCAACTCACACATTAAAAAAACACCGCAAAAATCCAGATGAAATTAATACTGTCCTTTACTGAAGTCTGCTGGCATTTCAGCAGGCGCATGCAGAAAAAGTCACTCTGTAGCCGAAGACAACTTGCATTTGATTGATGATTTGAGACCAGGCGTCTTACCCAGGGAAGTTTGCCAGGCACCTGGTGAAGCCGCTGTTTTCTAGGTTAACCGCTTTCGACTACAGTGTTAAGCACAAATCACACATTAAAATTTAAATGATGTATGGGTGGAGTAACCTGAAATGATCGGATTATTAAAACACCAAGGTAGTATGTGTGGATTTTTGTGATTTTATGTGAAATTTCTTTTTAGGGATTAGACCAAGACAAACATATAACTGATATTCGGATATATGTATGATTGCGTCCTATTTCGTACTGTAAATATACTTTCTTAGTTCTGTGGTGGTTTGTCTTATAAGTCGTTTTGGGGAATTGGCCTTTAGATTATTGACCTGGAACGTCCTTATCGATTGGCGGCTGATATACGAATGTCTGTTTGATAGAAAGATTCAGTATAATGTGACTGGGTGGGGTATCATGTCGGGTGTCTCGGTATGATACAGTGGTGGCAGCACTTTGCCGGCATGGATACTCCCTGTCAGGCGAAGACACAATATATGTACCACACCAATGGACTTTCGTCGTCATATGACTGAAAACTTGTTAAGTACGATGTTAAAACCCATGCATGCATTCATACATAAACTTACTTAAATAGGCACTGGTAAGAACCTTGAGCCTAGGCATGCGGACAGTTTGATAGCTAATGGTACCTGGGCTCATTTAATCTGTGAATTTGACCTTAATTAATGTTTTCTTTTTATTAAAGAAAGACGACAACATTTGGTCCAATCTGTAAGGCAAAGTTGGGTGAAATAAAACAACATAAACTCAAACACAATGTCAGTCTTAGTCAATATTCGCATCACGCAGAGAAGAAATTTATTTGTAAAGAAATGAATGTTTTTGTGGGGGTTTTTTTGTGGGTTTTTTCTGATAGCATGATTGTCAGTGGCGAATTGCCAACCTTATATTTGTGGGGGTATGATACCATCTGGCAGGGGAATAACATTGAATGTCAGCAGGACTGTTGACTGCCGGGTAAGCACTCCGGGGGTACAAGGCTGATCAGAGCATTACGTAAATGAGGTGGCCAGACTGCTTCATTACAGTGTTAACTCAACTGTGGGAGAGGGCTGCCTCCGGGGAAAGAGCGTAATGGTGTTAGAATGACTTTATACGTGCTGGCGGCTGCTCGTTTTACACTCCTCTATGAGAACAACCTACTTCGGCCGGCCGACAGGTGGCCATCCGGGACAGCTGTCAATCAAAGTTCCCATGGTATCCAATTGGACGCCAATCGATTTTATTTACTTTCCAATATTTAGTCCCCCGTGCTGAGAGATTGCGGTAAAACATGTCTCGTGTCGTATTCTGTGTCAGCCCCGACCGCCGTGGGAATAACTCTTGGCGCTGTGCTGTCACATCACAACCCGTACTATAGCTGCTCTTGCCTGGTGGTGATGTGGAAAAGTTTGGTATAGGACTATATACAATGGCGCAAGACGAATGCGAACTTCGTATGACTGTAACATTACAAATGAACCTCTCTTATTTATTTGGTTCTTGTTAAACGCCATCCTCAAGAATTTTTCTGGTGGCCAGTCTAAGCACATATGGCTACTGGTCGAATACTCGTAGGATGTTGCATGCACCGAACGGCATGATAATTCCTCACCAAAACAATCGTTAACGGAATTCCAAATCTTTCCCAATTCAGTTTATTGATCGATCATTAACAGTAAGCAGAGCCATTAAAGTGGCCAGCGGATTACCGGCCACTACAGTTCAGACGCCGATAAGAGCCTTAATCAAACAATGTGGCCTGCACGCTTAACATTCGCAATACGGACGGAGCGAGAGAACCCCGCAACTTGTTGCTGCAACAAGCCAAAATTTAGCCGGCCAAATAACACAACCAATGTTTTGTGGAATCCGTTTTAGAAAACAGCCGCAACTTTTAGTCAAATACATTCATCACGGTCACATACACGATTGTAAACTATTACAATTAGTACAGTTCTTGAAAGTAAATATGAACAATGCACAGAATCTCAGCTGGTACTCTGCTTCATGATTCCGCTATGAGCTATCTACTGTTATATTCACTGTGTTTAATAAGATAGCAACGTTGGGTATATGGACAGTTGCATAAAGTCAACTGAGACATATATTTTGATTATACACAAGCATGGTACATGATTTGGATCCTATTTCAATTCATTCCCCTAGCACATTCCTTGCGTCTTTCCGCTATTATTGAAAACTTCTGATTGTTACTGTTCGCATGAGCCGTCCTAATTATTTACTTAACATTTTTTTCTTAGATTTTGGGTGGTTTTTAATGGATTGGAAGGCGTTTTGGAAATTGGTTTTGCGATTATTGACCAGGGACGTACATTTCTGTTGACCCCTTGTATGACTGCTGTAGCACCTGCAGGCACACGTTAAAGACTACTTCGTATAATGGGTCATGTATAAATGCATTATATGTATAGTTCTTTTGCGCCTATATATATATATATATATATATATATATATATATATATATATATATATATATATATATATATTCTGTTCTGTATACATGTATGCAATTTGAAGTCCAATATTTAACGAGAAATAAACCACACAAATCGTGACAATCTCGAATTTGCTCAAAAGGCCATGGCTTGTCCCGACTGTTTTTCCCAGTTGGCCTTAAAAGATAACGGAAGCTATGACGCCTTTGATTAGATGATAGGTTTGGCGGCCTAGATGTCTGGAAAACCTGTGATGAAGACATCTGACAGTCTTTTTCTTGCTCTTCTCATTCTTTGTTTTTTGTTTTACAACACAAACGTTTCCACAACATGTACGGCAGAAACTATTTGCCAAATTTGATGAGATTTGCAATTGCAATGTCGTGTTTGATAAATCCCGTTTATTTTTTTATATTTATTTATTTACATATCTGAAAGGTTTTTAACGCTGTGCTCCAGAGTTTTTAGCTTATTTGGCAGGGTCGTGTTTACGGGTGCATGAAGGAAACCTGAGTGCCCTGATTAAACAGCCGACTTTTGGCAAACAACTAACAAACCTCTTAACTTAAAGCCCCCAACCAAACCAACGAGAGCTGGATTCGAACACGTAACCTAACGGCCATCAGTCTGACATCTGCAGCGAGCCAGCACTGTGACCATCTGAACAAGCGAGGTCGCCTGATTAGTTTCTGCTACAAATGTTATAGATCTCAATGAAAATACATTTCAGGCTGTAACCTTTGACAGTTTTTCTCTGGAGTTACTACTGAAGGAATTCTCTCCCCAGATGGCGGTGTTCATAAATAAACATATGCTCCAGCACATATGCTATTCACCAAGATTCTCCGGAAACTCTTCCCATAACATAACATTAGGTCCTGGTTAAGGCGAGGACATTTAATGTATGAGTACATTTTTGTAATCGTTGATTTTATTATAATTAATATGACCCAAATATTTAGCTTTCACAAAATATCGGCACTTTACCGTTTAGACTCAGTAATAAAGTTCCTAAAATTTATAAAGCTGGCAACATTATAGTTTTTTTTTCAATTGTTAGAATAATTTTAACAGTATAAATAGTACATTATGATTCTGATATTTAGTGAAAGACAATAGTTTGAGCTATTCTTTGATCTGATTCACAGAGAATATGGAGAAAAACATATAAACACATTTATAAACCAGATTATTATACAACAGGAGCATAGAGCAGAGTCATGTTTAAGGACTACCGGATATTTAAGGCGACCGGATGTTTGACCGACAAGTCTGTTTCCGGTGTATTGATTCCGTAGACCTGTCAGGCATGATCGTAAACTTAGGGAGGACAAAGTCTGAAAAGCAGTCGTCAGTTTGCGAGAAGAAATGTATACGCGAAATAAAGCATAAATTACGTGATACGCGCGTGTATCTGGCTCCTCCATGCATCCTCGGTCTACTAAAATCATTCCTTGATATATAACATGACATGCCGAAAAAATAATGTTAGCTCCAGAAAAATATGGATAGCTTTCCTCGCTCACTGGGTTCGTAGTTTTGTAAATCCGGATTATATATATATATATATATATATATATAGCTTTCTGTAGTGAGGTGACCTTTGTTTCTGCTACATATCATCTAATATATACTACTTCTGCTGTGATGTGGAAATATTAACAGTGAAGCACACGTGATGGTCATTGTCAGAGATTCCCAATTATGGCGTTCTCATCGAAAGGTTGAACTGACCATAGCTCCTGAAAACACGATTTATCCGCAAATTGGTACTCTTTTCGGGTTTCCCTTTTCCATTTTGAGGTCAAATCTTTACACCCAATTAGCCATAGGCGTCGGAACACACATTCGTATGTCATTCGTTAACCAAACACGTCGTTCCAGTCATCGCAAGGCCAGTTCTCAAAACAACTTTCAATACAAACCACAAAAGAACCCAAATCTCTAAGAAGTCAATTCAACAACAACTACCAAGGAATCTAACAAGATAAATAAAGTATGAAATTTAGAAGGTTCATGCAAGAGAAACAGTCAAACAGTTTTTCAGTGATGTTGGAAAGACATAAGGAATGTTCTGCGTGAATAGATAAAGTCACTTTCAGGGGAATCATTAGAACAGAACCCGACGCCAGTAGTTGTGCTGCTGTCAAGGTGTAACCTACAAATTACAAAACAAAGTCAATTATCGTATGTTTTCGACACATCTATTTCCGAAATCTAAGAAATGGTCCGCGTGGACAAAACCTCTCGGTCAGCACCTTTCTGACAATGAGGCGTAAAAATGTCATCAACACAACATTGGTCCGTCTCGGCTGGAATGCTTGGGGTAAGTGTTTTCTGGACCGTATTATTTACCAGGCTGATCTATCAGTTAGCGCATTGTCGATTTCAGGTCATTTAACGTGGCGGCCCTAAGGTCGACGTTCCATTAGCCTTGTCCACTTCATAGAGCTCAGTTGAGCGGAAATCAAAGTCTCCTCATTTTTCACCACCGGTCACATTTTAAACGCGCCAAACGTTCCTATGGTAACGTTGATAGGAGCTGATTTAAAGGGTCCTCGAAAATGTCCCAACAGAAACCGGTCTTCGTGGCTCGGGTTACGTGCTGTAGGGAGCATGAAAACTGTACAGACCAAAATTCAACAGGTTATGACGCCGGATAAAACACTCTTGACTAAATCAGTGTGAAAATGAAATGTGGAGCCTTGAGTCTGCATTGGAACATTGGAACATTGGAACAATTTGGTTAAATCACCGTTGTAACAGGAGTAACATGTATGCAACGGAACATTTTTAAAATGTCCAACATAATTCTGTTTGTTTGCTTGCTTGGTGTTTAAAGTGACATTCAACATTATTTGGGTTTTAGTGATAATACTAATTCTGATTATTATTATAATGCTTTCATTTAGACAAAAAGGTTCATATGAAGGATTTGCAATATAAGTAAGAGAAACGACAAAAAAGGGTCACGAGCACACAAGTTCCGAGTGAGTGAGTGAGTAAATGCTTGGGGTTTAACGTCGTACTTAATAATTTTTCAGTCATATGACGACGAAGTTCTTAGAATGCATGTAATGTGCCTCCTTGTTGCAGGACGGATTTCCACCGCTCTTTATCTAGTGCTGCTTCACTGAGACGACTTACCGAAGGCAAGTAAGCCACCCCACCCGAGCCATTATACTGATACGTGTCAACCAGTCGTTGTACGGCAAGCGAGGAAGTTATAACTTCCTCTTTTAAGGTCTTAGGTGTGACCCGACCCAGGATTGATCCTGCATCTATCACCTCCCGAGACATACTGTTGAAATTGTAAACTTTATCTTTATTTGATGCAGGCAAACTTTTGATACAACTATATATTTATATAAGTCTTAGGTGTGACCCAACCCAGGATTGACCCTGGATCTGCCCCCGCCCCCCCCCCCAAAAAAAAGCGGAAAACCAGCTTTTCTTAGGAACCAGGAAAACCATCAGTTATATCTAACCCAAATAATTTAGCAATAATTTATTATTGTATGCGTCTCTTTGTGTAATATCCAAATATCTGTAATGCTACCTCACTAAAATGCCTTATCGAGGACGCCAAGCTTGACACCCTACACAATCACAATAGACAACAAGCAAGCACTTCCTTGGGATGATTAACCTAGATCCTGGGATGTAGCCAGCAGTCAATCAAAACGCTGTCTTGGCGTATGGCACAAGGCACACTGCACATTCAGGCTGCAGTAGAAGGACCCGTTTCAAACATGACACCACGGTTTGTGTCCAGTACACACAATTACTTATGAACGTAAAGACGAATTGACGAGTAAGAATGTTAACATATGGTGAACGATTATAATACATCCTTACGTAAATACATGTAAGTAATAGAAAAACACTCCAAATCAGTTTTCACTACATACATGAACGTGCCAAAAAGATGAGTGGTGTCAGTTTGTTAAAAAGAAACTATATCTGATAAAAATGAGCAAAAGCAGTGTGACACGAGCGCAGTGTAGAAATCCAACAGGTGTGCTCTACAACAAGAACCTGAGTGCTTATTAGGAAGATAAGGTCGAGCATATATTATATCGTCGCCCTATCGCTGCCTACGATCGCAATATCCGATGTCAACAAGAACTGCTTCCGTGTATAATGACACGGTCTTGTTGTGATGACAATCGCACCGCCTCCGGCAATCTTTTTCCATATTGATCACGTGATTATGTCTAAACCTTAAGCAATCTCTTTGGCTTGACTATTTGTAGGGAACCCTCTTGACATTTCTGCCAGAAAAGGTAGAGGAGGAGGGGAAGGAGAAGGGGGGACGGGAGAAGGGGAATGGGTGATGTGTTGCTTCCATGCTGACATCTTATCGGACCAACGGAACAAGGATGTCAAATGACAGCACAAAACATTACCGGTATAGTGCTCTCCTGATCAGATCAAAATCCAACGGACACTATGTCACCGAGGATCGATGTAGCCGCTCTTTCGGCAAAACACGTCTCCTGTTTTCATGAAGCTGCCGACCACGCGTGGTTTTCCAAATTAATCGTGGCGTCATGAAAAATAGACCTGTTTGGAATTACCTTTCGGTTAAGGAGGGTGGGGGATGGGGGGCACCGAATCCCCTGGCACCGAAGATTAATTCAGCATTCCGCCGACACCACGGCCTAATGGCGGATCGCCGTTAGCGCCCCCTGGAGGCGTTCTTATACACACATAGCCGATCTAAAACATGAATACAAACTGGCAATATTAAGGCGGACGCGCGGACCAGCTGGATGTAGACCACCTACCCCCACCACCCACCTACCAAGTTCTCTGATATTAACCTGCCCTGTAGATCAGAATAATCACTGCCATCCACCCACCAGATCCCCTGGATCATAGGGTTAATGTCTGCCCCTGGGACTAGAGGTGGAATAGAGTGGTTTGTCAGAGGGAATATACCCAGCCTCGTACAAGATAACCGTAACACACACACACATAACTGATAACAGTACGGTATGCAGCGCCGAAATGTGAAGTAGATCATGCAGTCCGAAATAAGGATATGCCATCCACCTTGAAATAGTGTACTTACACCTTAGATTGACTGATAGATCTACAGTTTACAGTTTTACAGTTCTCATTAGTGTTTAACCCCATACTGAATAGGTTTTCACTGATATGACGGACCTATGAGCAAAGTCTGTAATGCACCGCACTTTGCGGGGAACCAGTTCACTGTACTCATGACCTAAAGCGTCAGCCGACGAAACGACAGCTGAATTCGATATCACGACCTCCTTGGCCGAAGGCTGATTGTTCGTAATGAGCCAGCAATATGACACAAACCAAATAGCACATTTATCACAACCATGACCAAAAAATAAAATAAAAATAGGCATAAGCCTTTTCTACAGCTCATCATATGCAAAATCAGGAGAATTCATAGAAGAATAATGCTTTGCTTGTATGCACGTTTTACCCTGCAGGCAAGAGTGTTTGGCTTAAACGAGGATTGCAGGTATTATAGAAGCTGAAAACAAGAAACTTTACCAACTGCAAGAATGATTTCCCTGGCCTACAGCCGCTTTAGAGCCAGCTAGAGCTGGATTCGACCATATAAGGCCTAATTCAACCAGATTTAATGCTTTCTATCGCTTAACAACACCACTCGAGCTTTCACGTCTCCCGTATATCTATGCTGAAGGTCAAGAGTTCCTGATACTGCGCATTAGTTGACGAGATCATATGATTTTGTCTGTTTTATTTGAAATCGCAACGCAAATTACTGGCTGTAGTAGGATAAATTAGCACTTTATGTCTTTCATTGATCAAGCTATTGAGTTGTGTTAGGCCTATACTGAATGACAAAGTGAAGTATTCATTACTCAGTATTTAGAGATCAGTGTTGGGTAGGTATGGATGGGGTATTCATAAAGAGAGATGAGACTTGTATCTAGTACATTATGATTGGTTGACTGACTGCCTAAATCGTTGTCACCTAATACACTGTGCAGCTGATTGGCAGACAGCATGAAAGGTCAAAGTGTTTGAAGACCATAACAAATAATGGCACGACTACATTACGGAGGATATTCAAAGAAATTTACTGGGAAGGGGAAAGCTGATAAATTTGGCTACCTTCGTCTAAGGCGGTCATAAATCTCGTAATCCCACGCGAGAAAATGAAGTATCTGATCAAAGATGGCCGTTCAGTTTCGCTATAGTTCAATCGCTTGAGTATTCGATGGCATCCAGTGAATGGCGTGAGCGATGCTGCAATCTCATTGACGTGCATGGCATCATGGTAATAAACGTCACGGCATGCCGAAGGTTAGAGGAACCGGAAACAAACGAGCGAATGCAAGCAGCAAAGATACTGAAAACCATCTGGGAATCAATAATCAACAGAAAGAAAGCCAAGGATATGAAATCAACACCTGTACTACAGAAACTGATCTTCAGTATCTGGAGTGTAAAAAGACTTAACGCACAGGGGATACCCGTAAAACTCCCTTAACCAAAGCGGTCTATATCCTGCCCTACTAAAATGTATTATCCAGTGTGACGTGTGAAAAGAGCTCATTAAACGCCATCCAACATGAAAGAAAGCGCTCCAGAGCTATTTACTGTTTCCTTCTTTCCCGTTGTACATCACACTTTTCGGTGTTCCGAAATGGAGATCGAGAAGAAGCATATCTAAAACGTGGAAGGGTAATGCACCTCTTTGAGAACGACATAAATCCTACCTCTTTGTTAAAGACGGAAGAAGTCAACCTCTTTGGAAGAAAGAGAAAAGATAAATGGCTTTGGAAATGATGGAATAAAGTTTAACGTGTTAAAAAACGGAGGAAGAAAAAGTCCACCTTTTCAAAAAAAATAGGTGAAAAAAAACAGACCCACCTCTTTGAAAATGGAGAAAGAAAAGATCCAAATCTCTAGTAAAAAAGAAAAAGGAATCATAAAAATATTGTTTTCTTTGTGATAAAATAACGACAAAATCCCTTCTTGATTCTAATTCTCCAGCTCTGCCACGTCTAAAGAAAACCGATTACGTACATCAACTCATGTATGCTAGGAATTTTACGTCGCAGTTAACAATTTTTCAGTGATATGACGACGAAGAGTCAATAAGTGTGTGTATATATATACAGTGTCTCCTTTCGACAAGGCGAGCCCATGTCAAGTATGTATATACATCGCAATTTATTTCGCGTGTACAGTCAAATAAGAAACCAAACCGGAAATACATGTTTGTAACAATATGTTAATGACACCACAGCTTCAGTACACTGAATGAACTGTATGCTCAAATGTGTGTATCAAAGGTAAGAGACGATGACGCAGTAAAACGCTTCACACCAGGGTGTGAACAAGTAAGCAGCTGCACAAATGCTTAACAATAATTAACAACGAGAGTACGCTGACTAAAGGCTAGATAGGAACAATGTTTGGAGTAAACACGAAACATTCTCCGTGATGGCTTGTCCATGATCTCATTTTCACGTCATGACCATTGGTTAAAACCTTCCATACGTGCACAGTGAAAGAAACAGATCGCTTCACCGATTTGGGGTGATCCAAATTATTACACTCTAAAACCTAATCTGTTACATTGATGGAAACCTGTGTGTTTCTTAATTTTTTTTTATCACTACAAAGAATTATGTTATATATGTTATACATTCAAACAGAATACTTTTGTCGGTGTAACAGGGTATCTGCCAATAACACAACCGTATGTTGCAGTAACATAATCTATTCTAGCATCAGTCAAAAAACATAATATCAGGCAAAACTAACATCTTTCAACATGGCGTAAAATGGTCCTTATATGCTTCATACGACATAGTAAAACGTTATCAAGTGTCCTCAGAAAACGGTGGTGTAACTTTACCACATATCTTTTCCAGAAAGCAATTTTGACTGATAAACAAACAATTAAATAATCTGGTCAAGTCATAAAGCTGACCACTGAAATGTAACATTAAACGCGGTTGTCAATCCCAATCATGCTAATTAAGTAAATAAGTCAAAACCTGGCCGGTAAATTCGATCTCTGGATTATACCGTAATATGAATAACTCGTCCTCAAATGAAATGACGTAACCACAGATGTCCGTTGTTTGAAATAGAAGAGGTATGGCGCTGGCACCGTGGTCGGTGACGAACCTGCGTGGCAAACGGCAGTTATACCAAGACCAGGGGGCTGTTTCTCAAAGGCTCGTAATGTTACGTTGTCCTAATCACCATGACGTCGCATACTGACGTTATATGCCGCTTTGGTATTTACGACCGGCACAACGTTACGACCCCTTTGAGAAACAGCCCCCAGAAGTGGACAAATCCTGCTCGCTGGAAACCTCTCACGTGATAAGGACCACAAGACAGGCCACAGACCACCATTTTCGGTTGCTAGGCGCTCCTGAGAAATTTCAGGAAACGGCTTTTGGAAATAGCCGCGAGTGCCATAGGCCTACGTCTTCAAACCGATGACGATCTCCTGTATGAGAACATTGATGGATAGCATCGATAAGAGATAAAACATACATGCACTCCAGCCGTGCTATTCATACATGTACGTAGTAGAGAGCTGAGTGTCTGCAGTTGTCTCTTGTCTACTCTATGACTATCAGAAGACCAGCTAACGAGCCCCAGGAAACAGCGTGAGGATGCTGTGTATCAACAGGAAACGTCAGCCAATGATACATGGCATAATGCGAGGGAATACAATATTGACTACAGGTGGTGGCTATAAGACAGCTCAAAAGCCTTGCACTGGTACGTGTGCAGAGCGTTCAAACCAAGTCCTGGGCAGACATCTGTGCTTTCATGCATGAAATCAAAGTATGTGTATAATGTAACAAAATTATCTTACAAACTTAGACGTACATGCAATCGGAAAAATAAATAATAAACTGTAAATCAATTGTTATAGGCAGTTTAAGCTAAATAAAGTAAAAAGTATAAGGGGTAATCGTGAGCAAACGCTAGTTCTCGGCGGTTATGCGTTCTGATACTGGTTTATTATCGTAGAGACTTTAATATATGAACAGGTCAGTTCTGAACACATACACACGCAAACATGTTACGCATACAGAATGTAACCTAATTGAATTCGCGTCGGACAGATAATAGATGATCATAAAAGCGACATAAGATATAGAAAATGACCGTTTTTCTTTAGGCTCAAAACTTGATGCTTTACTTTTCAAGAAAGTAAGATAAATTTTAGATAAACTCGAGCAATGATGTATTCCGGTCCCTTCTTAAATGACCAAAGATTGCGCACAAAAATGTTATCGCAAAGGCAGGAATAAACAACAGACTGCATAGGTTCCTCATTATATTAGAGCTTTATTATTCGTAGTGTGATGATCTTAACAATGAAGAATGTTCTGTTTAGTAAAAAATAATTTAATGAATTGTTTCAAAATGAATGTTTTTTATAATCTCTCCAGTGTGTGTGAAACCAGCCCATGACGTTTAAAACATTGGCTATTAACTATATACTTGGTCTGTCCTTGAAAGCAAGAAAGATTTCAGTACATCTAACACATGTACTTATACACTGTGTAAAAATGAACCTAAGGACACGTGAATGAAGCATGCCTTGAAATTGTAAACCATTTTCGAGTCCCAGACAATTTGTGTTGGAGGGTCGACATATCCCGAGACTTCGCAAGAATTGACGATAGAACACGTTGCCATGCGACCCACATGTGTGTCACAGCCTACATCTGCTTCAGGCTATCTGTATACATTTTTCGTACCATATATATAGCTGATGCTGCAGACAAGACGGAATCACATTTACTAACAAAAAAGTGTATATAAACAGACGTCAACATCTGCAATATGAAAGAGTTATATAGCCTTACAATGAGATTAATAGGAGCAAAAACATCTGCTTGTAAAACACATGATTCCAAACTGTGTCACAAATGATTAACTAGTTTTAAGGAGTGTATACGTCTGTGACAGAATGTAGAATAGATTATAGGCAGCACATTAGAACAAACAAATTTGTTTGTTTTTTAGATCAATGGCTCCCAAAATGATATAAAAAATAGCAAATATTAGAAACTCCATACAGATGTAGTGTAAATTTTTTTATAAAAAAAACATCGATTGACGGTATTCATCATTACATAGCCTATTTATTACTCTATGATTGTTCAGTTTCATGTTAATTGAAGGTAACTAATTTTATCCAGATAAATTGTATATACCCCTCAAAATGTGGCTCATTATCGGTAAATCTAACTCGTGGCTCAGTTAGACCAGATGGAGTTGTGGAGGAGGGTGTAATAAACGCATCCGCCCAAAGTAATCCCACAAAGTCTCGTCCTGTCCCGTTGTTGATTATTCTATATTTTTTCTATTTATTTTACTCTGATTGGCTCCTGCCGCATGAACGCCTTCCTGTTTTTTTTATGTTATACATGACGTAGAGAAAAATGGCATGGTAGAGGAATGGTTGTGTGTGCAAGTCATACGGAAAAAGCCAGTTACAGCTCACTAATGTCCAATTATGTTGTTGTTGTATTCGCAAGTGTCTGTTCCCGCAACCAGTTTTCCTGTAGTCAACGTCATGTCGGTGACGCAAGACAGACGAGAAATAACCAGACCAAACCAACACGATGTTTTCGTACGTTTTCCACCACCTGCTATAAAGCTATAAAGCTGTCGCAACACTGTATCAAGTGCATTTACCATGGTGAAGTATCCTCACTGTATGTTGTCATGGAAATTGCACCAGGCGCAGTTTGCGACTGAGAGAGCTTATAATGGACGACTTACTCGAAACCTATATGATAACCATTATAAACTACGTCCCTTAGATCACGACTGGGACTATTATCATAGATATCATATCTTAGTGAAAACACCAGGGTGGCACATTAGCAGTCCAGTCCGAAAATTGACAATAGCTAAACCTCTGCACATACGAAGTTAACTTTCGCAGAGGTATCATTGCGCAGGTGTAGGATAAACACGTAAAGACGTTATCTAGAGTAAATCTCCCAGTGACTTGGAAAGTCAATGCCTGCTGTCTCTTTACCCATGCGCAGAACCTCTTTATCGATTCCAGCAGTGCTCCCTCCATGTGCAGCAGATGCAGAACAGCAGGGTATCAATCAGACCTTCTCACGTTTCGAAACACTTCCTGACTCTGGCTCTCACTGAGGTTATACGTACAGACACAGCGTGTCACTGTGTGCCTAGCATTCTTTTGAATAAAAATATTTACAGACAGGCAAATGAAAAAGAATTGTTCTGTTGATTACCAAAGCCAGCCTCTGGATATATGTACAAACTAGACAGCTTTATTACCCAAGAGGTATTTATGGCGCAGCTGCCTGCCAATGAAAATCAACTGATCCTTATCGATTCTGGGCCATTTGTAAGCTTCCTCATTGTACATGTGTCGCAATTTATACTTGTGTTTATATTTACTGCTGTACCGTAAGAAAATGCGGTTAATTTGAAGTGTTCCCCCGGGCTCTGTCCGGTTTCCTCCCACCGTAATGCTGGCCACCGTGAAATATTCTTCAGTACAGAGTAAATCAGAATAAATCAAATTAAATACATACTTTGAAGTGATGGACTCAAAACAGATATGCCCCGATTCATCTTTTTTTTTCCACTCGTATAACTTATACCACATTTTGGTATATGGAAAAGTTCTTTAGAGAGCCGTTAAAAAACAATGAAATAAACCAATCAATAAAACATAAGCTATAATATGCTACATAAGCGTCATTAGGAATATTACTTTTTTCCTTGGCAATATGACATCATCACATTGCATCCTTATCAGGCGCATTCTGTAATTGAACGCCCGGAACCATGTCCTATTTACATGAATTGTGTGGTTCATTATGGTCATGCAGAGTGTTTTACGAATAAAATGTCACCGAAATTATCGCAAGTATATATTTCCAAGTAAGAATTGCATATTTCTGTAAATATATGATGTGTATAGGGGGAAGTTTGTTTGCCCCAGATTTTCAAACTAGCACTTGCCATGTTAACAACTGCAATGTGGGTATAACGCCATTAATGTGGATATATATTTGATAAAAATATATGCTGCGTGAACAGTACATACGTTTTGATCATTATTTATATAAGGAATAAGCGTCTCTTAAAGAATGGAACAAGGGTGAACTAACATCAGTTGCATTACGTTCCAGATGCATTCATTAATTCACTTGATAGATGCTTCACGCCATTGCTATTTTAGATACTTATTTGGCTAGTGCTTTACACCGTAGGTATGGATAGCCGAGTCTTCTTTTAAACAACGATGGGTTGTTTCACCATGAAGAAAACCGGATTTCCCGGAGTAAACCACCTGCAATTGGCGAGTACTTGACGGACTTAACATATATGGCAAACAGATCCAAGTAAGAATACGTAAATAGGTCACATGGGTCCAGCAAACACTGAAGACTATAGAGGGAGGACTGTCGAGGAATCCCTGTCCTTGTGCCAGTTTTAAGCTCAGTACTTCGTCACTAATAAATTAAGCTTGATGAAATATAACCCTTTATAGCAGGAACATTTTAAACTACTCCGCCAGTGAGGATCGCTACTTCAGAAGAAGGTTCGTCGGACTAAATAGCATAAACACCCCTCCTAAACCATGTCATTGACCGCATGCCATTTCACAAGGGAGGAAAAACTATATATGATGGCATTTGAAAGAGAATGAAATTTGGAGGTCTACCATAACATACATCAGTTAGTTACAACAGAAGCAAAACAGAATCAAGAACGATAAGTAAAGGAGAAGGTAAAATTCGTACGCAGAATGTACTTCAATAGTAAAAATGCTTAATGTCTTTGGTGTAGTGTTGGATTTAAATGTTTGGATCTAATATTGGGTGGAAATGAGCAAAACTGTCTAACTATATGTACAAAGGTGGAATCTCGAATGTACGAATGTATATCTATTCTTCGATTTTTCTCTATGTATTGCTGAGAGCCGAAGGAAGAGCACTGTGGAGTATCGCAAGAAACTAACTTTCTTCACGTCTTCACTTCCTCACGTGTGGCAGATAAACGTTATTTTCAACAGGTATCCTGTTGCATTTTAAATAGAAGAAATAGTTTGGATTCTGCGTGGTATTTAAAAAACAATGGAAATGTTCATAAAGCTGTATCTGATCATATATTATATACAAGTAAAATATACAGATGTTTAGCAGTTGAGCTTTATCTCATGGATTTTAGTAAATGTAACTTTAGTATACGTCACTGATAATTCTACACCTATTATATTTACTTTACGGGGCCCCCCTTGGCCGAGGTGGTTAGCGTGCCAGCGCGGCACAATGGCCCAGGAGTCCCTCACCAATGCGGTCGCTGTGAGTTCAAGTCCAGTTCATGCTGGCTTCCTTTCCGGCCGTACATGGGAAGACCTGACAGCAACCTGGGGATGGCCGTGGGTTTCCCCGGGGCTGTGCCAGCCTTCTTCCTACCATAATGCTGGCCGCCGTCATATAGGTGAAATATTCTTGAGTACGGCCTAAAATACCAATCAAATATCAATAAAATAAATATTTCCTTTACTGGGTTGAGCACATGTATATTGATTTATTAAGTGAGTAAGCAAGATAAACACGATAAACGTGAGGTCGATTCTTCTATTTTGTGTGTATTTACTTGACTGCGATGTGCATATGTATAGCGATTTATTGATTGGTGAATATATAAACAAACAAATATCATAAACTTAGAAAACAATAACTTATGTTTGTCCAAATGATTGTCATCTCGATAAAAAGAAACTGGGAAGCATGTACATACTCAGTTAAATATCACAGCCAACATTTACGTAGAAAAGACCAGGCCAAAAGAACGTCTAGATACCGTGGGAAATTTAGTTAAAGTGTCGGTGAGTGAGCTGGTTAGTGAATGACGATCTGACAAGCACTTGGAAGTTGTTGGCAACCGACAACCAGGAGAACAAAACAAAGGTGTTTGCTGTTGGTTACATTATATATCACTGAGGCAATCTCCGGGTAATTTACACCGTTTATATTAGATATACACAGAGGTCTCCATAAAGTTATAAATGTATATCCCTGAGACTGGGATAGATAAACAGGGAAGCTTAGCTTGGCTGAGCAACGGCCTATGCTTCATATCACAGGAAGGAAATGTATACCAAACCCCAGTACGCATGTACTTTTCCCGATCTGGCAATGGCCATTCGGATGCGCTGCGTTGAGTCGAAAATTCTACAGAACGACAAAAAGGAATTGTTGATAAATAATACCCCCAAAAGTAAAGGTCCATGGCCCGGAAGTCGATTCCAGAAGCCAGTTTTGAGAGTCATACATTTAAAATCCATTATAGTGGTTGTAACAGGGTTGTCTTTGTATAGGTGTGTTCCCAATATTTAATCCAGTGTTCCAAGAATAAGTGTTTATGTCAAATTTTGATTGATTTATTGATTTATTTGATTGGTGTTTTACGCCGAACTCAAGAATATTTCACTTACACGACGGCGGCCAGCATTATGGTGTGTGGAAACCTGGTAGAGCCCGGGGGAAACCCACAACCATCCGCAGGTTGTTGCAAGACCTTCCCAAGTACGTCCGAAGAGGAAGCCAGCATGAGCTGGACTTGAACTCACAGCGACCTCATTGGTGAGAGACTACTGGGTCATTACGCTGCGCTAGCACGCTAACCAACTGAGCCACGGAGGCCCCGTCAAGTTTTGAATTACGGTTAAACTACATGGTTTTGTTAAATCGGTTCCAGTTCCGCAAAGCGATTGTAGGGTGTGTCGAATGTAACTTACATATGTCTGTTAGCATAATGGTTCTGTCAACCTAGCCTATACACGAAATGGGCCCAAGGAAGTGCCCCACCATCGTAAAAATTTCATTTACAGATACACAGAACGCTTTATATTTTATATGTTGCTTAAACGTATACACCAGTGTGAGGAGGGCGAGGTGACCGAGTTATTCAGTGTGCCAGCGCTGGCAATGAGGGGCAATGACCCAGGAGCATCTCACCAATGTAGTCACCGTGACTTCAAGATCAGTTCATGCTGGCGTCCTCTTCGCTCGTGCGTGGGAAAGTCTGACAGCAATCTGCGTATGGTCACGGGTATCCCCCGAAGTCTGCCGAGTTTCCTCACATCATAATGCTGGGCGCCGTTGTATAAGAGAAATATTCTTGCGTACTGAGTACTGACCTTATGTCACATGATAAAACCATCTCCTAAAAGCCAAAGAAAGCTAAAAAAACAATAACGTAAGATTCATCAGTCAGAGAACTGAAAGCTATGCGTTAAAGTACTCTCATTCTATTTCTTTGTTGTTGTTGTTTTTTGTTTTTTTTTTTTTAGATTTTTTAAATGACAGTTAAATGTATTCATTTAGTAACATCTTTTAGAAAATATAAAAAAGTGGAAGCTTTTTTAAGCATAGTTGTCAAGCTGCCTCGGTGGCTTAATGGTTATAGCCGGGATCAAAAGCATAATGTGATAGGGTGGTTGTCATATGTGGTGTCTTCGGCATGATACTTCAGTGGCGGTAGCACTTTGGAGGAGCAGAAACAGACAAGACACGCACATCTACGCACATCTACGGACTCTTCCTATGACTGAAAAATTGTACGACGTAAAAACCCAAGCATATATACAGACAGACAGACTGACAGACAGAAGAAAGCACAGACCAACCGACAGCAACTGGTACCGCAATATTTGAGACGACCGGAGAATGCTCTCTGTGTGATTCCATGCCTGGTTTCCTGTTTTCTATTATACATTTCATTTCTACTTCTCCTGTATATCAATTATTATAACCTGTAAAAGGAGAATATAACGGATATGCACAAAGCGGGCACCTGTGAGAAATATGATCAATAGTCCGTTACCGCCGATCCCTTCCTGCAAGTGAGCCACCCTGGGGATTGAGGTAGAGCTTATTACTAATGGCCTTCCCCGGGAAACATGACCATTACCACACTTCCCACACCCAGGGGGCGCTCAGATAGACTGTCTGAACTAACTTGGGGAGAAGAGGGGGGGGGGGAGAGCGGAGGGCAGGGGGGCGAGGTAGAGAAAAGATCTAGAAAAAGCACTTGTTTTTTCTCGCCTTACTAGATCTAATCTACCGGATGCATGACTTCCATAAATCACGTTGTATCGTCAAGGTAATATGCGACTAAAATGCCGAGTAAAGTAAATTCGCCAGTTTCCAAAATTGTTGGCTGTTTTACATGTAAAAGTCGATGGCCGATTGTCATGTTTCATCAAAATAATGTGGTTTTGGACATAAAAAAAATAATTTGTGCGCGTTTGCCATTTTTCTCAGGGCATGCACGTCGCGTTATCAGGGATGCTCTTACAAACAGATTGCATGAAGAAAGGGTCGCCTAACTGGAAGCCTTTCCTTTTGTTTTTTGATGATGAGACCGTGTAACGCATTCATAATTAGTCCTCAAACATTAATATAAATGCATGTATCTCATCGAACTCTAAGTAGAAATGGAGAGTCAATGTCAGGGACACGAATACATATGTATATTTCAAGCGTGCTTCAATGCCATTTTATCGTGCCGCCAAAAGACTGATTCAAGTGAAGCCTCGCACTCGTCCCAATCGCTCGGCTGCAGCCTCGAATTCTGCATCCGCTTATTCAGCTGAGGCTTTTAGACAGGAAATTTGCCGATAACTGATGAAGGGTGGTGGCTTTACAGCGAAATCTGTCCTCCATTCATAAATCTACCCCCCACCCCACCCCTCACACACACACACACTCCTCCGCAGTCATGTATGTGACATACTCTTGACCACGGCGTCAAAAAGAAATAAAAACAAGATTACGTTAAAAAAAAGTTCGTGATAAGAAAAGGAAAAGTATAGCGATAAGCAAAAATCAAGCGAATGGCCTCGTAGTTCCGACGAAGGTCTACTGCGCAATGCTGGTTACATTGTGCTTGTACGGTTGAATAAATATGGATGCTCAGGCATGGTGCCCATATAGTTCCAATGCCAATCAGCATTTATTACAAACATGCAGTATATGGGCATTCTTTTTCAGAATTCTTGTTTTCCATGTTCAGTATTTTTCCGTTTCCACAGCACATTGAAATCCCAGACGCTATATCCCCGTGTGACACCACAGAAAAAGATAATAGTTTAGGCTTCCAATACTCCATATCCCAAACTAAAAAAAATCCAAAATTCGATGCCTGATGATTGAAATATTAATGCGAATACACAGTACAAATGTATTAGAGTAGATGTATATCAGCATATATATAGGCTACAGTTTTATGTGCACCAAACAGTGTTGTCATATACATTTTGTAATGGTAAGTCTTGCCTTGTTTCCACATTTTTTCTTATGTTCCTATTTGATATGCACAAGCTCTCCTTTCCACTTAAAGGTAAAATATTTATTTATTTATTTGCTTGGTGTTTTACGCCGTACTCAAGAATATTTCACTTATACTACGGCGGCCAGATTTATGGTGGGAGGAAACCGGACAGAGCCCGGAAGAAAACCCACGACCATGCGCAGGTTGCTGCAGACCTTCCAACTTACGACTGGAGAGGAAGCCAGCATGAACTGGACTTGAACTCACGGCACTGGTGAGAGACTCCTGGGTCATTACGCTGCGCTAGCGCTAATCAACTGAGCCACGGAGACAAAATAGAGCCGTTCTCTGACAGGATCCTGGGCAGTTTCTGAATTCTGTCTGGAACCCATTGAGCTTTCCCTGCAGTGCGAATCACATGTTTGATTTCAGATAACGTCATACTACATAGCTGTTCAGCGCCACAGCTTAGGGCAATATCCAGTGTGATAGACATGCAGTAAAACTCATTAGGTTGTACCAATGTAACGAAACAAACCTGTCTTGTCACACAACAGATCTAGTATGTAAATAATTTGACTATTCTAATCACATTTACACAAGTCAGTGCATATGTCAACAGCTTTGGAAAACATTTAAGTGCAGCTTATAATACCAAAATTGAGCAAGCTACTTAAACTGTGATCACAAACAGAGACTGTGTAATTAATTGTAACTATATATACGGAGTGTGTCAGGAACTTTGATTATACATAAATATTGCATTTCAATTATACATGTATAAATTCTGACAATACACATGTAATGTATCGTTTGTCGTGGTAGGATATAATGTACATGATATGATGTATAGAAAATATAAATGTAGATACAGACAATAATTAGCTATAGATATAAATGGAGTCATCTATTGTAATTAAAGATTGGATGATTGATTTTGATCATACACATAGAATGTTTACTAGTCTTTATAAACAGCGTTATTACTTACGATCACAGTTATAACATGTGTCATTAATTTTGGTAAACTTTACAGATATTTCATAGCTTTTGATCATAAATATGACTCCCCAACTAATCCTCATCGTATATATGGATTGTGTCGTCAGAAATTTCATCATAGATCTAGACCGTACCATTAATTGTCACCATAGATCGGCTGTACCATTGTCACAACAGATCTAGGCTCTACCATTAATTGCCAACATAGATCTAGGCTGTACCATTAATTGTTAACATAGATCTAGGCTGTATCATTAATTGTCACCACACATCTAGATTGTGACATTACTGTGATCATATATATACAGATTGTGTCACTGACTGTCATCGCAATCACGTTTATAGACCGTGCCTTATTGTGATACCTTTGTCTTGCTCGCGTTGCCATGGAAACAAGCTTCGCTGATAATGGTCAGTATTGTATAGCTCGTTACGTTAGTCGAACGTTCGATCCCTCGTCTTGCAGTGCTTCTCCAGAGAAGAAAATTCGATTTAAAACTATCACTTAGACAGTTATACGTGGGTTGATGGCTTCGTCATCAAGCTTATCCAGCAGGATGACACCGCTCTATTTAATTGCACTGTATCATGTAGAAGCCTTGTCTTTCTCAATATGCCCATGATTATTTACTCCATGTCCTGGGGGTTTTCGATTTTCCAAGACAACAAAACCCGATGATGTGACTGAAATGCAACTCCAGCCATCATCTTCCGAATGCGCCAGGGTACAGATGTCGAAAGTAATCCCCAATCACATGCATGAACACAAACGATAAATGCTACTTGGATATTCATATCATATCTTTCGGCTATAGTCCTTTATTCTAATTCAAACAATAATCTGTGTTCTATTTTCTATCTGGTCTATCAAAACATCGCAGCGCATTCTGTGCGATCGGCGTATAGAAGCTGAACATGTGCCCGTCGCAAAACAAATGTTTTCTCCATCACCGCGTGTATATATATAACTATTTGATGTCGTTACATGATGGAATTCCAGATATTCAGCAACAAGCCTTATATCACTACGATGCTAAAGTCACCAATATTAAACGGTGAACAGGAAATATATCTGCATCCAAATGTAGTATTTTGCTTCAGGCATTTTCTTTTGATGTAAGCGACCAGGCAATTACAATGTACTAAAGCCAAATCCTGCCTAACATTCCTTTGCCTTTGACACCTGAGCAGTAATTATGGTGACTATAGACAGAATAATAAGTATGCATTAATATCATACTCCCTATAGGCTGACATGGTGGTAGCCTCAATAAACAGCTTATTAAGTTTTATCCTGTGTTTAGCAGTAGCCTTCAGGTATCCATTGGGGCCATCAGGTGATTGTCAATAGTCCACCGTCGACTTCCGGAAATTGACACAATCCATCACGCGGACATGGATTTCCATATTTCTTTGAGCTGCTTACACCTGTGGGGCAGAATGTAAAGCTAGCGGAACACGAGCTGTATGTCGGCCCTCAGACTATTACCACTGCCTATAATACCATTCCGAGCTGAACAACATGGTCTTATAATTCCTCAGAATTAACTAAACACCAGTCAGGACTGGGAGAGTTTTGATTAGGCTTGGTGGGGAGCCGGAGAAAAAGAAGTCAACGTCTGTGAAAATTAGTCAGTCCAATTATAGATCGGGCGCAGACAAAAAGAGCAAGCTGATGGCGAAAAAAAAAAGAGAAACTATGTAGGTCGAGTTTGCCTCCTGTGAAGTTTAAACCATATACTTGAAGTCATATCTATGTTGAACCATTTTCAAAATAGCGACAAATTCTACTACTGTGATAACGGGCATACTAGCCCCTTACGTTTGTGTATGTATGCTTGGGGTTTAATGTCGTATGTAACAATTTTTCATATGACGACTACCTCAGGTTTTTTATCCAACACTTTTTATTGCCACCCACTACTTATTTATTTACTTGATTGATGATTAATGCCGTGCTCAAGACTTTTTTATGATGGCTGTCAGGTTTACCGATGGTGGCAATCGGAGTGCCCGGAGTAAACTTCACCGACCTTGGCCAGGTACCTGAAAACCAAAAGCCGAAAAAGCGACCGCCACCAGTTCATAGCAGTTATGCACGAGATTGATGTGACAAAAATACCGTACAAACGGCTGACCTCTGGCAAATTACGGACGAACTTCTTGCTTAAATGCCTCCAGATTTCACTAAATTTTTTTTACTTTGTGTTTCATCTGCCCATTAATGGAAAACTTAACTTAAAAATTACTTACAAATATATAGTTGTATCAAAAGTTTGCCTGTATCAAATAGAGATAAATTTTGCAATTTCAACAATATGTCTTGGGAGGTGGTAGATCCAGGATCAATCCTGGGTCGGGTCACACCTAATACATTAACAATAAGTTGTAACTTCAGCATTAAGGGGATAGTGTAACCACTGGCTGACCCGTATCAGCATAGTGGCTCGGGCGGTGTGGCTTACTTGCCTTCGGTAAATCTTCCCAGTGAAGCATCACTAGATAAAAGAGGGGTGGAAATCCGTCCTGTAACAAGGCGACAAATTACACGTACATGCACTATAAGGACTTCTTCGTCGTCATATGGCTGAAAAATTGTTCAGTATTCCAAGCACTCACTCACTCACTCACTCACTCACTCACTCAACAATATGTCTGTTACGAGAGGAATAAGGGTAAAGTAACACAAAGTGTTCGAAACTCATGTTGGCAGACATTTTGCCAATTAATTATGGAATTATAGTTGGTGGGTCGGATATCTCTTTATTGCCTCAGGATACTCAGTTCGGCTAACATATTCAAAAAAACAGAACATACCTAAACTAAACTGGCTTTGGGAAGGATTGAAACTGACGCAATAAGACTGATACAAAATACCATCTGTTCATCTGCTCATCTACACTGGGCTATAGCTTTATATAAACTGTTTACTTTTAAGACATTGATTTTATTATTCACCGTACTTGTCAATGACGATCTGGTTAATGGTACAGAAGACTTCGAAAGTGTTGTTTTAATGCTGCATAATATCGGAACTCTTTTTCTTCAAGTGCACAGTGTGTCAGATTTGGCACATATAGGTCTGCACCGCATGTTCCTTAATGCAAGCACTTTACAAATGTTATCAATGTATAGTTCCTCAGGTGTCTGTTTTCCCCAGATCATTACACGGTCCGTGGGTGAACAACCGTACAGAGGTGTCTAAAACTATCAGATTGGTACATGGGTGTCATTTAGGTGAGGAATCTCTAAAATCACAGTAATCTGGGTATTTGAGAAAGTTGGAACGAGGTTTCAGTGTTATAAGTTGGCTCAGACCGATCTGGATACAAAACAGAAGAGAAGTATGTATATGGCATATATATAGAACTATGTCATATTTATACAACCCATGTTAACACAACTGTCGTGTCACAGGTTCTCTTGTCGTCCCACACGCGTATATATTCTAATGAAAAACACTCCTCAGAATTGTACTGTGTGCAAACGAACTATAAAAACAAACATTGCAAATGACAACTTAAATGGTATCAGTGTGTTGAAGAAAAAAACACTACAAGAACGGTTTTCATACATGATATACATGTAGGTATTCCGAACAAAAGTATACAAAATGTGACAAAAAAGTGAAACAGGCGCCTCTGTGGCCTAGTAGTTAGCGTGCTAGCGCAGCACAATAACCCAGAAGCTCTCACCAATACGATCGTACTGAGTTCAAGTTTATCTCATACTTGGCTACCTCTCCGGTCTTATGTGGGAACGTCTGACAGCAGCCTGTGGATGGTTGTGGGTTTCCCCATAATGCTGACCGCCGTCGTATAAGTGAAATATTCTTGAGCAAAACTCCAATCAAATGGTTAAATATAAATAAACCAAAATCAAGGAAAAACAAATTTCATGACTGATGCTGGACTACTTAAGTGTTCTAATATCTATAGCAATAGTGAAGTACAGAACTATAGACAAAGGAAAACAAGAAAACAAGACACCTGCGATCACAAGTAGCGACACATACCCACTTCCAAAATGCATGACCAAGAACACGGACTACAATTCTCACCGCAGCTAAAACATTAATAGCTTTCAGAAGAGAGGGCAAGGCTGTATTACACGTTGGATACACATTGATATGCCTCGCTTGGCTCTCAGCAAAAGAAAGATGGACCAGATACTGGTTGGCCCGGTGTCAGTTGTAGTGTCATGTTTGGTGTCTTCGATATGGCATTAAAGTGACGTGGCATAATAAATAGGTCGGCCTTGGTCCAGGCCTGCTATAAAAAGGCCGTCGTGATGTGAACGAAATGATTTATTTATCTAATTGTTGGTACGCAGGAATCTTTCATTTATACAATGGCGGTCAATCGGACCTGAGGTAAAGCACAGGCGATGGGAAAAATACTGACGAACCTTGATGTACAGATATGCACACCATATTGGTGGAAAACTGCAGGTCTTCTGCAATGAAAGTTAGACTGTAAAATAACCGCACGAGCGTAGTCGATCGCTTATTGTCATCATGGCCCCACAAGCAAGGAGAGAGAGCGGGGGAAACCACAAATTCCCTGTCTAAGGCTGGATTTGAACCCTCACTCCGTGTGTTGGAACAACAGAAACACAAGCTCCCCACAATTGCTAGTATATTCAACTCTCCGAGGAGGGATTTGCGCACGCCTGCATCAGCTTAATTACTGACGTGATAACTTCACGGCGAGATTTGCTTGAAATTCGTTCAGGTATACTTGAGGTGTGCTAATTAATGATTATTCGTCACTGCCTGGGGGGACCCTAATACGGTACCTGATGGTGACGGTACTTAGTAAACACACGCTGGCCATTAATGGCCTTGTGAGGGCTCACTTCAATATGGGTGGGTCGAATTAGCACCTGGTCGAACAGTTAAGTGCCACCCGAGTTTTGAATGTGTCATTAATAATGTAAAGCTCATTTGCCATCACCTTCTTCCCGACTGCTATTGATATTAACGCCGTGTGATTGAAATGGACTGAAAGCGTGGTCAAAGGTTATAGATCAATGGAGGAAAATATGAGATAACGTTTAGCAGTAAAACCTGTTAAGTTTTTCACCTCCGCTCTCTGTCAACATTCTGGTATTTGGTTCAACAACATAACTGTATGCCATCAGATAACGGATAACACAGTATTGAGTAACGCATACATACATCAAAGAAATCCCTATGTAAAGGACACTGTATGAATACATTGTATTAGATAAACTAAATCTGAAGCAGTATTAAAGAGAGAACGACTTTCAAAGACAGAATAACTTGATTTCACTGATAAAGTTCCTATCTCGATTCTGATGCCTTTAACATGTCTTTGAACGCCTTTAACACGTCTCCCGATGCTTTTACACGTCTTTGGATGCCTTTAACACGGCTTCAAGTCCAACAAACCTGCAGAAATACGTTTCGGTTTCCTCAGAAGAGTTCATGAGATATCGATAGCTTCTTTGCACGAGTGATTTGTTAAAAAAATAATCTTTTGTTACTATAACGCGCCACAGCACCCTGCGGATGGTCATGGGTTTCACCCTTGCTATGCCCGTTTTCCTCCCACCATAATGTTCTCCGCCTTCCCATAAGTGAAATATTCTTGAATACACACTAATCAAATAAAGTATAATCTGATATGTCCCAAATAAAGTAGCATGCACGACAGCTACGGAAGAATATTCTCACGTGCCCTTCTGGCAAAGTTTAGATGATAACTGTAACGTGAAATGAGTGGTAACTATATTGAGAAAATGGGTGATGTTTGCATAGCTTATTTAACATCGAAGAATAACTGGCTCTTGGATAACTGGAAAAATCTGCAAAAAATTGAATACGACCAAATTGTCTCCCACAAAGTTAGGCCCAAAAGAAACGGCACAGCGTGTCTGCTATAACCTGCATTATACAAGATACAGTTTAAGCGAACAACACCAGGGTTGGAAGTCGGAATGGAAACTGGCAAATGATTTCATTTTATAAGACTTCGCTGTTTGTTGTATTTATTTATCAATAATCGAACGAAGGGCGTTGTTAATTCGCCTGATTCGAGGTCTACGTTCAGTTGACGTTCTTTTCTGAAGAATCTTGTATCCAAGATGTAGATTGTTATAAATTATATACCTGCATATCTGATCAAAAAAATACTCTACTTGTGATATACTTCCACTATTGTATACGCTAAAATGATTAATTTTCCTAAATCAGTAATAGACATGACAGTCCCTGTTACCTGTTTGATACCTGTTTTAGAGTTACTTATATATGCGGAATTTTCACGTTTTAGTTTTATTAAATAACATGTATTGGACGTGTCTAAACGTAACTGGATGGCGATATAGAGGTACATAACGTGCAGGTAGTCATATAGTATTTTTTCAAAATCACATATAAGAAAAAGAAAACAATATTGTTGTGACATTGAGCTGGCTTACCTGTAATTCTCAGCCACACACCTATGGTAATCCGCCAATGACCGCCGTCTATGCTCCGAAATAATCCTGAGATTCTCCAGTAGCATAACGTGCTGTTTATCAATGTGTCTCATGTTGATTTCACGACAGTTCTGATGCCTGCTCGCATAGTCAACTCGCCAGGCTCACAGTGCAGGCTTCACCCATCCACATCTCATAAACACTCGTCACACCGTCGAACACCGACACAAGGCTTCCCTCACGCGCAAGTCAGCCCACCCCGTCACACCTCTACCCCTCAGTCTCATTAGATCCATTTGCACCTGTTTATATTACCTGCACTGATTGGATTTGAGCCCACCCGGAAAACAAGAGAGCTAACTGAGGTACACCGTATCCAGGAGACAGGACTTCGGATTACTTCATGCCAGCACGCAGACCGTGCCGGTCTCCAACGATCGCCCGCCGTGGACTGACTGACTTTCAGCGAGGCGGTTGTTACGATCTGTTATAAAAGCCCGTGCAACACTGATGACTCCGTTGTACACCCGCTACGTAAAAGCGGCCTCCACATCCCTATGCGTTGCATGTAAAGCCATTATCTCTATAAAGGCCTATAACTTTTCTCCGGCTGTATACCAAAGGTAAACGAACCCAGTATAACGCAGCTTTATATCACTGCAGTACGGTTATTTCTTAACCTTGCTTTTAACCCCACGGTCTGCATACCAGAGAGGAGATGTAAAGAGCGCGTAAAAGCGAGTCGAGAAGAGATCACCATCCAGTTATTGTAGAGGGCTATGCCATGCGAGGAATCTACTGATAGGCAGACATAAACATGGGTATCACATGGCTCACTTATATGCACATATGTAATATCTATTTGCTCTTCTTCTCCGCCCATAAAAACGCGCTTAACACTCCTTGCCAACGCGAACGCTTTGCATTTAGAGGAGAAAACATGAGGAAAAATCAATGTTATCGGCGAACTACAAACTTTCCCAATTAAACTTCATAAGCGACGGTGCCCCCGGAAACTCTCGATAAGTGGCATTATAGCGATCGCACGGGGCAACACGGTGCTCAATTAGCACCGGCATTTTCAGGCTGCCTATCGAGATGGTCATCACACACAGCGGTCACTGACACGAAGAGTCCTCTGGACCGAACTCGCAGAATGTCACCAGATGAACTAAAGCCAGTATCCCTTGGACTACCCGACAACTTGCCTCCATCATTCAGCACAAAACGTCAACGATGCTTTCAGCTACTCTGACATTTTCCTGAGATGGTTGTCAAAATGGCTCGTGGCTAATTTGGCCATTTTCTCCCCATATAAACGCATCTGGCACATCTTCCGCCTGGCAAACTCACGCGCAGGGGGTAGTTCTCTCCACGCGTGACACTATAGCAGCACCAGAACTCAAGAGCAAAGATACCGGTATGTAAAGCGTCGTGAAAGCTCAATATACGGCAGTGTGGAATTACCAGGTCTCTTGAAAAGGTTAAATGTGAAGTTGGAGAAACAGTAAATCCTGCCTCCGAGCTGTTGTTTATCAGAACGGTCTGGTATTCCCAGTTAACACTCAAACGACTCCACAAATGAGGATAAAAAACCTGTCGGGTTGCAGGTGACGACGTCGCTCTCTGACAGCGCTTTTCTGAAAATGACTAAAGCAGACGACAACCGCGTTGGGCCAATCGGACTGCTCCAAATCTAGCTTGAGGTTCTTGAGTGTATGCCTTTGGTTTATATTCGCCTTGTTTCCGAATCGGCATCCGAAGACCGAGGACGTCGATGAAATAACCCGACTTCCAGTCCGATGGTCGAAATAATGACCGGACGTGTGGAATGTGGCACACCGGGCCACCAACCGAGCACTGGTCAAATTAATTCTTCTTTAAAGCTGACCTGTACAATAGCTGTGGTCTGTTGGTGATAGACCACTCCTGGAAACTCGTTTTGCGTTCACCGCTTCTAAACGTCCCCTACAGAACACACTTTACTCTGAATATTCCTCCATGAGTGCTTTGTTTCCCAGACATGTTAACACAATAGCTGTTTCGTTATGTTTGCAGGCCAAGCTTTCCTAACGCCAACTCTACAACTGGCCATGCGTGTGTAGCCTGACGATGTGCAATAAAGAAATTAAATGTGAAAAGCTCATATACTTAAGTGGAAAGAAGATCGCTGGCTATTCTAAGAACTTGGCTAGATACCCGAAACCTTCTGTCTGGCTGCAATATGACGTAAATAACTGTAGCCACCAATAATCTGTTCTAATGCCCACATCTCGATTCCGCTGGATATCAATGCGTTCTTCAGCTTAACGTCGCTTCCCGGCGTAATTACACAATTCACGTACCGTGACTACATCTATAACGCCATCACATTTTGATTCACAAAGTTATATCATACACGCACGATTGACAATTTCGGGCAAACTTAAGATGGATTGTTATGGATTGGTGATTGTAGTAGATCTACGTGCTCAGTAGCAAATAATACTGCCACAAATAAATAAGTAGCAAATAAATACTGCATTGAATTCAAACGCCAACTATAGAACAAGACGCAGCTTTTATGGGGTCGAATAACTTTATTCACCTTTGATGGCTGTACTGAAAGGCTTACACGTCAAGAATCTCTCAAACACATCCGCTTTTATGATGGTGATGTCAGCCAGTGGAATGTATGTGTGTAGATATAACTATGGGATTTATTGCATGGCTTTATGCACTACGACGCAATGCAATTGGAAAACGATTAGAGGCGCTGGGTTTGCACTACATTGCCATGGGTCTGGATAACTACACTGCAGGCGTTAGGAGGAGTACGCTGCAATTTGTTCAGTTTGACCGTGGCAATTTCATACCCTGCTGGCATCCGCTTGAGAGGAAGTGATTCAATTTATCCGGACGGAAGCAAGCTTTTTTTGGAGTACAGATGGATGTAAACGTGAAAGGCTACACTTGTTTATGGATCCCATTGTGTAAGAGATGACCCAAGATGTTTTCATCATTAATTTACTACTTATGAAGCCATGTTTTCACATCCAACTAATGTATATAAACCGTGTCAACACCCAAAACAAAAACAAAAAACAAGCTTCACGTCCAGGTAATAACAAGACGACACTAATGACCTATCGGTTTTTTTATTTATTTATTTCGTAGTTTATATCTCTCTACAAATAAAAAGGTGGTCATGTTTTAGGACGAAGGAAACCAGGTAAAGGACTTGAGCACCCACTGGAAAAGACCATGACTAGGTACCGGAGCCTTCATCGAACAAGCCAAGGCTGGATTCGAACCCGCGGTTTCTTTGGTCAAAGTAGGCCTGGTGGCTATACGTCAACAATTCGCATCAAAAATCCATCAAAAGTCCAAGTACTGTGAAGAGTATAAAGGTAGTTCGTTTACTTTGTTGGATGTATTGTGTGTGTTGGCGTTCATGGGACATATTTGATATAGTCTTAGATTCGTTCCCTAACAACTTCTTTCAATATGGCGAACAAATGTTTACGTCACGTTCTGGAAAGTTTGTCAGTGATTTGTCAAAGCTCAGTTATCTCCTCGGACACGCCAGTTTGTTTCACTCATAAAACTGACCGTAATCGAATAAGTGAAATATTGTACAGTATATAGTTGTAAAGATAAAATTAAATAAATTTAAACACAAGCATTTTCTATGTAGTTCCGAGGGATTTATTCTAAATTTTGCAGTTCACATTGTAAAGGTATCAGATAGAATAACTTTAAAGAAATGGCTTCTTTAACTCCCAGACAGCGATAACCCTCACACAAAGAAGCAAGAGCCCATTTAGATTAATCCAATACATATAACTGAATAGTCTAATCTAAATAGTATAACATAGATACAGCATGCAAAATAATGTAAATAACAGCAAAATATAGATATCTACGGTGATCAACACAAATCAGGTTGATGTCTCGATCGCAAGTCTCAGTCAATATAAATAGGCAAATCCCACACTTCCTCGTAAATTCCTCGCATGAAAGCTAACACTGGCATCCAAGTGACAATCGGTCACAAATGGTATATATCACACCTCTCTGCGAATTAGCGGATTATCGGTAAAGTCCATGTCGGGCGCTAAGAATCCAGTCCTCGAGTCTTGACATAAAGTCACCTCAAGAGCAACGCCACCTCCTGTAGAATTTGGACAAAAGTACATCATAGCACAAAGAGACGATGAGCAATATAGGCTCAGAACACACGAATAGTGGGCGAAGAAACGCTCACTCGATGTGTGATCGTACAGTAAAAACATAGCTGTCAAAATGACTTCGTCAAACAGTACGAATAGCTAATAGCCCTCAAATCAAAATCCCTCTCCTTATAAGCAAGCACCCTGACGTTGTAGGTTGTTCCCTATAAAGACTGCCATCTAACCCTTGCGAGATGGGCTATATACACGCTCGAATGGCGTACATAGAATCCTCTAGCTTCGATGGAAAGATATGACCCGGTTAGCAGCAAGCATTCACCGAGCATAACAATGAAATAAACCAAATGTATTACATACAAGGTCACAAGAATATACGGAAACTGGCACAATGTCTCGAAACGATGTATGGCAACTTTCGGTTGATTACATTTGTGGGGCTGATTGTGCGTCGTGGATTCTTTGCAGAACACATGAGCACAGCTGATCACAACTGTTTTAAGATTTAATACCAGATTCAGCCTTATGCTAACTGTTCAGTTTTATATTTTACCCCCCCCCCCCAAAAAAAAAAAATAATAATTGAAGAAAAGTATATAAAATTTGAACTAATTCAGCTATTGTTATAATTCGCGTTTGGACAACTGCATTGACTGCTGAGTTTGGCTACAAAATATTTCTTGGTAGTATTAACCAATAGACTTTCGACCAACTTAACCCTAAGTGTTTCATCCATACGGCGTGCATATCTGTACGTAGCACGTGAACAAGTATGTCTGTAACTTGCCAAAGGCCGGTGTCTTACAACAGATATACTTCAGTTTCCTTCAGCCCTGAATGTTTTACGAGTGCATTGATTTTCCCTACCATTTCTGCAGTAAATTTGATAACTTCAACTTTAAAAACATGTATTCTCTCACTTTAGCGGGGTACCATGCCATGTCACCACATGCTGCTTGCACTTTTTCTGGAGCATATAAAAAAAAATCAACCTAGTATGACCACCACTTAGCTTTGCTTGCTGGAAGTGAAATCATAGCATTTTATTACCTTGATAACCTCAGGGGGTGGGAAGTAACATTGGGGGAAAAGGTTTCAGTTCTATCCAAAACAGATAAAATCCTGATATATTTTAACAATGTGCAAAGTAACAGTGTAAGATATTTATAGCGTATCAACAACCTAAACTCTATATGTGGCAGTATTACCCAATCAGTGCTCCTTCACTCCTCAGTTCGGAGATAAATCTTGGATCCAACTGCCTGAACTGCGCATGTGTAACCTATGACTGACCGCTATGGTCAGTGAGTAAGGCGTTAAAAAAATCAGCCGAATAAATAGATAAATTAACAAACAGATATAGCGCATTCCGAATTCACTCTTGCTTCTATGATTCAGGTATGGCTAAGTTTAATGATTTTCATTTTCTCAGAACGGAAGTTGTCTTAAATGGAAGTTTAGTCCAAGCAGGCAGCTTCCTTAATGGTTCTTACCTACTTCCTTATGGAAAGATGTTTGTAATAATCCGGTGTCCGTATAATGTGACTGGGTGGGGTGTCATGTCTGGTGTCTTCGGCATGATACTTCAGTGGCGGCACAACTTTGACGGCATGGGCTCGCCCTGACTTTAAAACGTATATTTTAATAAATGTGTTATTTTGAGCTCGTGGCTTCGTTTCCAAAGCAAATCGCTACAGAAATGAAACTTCCAGAGAAATAGGCTCGCTTTAGCCATTTGTGCCATGTATAGTTTACCTGTAACAGATCATTGAGACGCGGTGTGGGGGACCAATCGAGAATCGCTGTATTCTGAGTGGGTGGCACTTCATCACCGATACTAATTATATACATCGTGACATAAATGGACTGACAAAGATCAATTACGTATTACATTGAGCGATTTTTAGCTAAGGCGCAGATGTGAGGAACGGGATCATGAAATTAACTCCCGGATATGTATACATTTATACATCCAAAGATAGTACATCTAAACATAGAAATTTAAAATTATCATTGAATCAGAAGAAAAAAACACGCAGCTGGCTAGACCATTGTGAACCAAAAGAATTGCCATATACATAACTGACAATTTCGGTCAAGGGCTTGAAAAAACTGTTCAGGAAATATTTATATACATGAAATTGCTCTCGATTAAATCTGGTATAAATTCTTTTTTTTTTATCGCATAAATGATTAGTCTTTTGTAAATACCATATAAGCCTGTGTTCGTTTTTTTGAAATGGGCAATAAAATATCATTATTTACTCAAACAAAGGAACTATAAGCAACTACTATGAAAAAAGATCATGTTAATTTTGCGTAAGCAGAGTGACTTTATGGTCTTTATCATTCCTACATACTGAGGTGGCAAGAATTCCAAATTACTTTAAAGTCAAAAGATATCTGTACAACTTTGACACTTGGAAGATAGCTCAAGATAAAGGTTCAGGTTAGAGAACGTAACGATTCAGAGTGGCCAATGTGGGTACTGAGCTGGGAATGTGGCCAACCGATCTCGGGACTAGACACCAGGTAATACGGGACACAACGAGGTTTTGCGGGATTATACGGCCACATCGGTGTGGTAAAATTCATATCTGGTTGATGCATGCCTACTTGGACTTGGAGGTATCAGTATTGCTTGAGGGATTTACAGAGGCCAAACTATAAGCTAAGAAGTATAGTTAAGTCTCGACAACCATCGTGTATTTCGGTGTTTCTGAAGGACATGTCACAGTGGAAGATGAATACCATTTTGTGACACATTGTCCTTTGTACAATGCTTATAATAGGAAGAAACTATTTCTTTAAACACCACCTGCCGTCTATGTATAATTCTCGCTCTATATTTGAAAGTCTTATGACGTGTTATTCTTGTAAAAAAAATATAATATAAAACAACTTGAATTTGTATAAATGCATATTCTTATTCTTATGAATACGAAATCATTTATGCTTCGCCCTTGTTTATCTTGCATGGTCTAGAAGTGACTAAGCCACGGTTAAGGCCTATAGTCATATCATTTACTGACTCATGCAACTCCACCTTGCTAATTAAATCTATTTTATCCCAGGCGTCGACCACACAGTAACCTGTAACACTATATTATGTGCAGCTAATGGCAGGCCAACAGGTTCATACCAACATTACACATTACACAGCACGAAGCCACAGTGGTGTTTGTTTCATATAGAGACAAAGTGTGCAATATAACGACTTCCCTAGCAACAGACGGCGTAATGGACTGTAAATACTAAAGACATATTCACATAAATCCGCACCAGCCAAGGGTGTGCCAGACCTGGCTAATGGTAACGCGATGGTTTTAGTCTCGCGAAAATTTCTGGCGATTTCTGAATAATATCCTCAGAGTGTGGGGTAACAGTTTTTCTTCTGAGAGGCCAAGCAGCCAGTTCAGCTGTACATGGGTTTCTCTACGGAGGCGTCACTTGTACTCCGTTCACACGACAAATATTTAAACCGGATCAAATGTGAACTGGTTTAAATCGAAGCCAGTTGTAAAAATGCGTGCGTTCACACGACCATATGACCAAGCCGGTTTTAAGCCAGTTCAGGGATTTGCTCGTTCACATGGTCACATTTAAGCCGGTTTTAGTAATTACTTCATCCTGATCTCCACGTACCCGGGGCATTTAATCCAGTTACCGTTCACACGGCACAGATAAACCTGCTCAATCCCTGAAACTGGCTTAAAGCTACGTCACTAGTTTGGGCAAATAAACCCCACTTTACATTCACATGGGCGACGTCAAAAGTGGCTCAAAGCCACTTTCGCAAGTTAAACCAGCCTAACTTTGCCCGTTGTTATGTATGACTATTTAACGTTTTCATGTACTGTTAGTCTGCGGACCTTTGTGAAAGCATAACAGGCCCTGTTATATGTGCACAGCGCGGACCGGATCGAAAGCACCTTGTTCAATGCTTCGTTTATTTCATTGGCTGTTAATTCTGTGTTTAAGAATAGTTGAATCCGCCTGGAACGTATATAAGCCGTGTTTTCTGTGCAGAGAGGAGGTATTTTTTTGCTGCATCCACTGGGAGCCAGGAGAGAGATTATACAGTGTTGACTGTGTAATTTGTTTAACACGCTGACCTCACCTGACCGACAAGGTCGTCACGGACTCTAAACTGAAGTTTTCAGTTTTGCAAAGGACGTTCGTTCTGCCACAAGGTGACATTACTCTACGTCTCTGAACGGCTCGTTTGTGAGTTTCTGCGGGAGCTGTGACTGTTCTAAAGTGGATTATACCTCCATGCCTGGATTTACCCTGTGTTGTGCTCTGCGGGTGTGATGTCATTCAAAAATGATCTTAGCAGTGATTTCAAAAACAGCTGTTGAAATGATGTAGGCCGTAGAATTGCATTCGTGTGTAGACTTCCAAGTGTCTAGTCTGCCAAGTGTTTAGGATGTCAAGTGTCGAGACTACCAAGTGTCTTATCTGCCAAGTGTCAAGTGTAGAGGCTGATAAGTCTCTAAACTGTCAAATATCTAGCATGCCAAGTGTCTAGAGTGTCAAGTGTCCAGTCTGCCAACTGTCGAGGGTGTCAAGTGTCTAGGATGTCAAATGTCGAGACTGCTAAGTGTCTAGTCTATCAAATATCTAGACTGTCAAGTGTTTAGGGTGTCAATTGTCGAGACTGCCAAGTGTCTAATCTGCCAAGTGTCAAGTGTAGAGGCTGATAAGTCTCTAAACTGTCAAGTATCTAGCATGCCAAGTGTCTAGACTGTCAAGTGTCCAGTCTGCCAAATGTCGAGACTGCTAAGTGTCTAGTCTATCAAATATCTAGACTGTCAAGTGTTTAGGGTGTCAATTGTCTAGACTGCCAAGTGTCTAGATTGCCAAATGCCTGGACTACTAAGTATCTAAACTGTCGAGTGTCTGGACTACCAAGTGTCAGGACTACCAAGTGTCAGGACTACAAAGTGTCTACACTGTCAAGTGTCTAGACTACCAACTGTCTAGACTTCTAAGTGTCTAAACTGCTCGGTGTCTAGACTGTCAAGTGTCTAGACTGTCAAGTGTCTAACTGCCAAGTGACAAAACTGTCAAGTGTCTAAACTGCAAAGTGTCTAAACTGCCAAGTGACAAAACTGTCAAGTGTCTAAACTGCCAAGTATCTAGACTGTCAAGTGACAAAACCGTCAAGTGTTTAGCCTGTCAAGTGTCTAAAAGTGACAAAACTGCCAAGTGACGGAACTGTCACGTGCCTGAACTGCCAAGTCACAAAACTGCCATGTGTCTGAGCTGCCAAGTCACAAAACTGTCAAGTGTCTAAACTGCCAAATGACAAAACTGTCAAGTGTCTAGACTGTCAAGTGTCTAGACTGTCAAGTGTCTAAACTGCCAAGTGACAAGACTGTCAAGTGTTTAGCCTGTCAAGCGTCTAAAAGTGACAGAGCTGTCACGTGCCTGAACTGCCAAGTCACAAAACTGCCAAGTCACAAAACTGCCAAGTGTCTAGACTGTCAAGTGTCTAAACTGCCAAGTGACAAAACTGTCAGGTGTCTAGACTGTCCAGTGTCTAAACTGCCAAGTATCTAAACTGTCAAGAGTGTAAACTGTCAAGTGACAAAACAGTCAAGTGTCTGACCTGCCAACTATTTAAAGTGTCAAGAGTGTAAACCGTCAAGTGTCTAAACTGCAAGTTTCTAAACTGCCAAGAGTGAAAACTGTCAAGGGTCTAGACTGCCAAGTGTTTAAACTGTGAAATGTCTAACTTGCCAAATGTCTAAACTGTCCAATGTCTGGACTGTCCAGTGTTTAACCTGCCAAATGTCAACTAAGTGATACGTTGTCATAATAGCTGCGCCTGTTTCAAAGCTAAGCACACTTTATAGAACAGACCGAAGGAATCTGAGAACTTTTATATGAATTGTATTCAACTGTAAACATCATTAATATTTATGCCAGAAGAATTTTAATACAGCCGTAGTTGACACTATCTTACTGCCCTTTCATTTAACAACAGCAGAGTAGTTATGGAATCAACATCAAAAGTTTACTGTTTAAACAGTTAAGGCTGAAGTGTGACCAACGCATTATCGCACATCATATGCTTCAGTGATATATTCCAGTGAGACATTACTATATCAGTGAGACATTACTATTGTCAGAATTATAAGCAGATCCAAGAAAACTTCGAATACGAATTAACTTTTGTAACTGTGCAACAACCAACATCACAAAAATTGTGAAATTTGATGCTTTCTTAAAACAGCACTTGTAGATTCAACATAGTGGTAAAAAAGTATTCTTTTTTTTCAGTGACGGGCTTTTCATTAGAAATCAGTCCAAGGGAGCGAAAATTGGGTCCTTGATCCCAAGCCACAAAGTCCTCAAAAAGATTGAGTACAGTGTGAGCCAATGGACCAAGACAGAAAGCGGACAAATGTAGAAGCACAATCCGGGCCGGTAAACTTAAGGAACAAACAGATCAGATGTTAAAGCTTTTGACCACGAAGTTCACCGCTGAACCAAGGCAAAGAGCGGTTGGATAAATGCGAGAGCACAATATGGACCGGAGACACTTATGGCGCAAATAGAACAGATAAGCGTGGAACCGCTGAACCATGCAATCTATGCGTCGAAGCAGACATTCGTATACCAACCATGAACCAATTAGGTTTCAGGTCATTAATTTCAAGGCCAATTCCCAGAAATGATGTATAGCACAAGCCACCAAAGAACTGAGAAAGTGTAAAGTACGAAAATGGGATGGAATCATTCAAAGAGAAGCAGTCAACAGTTTTCAATGATGTTGGAAAGACGCAAGTTATGTACTTGGCGACTGAGTGAAATCAGTATTCCAATTGTGTACCATGCTGGAATATGAGTTGTCAACAACAAAATATTATGTCAGTTCCTCTTTGATTGCGACTGTTCATATATTCAGCGTAGCGATCTTAGGCACAAAACTCGTTGGCCATTGAGTCAAAGGCACAAAGCGGACAGACAAGTGTAGGCGCATATGATGGATCGCTGAGTCAAAGGCACAAAGCGGACAGACTAGTGTAGGCGCATATGATGGATCGTTGAGTCAAAGGCACAAAGTGGACAGGAAACAGTAGGATCACAATATTCGCCGGTGAGCCTAAGGCACAAATAGAACAGATAAGCATAGGAGCACAGCTTGAACTGTTTAACCTAAGGAGAAAAGTTGACCGTAGGAGCCTAAGTTACGGTATGGACAGAGAAGTGTAACAGCCAAAAAGTGGACCACTGAGAACAAATAAGCGTACGATCACAAAGTAGGTAACTGAACATAAGAGTAAAACGGAGATCTAAGCGTACGATGGAGCACAAAGTGAATCGCTGAGCCTAAGGTAAAACTAAGTGGCCAGATAATCTACCAGGCACAAATGGGCCGCTGAGTTTAAGCAAGAAGTAGTGAGAGAAATGAATAGAGAAATAGACACAGAAACAAATTGTTCACTTACATGACAGAATAACATGAATGGCGCTGAGAATTCTCTATTGAAAGACTAATATATATGCCTTAAGTGGATAGATAAGCTGAAAAATGAATAAACAAGCACAGTCAAGGGCAGACTATTCTTTTAAAAACAACACGAAATACGGCTGCAAGAATTCCTTATTGCGTGTCAATGTCTTTCTCAAACTCCTTACAGCGCATGCACCGCCCCCTACGTTCCCTTTACATCAATGTCATCAATACCAAACTTCGTACAGGGATCTTGAACAACGGCAAGGTCACTGGGGTCAAGATGATGAAGTGATGTCAGAAAACACTGCAACGTTGTCTCAATCTTTCTTTGCCGTAATGCTTTATACATTTGGGTTTTTTCTTTGTCTAAGGTATGCACAACATGATTCTAAAGAACACCGGAAACAATTTTATTGATAAATGCTGTTTAACAACACTGTATCCAAAGGTCAAAGTCGTCTAGTGGTGGCAGTGATGACATAATGGTCGGAAAATAGCAGCACATGTGGCTGTGATGCTGATCACCTAGTTGTCTTTTCTTTGAAGCCAGTTAGTAAGATGAATCAATTTTGATGTAACGGGAAACCACTGCACCATCATGGCATCTGCTAATTTGAAGTTATCGATATCTCCTACAGATTTTCTGACGTCTTCAGAGATCAGCAATGATTGTTTTGTATACGAGTATATTTTTAAAAAATAAATATTTGTGCATTTGGGCATTATGGAGTGAGTGCGAGTGAGTGAGTGAGTGCTTGGGGTTTAACGTCGTACTCAACAATTTTTCAGTCATATGACGACGAAGGAATCATTAGGGTGCATGCACGTGTAATGTGCCTCCTTGTTGCAGGACGGATTTCCACCGCTCTTTTATTTAGTGCTGCTTCACTGAGACGACTTACCGAAGGCAAGTAAGCCGCTCCGCCCGAGCCATTATACTGATACGGGTCAACCAGTCGTTGCACTATCCCCTTCATGCTGAACGCCAAGCGAGGAAGTTACAACTTCCTCTTTTAAAGTCTTAGGTGTGACTCGACCAAGGACTGATCCTGGATCTACCGGTCCCGAAGCGGCATTATGGACAAAGCAGTATATATCTCTCAGGGAAGTTAATGCAAAAATCAAACCTTTATCACTATTCTGATTCAACTCAGATTCAGCAAAATTATTATTATAATTTGTGATCATATTTAATGAATTGCTTTTCAAAAGGACCCAGTTGGCTTCTCTACACACATCAGTTAAGCCTGGATGATGCATCTAATTCTCTTCCCAGGTTTAGCATACCTAACCAGTCCGGCCTGTGTGAATGATTCTTATGTAAAGACAACAGAGGAGGAAAGCTCTAAATTAATTAATGAGAATATTTATTAAAATATCCGAACTGCACTATTCCAATAAACGTGATCATCTTGTCCAATTAGTATCGAAATCATTTTGAGAACTCCCTGGGAGCTGTTTATATTTTGACGGTATGACCGTGATCTATTGTCCAACTTGCCTAGACCAGCACAAGCGCATGTCCTGCCATGGTGCCAATATGCATAAACTGATATGTTAGGCGATGTTTGTCCGTCCTATGATTTCCAGGCTAAAGAATGAACATGTGTGTTATAATAAGTTTAATTCAAATGTAACAAGATTATCCCTGGTATACTTTAGCAGAATGCCTGTTGCTCATTGGTTGTAAATTTACAGTATCATTTAGACGTAAATACCATGTTATTTCCTTTTTATTTATTTATTTATTTATTTATTTGTCTGATATTTTATGCCATACTAAAAACTATTTCAATTATACATCGTCGGCCAGGATTATGGAAACCCACGACCATCCGCAAGATGCTGCCAGACTTTCCCACATTACCGGCGGAGAGGAAGCCAGGATGAGCTGAACTTGAACTCACAACGACCGCACTGGTGAGAGGTTGACTCATTGCTCAGCACTGGCGAGCTAATCGCCTCTGCCAAGGACACCCGTTTTCCTCTTTAAAATCGTCGTATAAGTGAAATATTCCTTAATACGGCATAAAAAAGTCAAATAAATAAATACTAATCGTTCCTGACGTGTTAACGTGGAATTTCTTTTTTGTTTGACATTTCGCAATGTATTTCTGGAAATAAATTATTAAACTTCCATTTTTATATAAGACCGGTTTTTCGCAGATATACATGTATTATAACTGCTGTCTACCACTCTACACAACATCGTCGTCATATGCCTGAAAAATAGTTAAGTACGACATAAAACCCCAAGCATTCACTCTACACGAGCAGGCGTCTATACGTGGCGAGCGAAATCACGGCATAGCCTCTGGCCATCATTAGTTGAGGGCAATCTCGTCGTGCTTACATGAAATGCCCTCAGCGGAATAGCAAAGGGCGTCGTCGGCGCCCTACGTCGTTATATAACTGTGTAGAATACTTCTGCACACACCGACACAAGACAGCCACGTGGATTATCGATTGCTATTAAAGCCATTCGTATTAAACGGGTCGACAGTTGTAATTCATATGATCTTATTGACTCCTCAAAACAGGTCAACCTATAAACATGTCGCCTTTAAAACTAGTTGTAAATGTGGACGATTTTTTTTTAAAGAGGAAAAAGACATTAGGAAATGTATCGTGGGTGCACTGTCGGAGTGCCGCCGTATTAGCAGATTTATCCAATGCGGCACGAGTTATTTCTATAACGCGCGGGCGCGTCTATTTCCCTGGTTTACTCATTAACCATTTGTGCGTGGGGAATGAGTGACGTGTGTTTCAGATTGCTCCAGCATGGCGTACCTCGTGGCCTCGTAAGAATTCCTTGTTACCATGTATATCAGCAAAAATGTCTGTGACCGCTTGAGTCTGTTTTTATCGCCTCTTTTTAAAAAAAAAAACCATGTTATATTATTTGTTGTCTTTTCTTTAAACCTCTTCTTTGAACTGAAACATGATGTTTGTTTTCCGTAAATGGGATAATGAGCCGCCAATCATGCCTGTTAATACTAAAAGTATTAGCCTTGGCCTGTATAATTTTCAAAATAATGTGAAAAGAGGAGAGTACTTACACTGTTTATCTAATGATGAACCACTCTTTTGTGTTGATAGTGTTAAATTATTGTACCATGCCAAAGTTATACTGTTGTGTTTAAACAGTATACCGAATGAGTGGTTACAGCGCGCTTCCAGAGAATATTGAGTGGATCCAACATGCTTCCGGAAAGTATTGAGAGGATACAGCGTGCTTCCAGAGAGTATTGAGTGGATACAGCGTGCTTCCAGAGAGTACTGAGTGGATACAGCGTGCTTTCAGAGAGTATTGGGTGGATACAACAAGCTTCTAGAGAGTATCGGGTGGATACAATATGCTTCCAGAGAGCACTGAGTGGTAACAGCGTGCTTCCAGAGAGTATTGAGTGGATACAGCGTGCTTCCAGAGAGTATTGAGTGGATACAATACGCTTCTAGAGAGTATTGAGTGGATACAGCGTGCTTCCAGACAGTACTGTGTGGATACGACATGTTTCTGGAGAGTAGCAATTTGTTACAGCTCCCACAGAATACAGCATCCTTTCAGAGAGCACTGACCTCGCCATAACACTAGTTTAGCTGACTGCATATTCCAGAGTAGCTTGAGAAAAATCCTTGGTGACTGGCTGTTGAGGCATGATACGCAGGAATGAACGAAGCGTATTTATCACATAAGTGACGGTTAATTAAGTGTCATCTTCCCTCCACACACTGTTAAAGTTAATGAACCTATTAAAGGAGCGGTCAAGGAGGCCAGTAATTACGAGATGCATCGAAGGCTGATAGTGTGATGTTCGAAAGAAACGGTGTTGCAACATTTCTTGAAATAAATTACCCATAGTAAGAATAATGCTTAGTGAAAGAATTATTTCTGCACGCCTTGACAATCACACCCGTATTGAAATATAAAGTATTTCATGTCACTAAGACACATTTATAGGCCATATTGACGATTAGTGAAATACTTTTAGAATGCTTCTGTGAAAAAATATGACTATATTAAATCATTCCCAGATTGCATAGAAAACAGTTTAACAACGGAAATGACTGATTCATCAAGTGTTCTGGTATGTATAATTTTTACTTGATTTTACCTTCCCTGTGGTTTTCTGAATCCATAGGTTTTGTGTTTACCATGCTTTGTGTTTGTGGGATAGTGCGTTAATAAAAAAAAAGTTGTGTGAGTGGCGGAGCGTGTAGAAAGATGTCGAGTTTATAAGGTCATATGTTTATTATAGGTCATAAGACAACAGGTTTCCAGATCATTTTTGCCTCACAACATATCGTGTGTTTCAGAGCCCGTGTCATTAATAGCGTACGCTTGCAAAGGTGATATGTTCGTGTGTTTCAGAGCCCGTGTCATAAACAGCGTGCGCTTGCAAAGGTGATATGTTCTTGTGTGTCCCTGCTTGTAAGAAAGTACATATACAAATTTGTTATACTCATTTCAGGGTCGGTGTTAATAATAGAGGCCGCATACAAAGGTGCTTGGGTCGTCTTTATCAGGACCTTCTTAGTAAGAGACCACTCTGACACAAAAAAGGTTTCTTTTCTTTTTCATCAGTGTTTTGCTAGTAAGTGAGTACGCTGACAAGGGTGCGTCTTTCGTGTTTCATTTATTTATCTGATTGGTGTTTCACGCAGTACACAATAATATTTTCACTTATATTTCGACCACCCGCAGGCTGATGGCAGACCATGTAGATAAACCCTGACGTAACTGAAGACAGGTGAGTCAAATTGAGAAGCCCTACCAAGGCTTTACATCTTTCATAATCTTACAAAAACGCTTTAGTCTCCCATTTTAATGAGATTACCATTTACATATACATGTCATTTTCATGTGTCTGTGTATGAATAAACAAGGTAAAGAATAGTAGATAGAACAAGGACGCTTTTTGCTCGTAAACGTAGGAATGCACGTCTCAACTTCATAATGATGCCCATGGATAACGATGAAGGGAAGAATGTAATAAAACTTTCACCTGATTATTCATACTCTGCTCGGACACCTGTCAACCCCAGGGGTGCATTAATAATCATGCCTACCATAGACTTGGCAAGGATGTGATCCATCGATCGATCGTGGGAGACCAAGCAATGCCTGCAGGAAATCCCCTCATTTACGTCACGGCGCTGGCAAAGTTGCTGGTTAAGATGGCTAAGCGACCACAACAAAGGTCTTGTCATGGTCATTACAGGCGAAACCGATTTTGTCTAGTCATTTTCTCAGATTATTTTGATCAGTGTGGAAGTGGACCATGGTCTGGTGCTTATAAATGCGTGTTTGCCAAGCATTGGGGCAAACGAGGAACGAGTTCAAAAACGGCCCTGGACCGGGAATATGTGGATTCCCTCGATCTAACACCTTGTAGTGCCTTTGTGACAATAAATAGTCGACGATGCCTGTGTGGCTGTTTGCACGATTCCTGAGGACCGCTTGTCTTCCACCGATTAGACACCGCAACTTCAGTGTTTTACCAACAGCATTCCGTTTTCTGCGACCCATGAAAAGCCATCCTGTTGTTTAAAAAAATCTTGAGTATTGGGTTCAATTATCAAAGAAATAAATAAATAACTTTGACCTGTGTGTTTTCCTGTGTGTGTGTGTTTTTTTTTCTCAGACATTTGTTTGGGGAGTTTTTCCTTGAGCCCTTTGTGAAGAGTGTTTTGTTTGTAACCTATTTGTGCAAGAGTTTTGTCTTTCGCCCATTTGTGCCGGGTTTTTTTACTTCAACCCATGTTTATAGGGGTTTCCGTCCTTAACCCATTTGAGCAGGGGGCTTTGTAAATAACCCTTGTGCAAGGTTTTTTTTCCATTTGTGTGGGATTTTTGTCCTTGACCAATTTGTGCAGGGGTTTTGTCTTTGACATTTTTGTGCAGGGGTTTTGTCTTTGACCCATTAGTGCAAGGATTTTTGTCTTTTACCCATCTATACAGGGGTTTCCGTCCTTGATCCATTTGAGCAACGATTTTTGTATTTAATCCTTTGTACATGCAGGGTTTTTTCTTTGACCCATTTGTGCAATAGTTTTGTCTTTTGACTTATTTGTGCCCGAGAATGCTTTGTTCAAAAGGAATGTTTTTCCTTTGAACCATTTCTCCAAGTTATTTGGCTCATTTGTCAAGAAAGGTTGTGTTCTTGAACAATTTGTCGTGTGAATTTTAGTTCAGTCATTTGTTTAAATGTTATTTTGCTAGAAATGTTTGTTTCCGAACCATGAGATAATACGAATTAAGCCAACCTCGGGGTGTGTAGATTTCTTTTTGACATCTTAACTACAAAAAAATCACCTGGTCACCAAAGGAAAAAATATCGAACAATTAAATGCAATTTACGGCTTTACTGCGAACATTTCAGAATTACTGGTCATTCTTTTCATTTGCTGAAAAGAATGAGCGTTATGCTTTTTAAACATGTTAAACATCAAGGTTTTAAGAGATTTCTGGCCGCCGTCATGAAAGCTGAATATTCTTGAGTACGGCGTAAAACACCAATCAAATAAAGAAATAAATCGGAGGAAACGAGTGGACTGTGTAAGGTTATACGCTGGGAGTTCTAACAGCACAGAAGGTGGCGACCACCTGAGCTATTCCACACCGTGAACATGAAAGCTAAAGATGAGGGTGATTAATTATTAATATTACAACATAAGACGTACAAAAATAACACGAGGAGGTAAGCTTAAGTCGTCTTAATGCCCTGGGCGGAGAAGCTTACATCCTAGGCTCACCGGACATGGTATAAGTCCGCTAGAACTCAGCAGATCCCCCTGGACGCAATAATGGAATTGGAAATGGACCGAGATAGTAACAAAACTAGGTACCTTGCTACGAAAGCTTCTGGGCTTACATATCACTGATGCTCCGAAATAAACTACCATACGGCATCACTGACACTATAAGAAGTATCATACGATATCACTGATACTGTACGAAGTACCAAGCAATATCACTGACCCTACTGGAAGTACCTTGCGATATCACTGACGCTACGGGAAGCATTATGCGATATCATTGCAGGTTCGGAAACCATGCTTTACCACTCTTCGACGATGGAACGAAGCGATAGCAAAATACTGCCAAGCGGTGTGACGATAATAGCATCGTCTAATTGTTTTACAGTATCGTTCCAGTCCTTCGTTTCATTGTCCAATGGCTTCATTCCATCGCCTTCTCACGAATCCTCACGTGACGTAAACAGTACATTGTTGTCCCTACTTTCTCTTTACGGAGCTGATAATAATCAATGACAACCACAACTGCATTGTCCATTGAGTCCGTCGTCCCCATTATTGAAAACAACTTAATACTGACTAAACATGAGTATTTTAGTTTAATAAATTAATTTCGACGATACTTCCTAAGTATTTATTTATTTATTTGATTGGTGTTTTATGTCGTACTCAAGAATATTTCACTTATACAACGGCAGCCAGCATTATGGTGAGAGGCTCTTGAGTCATCGCACCGCGCTGGTACTCTGTAATACGAAGAACTGTATTTAGTATTTCTAGCAATTTTTTTCTTTGCAATAATCAGAAACTGTCTAGAAAAGCTTCAAAAAGAGTTGTCATCTGTATAATAGTATGTACTTTTAGCAGTACACAGAATTCAGCTGGATATTACTTTCTCTGCAGTATTTCTTCAGATAATACCGTATTCAGTAAATCTCATTTTCCTTTCAGTCTCTCACTAAATCAACATCTTCTATTCCAAAATGGAAACTTTTGGCAGCATTCTTTGATTACGCCATGGGATAAGACTTAGGTACGAGCTAACTTTTGTATATCTTTAAACTCTGTTGAAACAACTAAATTACTTAAAGTGAACAAACAATTACGAAGTAAATCCAAGTGATATTTGAAACTGTCTCCATAACTGTTATCATTCATGTTTTAAAAATAAAAGGTGTTTGCTAAATCATTTGTCGTTATGATTATGCAGCGATGAAACCAAGCAATGACACGAAGTGATGACACGAAGCGACGACACGATACGGTGTAATGTGACAGAACGATGGAACGAAACTATAACACGATACTGCATCGACCCATCGCTTCACAGGATCGTGCCATCGATTCTTCATCGATTCAAGCTCTCAGTGTTTTCGTGATATTGGCGACGATAAGCGATGGGTGAAGTTTTTGTGGACGTTTCAGCGGTCAGACGTTCGTTGATGAAGATCAATTCTGGTCTTCGAGTATGGTGTGCACATCTCTACGTCACATATGGGAAGAATAACTTTTCAAATTAAATACGCTAAATCAGACTACAGTCTTTGAATTTATGTAATTCTTATTTAACCTAACCTAGTCTAATTTTTAAATAATATATCACCCAGGCTTCATCTATGTTTTGTGTGAAGGTCATACCTGTTTCTTCCGCGTGCAGATTCCTCGAGGTGCGACTATGTATAAGTCCGCATTAGGCCTAATAAATTTAATTTTATATTTGACTGGAATTTATCTATTTGTTTCCTTATTTGTTTTGTTTATTTATTTACTTGATTGATGTTTAATACAGTTCTCATGAATTACTCATTTATAAGTACAGACCTCCACAAACATGTGCGGCACCTGAATAATATCCACATTCTCCAAGCTGGTCAAATGCACATCGTAACATTCCCCTTCCCATCGCAGTGACATTTCCCCTTCCCATCACAGTGACATTTCCCCTTCCCATCACAGTAACATTTCCCCTTCCCATCACAGTAACATTTCCCCTTCTCATCACAGTATCATTTCCCCATCCCATCACAGTATCATTTCCCCATCCCATCACAGTATCATTTCCCCTTCCATCACAGTATCATTTCCCCTTCCCATCACAGTGACATTTCCCCTTCTCATCACAGTAACATCCGTTCTTCCCATCACAGTATCATTTCCCCATCCCATCACAGTATCATTTCCCCTTCCCATCACAGCGACATTTCCCCTTCCCATCACAGTATCATTTCCCCATCCCATCACAGTATCATTTCCCCTTCCCATCACAGCGACATTTCCCCTTCCCATCACAGTATCATTTCCCCTTCCAATCACAGTGACGTTTCCCCTTCCAATCACAGTGACATTTCCCCTTCCCATGACGGTAACATCCCTGTCCCATGACGGTAACATCCCTGTCCCCCCTTTCCATCACAGTAACATTTCCCATTCCCATCCCAGTGACATTTCCCCTTCTCATCACAGTAACATTTCCCCTTCCCATCACAGTGACATTTCCCCTTCTCATCACAGTGACATTTCCCCTTCCCATCACAGTAACATTTCCCAATCACAGTGACATTTCCCCGTCCCATGACGGTAACATCCCTGTCCCCCCTTTCCATCACAGTAACATTTCCCATTCCCATCCCAGTGACATTTCCCCTTCTCATCACAGTGACATTTCCCCTTCTCATCACAGTGACATTTCCCCTTCCCATCACAGTAACATTTCCCCATCACAGTGACATTTCCCCTTCCCATCACAGTGACATTTCCCCTTCCCATCACAGTGACATTTCCCCTTCCCATCACAGTAACATTTCCCCTCCCCATCACAGTGACATTTCTCCTTCTCATCACAGTAACATTTCCCCTTCCCATGACGGTAACATCCCTGTCCCCCCTTCCCATCACAGTAACATCACTGTTCCCCATTCCCATTACAGTAATATCCCTCCTTCCCATCACAATAACGTTCTCCCTCCCCACCACATTGACATTCTCCCTTCCCATCACAGTAACATCCCCCCTTCCCATCACAGTAACATCCTCCCTCCCCATCACACTGACATTTTCCCCATCCTATCACAATAACATCTTCCCTCCCCATCATGACGGTAACATCCCTGTCCCCCCTTCCCATCACAGTAACATCCCTGTTCCCCCTTCCAATTACAGTAACATCCCTCCTTCCCATCACAGTAACGTTCTCTCTCCCCATCACACTGACATTCTCCCTTCCTATCACAGAAACAACCCTCCTCCCCATCACACTAACACCCCTCCTTCCCATCACAGAAACAACCCTTCATCCCATCACAGAAACAACCCTCCTTCTCATCACAGTGGCATTCCCCCTTCCATCACAGTAATATCCCTTTTTCACATCACAGAAACAACTCTCCTTCCCATCACAGTGACATGGCCCCTTCCCATCACAGTAACATCCCCCTTTCAATCACAGTAACATTCCCCCTTCCCATCACAGTAACATCCTTCCTCACCATCACAGTAACATCCTTCCTCACCATCACAATAACATTCCCCCTTCCCATCACAGTAATATCCCCCTTCCCATCACAGTAACATCCCCCTTCCCATCACAGTAACATCCCCTTCCCATCACAGTAACGATCCCCATTCAATCACATTAATATCCCACTTCCTATCATAGTAGGGTCCTCCGTGGCTCATTTGGTTAGCGCGCTAGCGCAGGGTAATGACCCAGAAGTCTCTCACCAATGTGGTCAAGTTCAGCTTATGCTGCCTTCCTCTCCGGCCTTAAGTGAGAAGGTCTGACAGCAAAATGACGCAGAAACAACGCAGAAACAACCCTCCTTCACACCTCCTGAGAGGTGAAAATGATTATCATTTCCACCTTTCACGAGAAAAATATTTATGATATTCAACCTTCACTGTGCAATATTCTATTTGTTATTTTGACAATATCATGATTTAAGCAAGTTTAAGCTATAAACCTTCAAAGACTTGTATAGCCTATATAGTGTGACGACCCATATAACGTCTTGTATGACGTCGTGTCTTGTTGTGTGAAGTAGAAATGTTAAAGCTGACTGAACTGGCATTATGGCGTCAATCCGCTGAGCTCAGATTGGGACGTCATAAATTTTTTGACGTCATGGCGCCTGGGTGTGTAATAACAAAAATGATATCTTGTATCCCGTTCACACGGCCAAAATTGAAACCGGATCCTATCTGAACTGGTTTAAATCGAAGCCAGTTGTAAACATGCGTGTCTTTACACGACCATGTGGACAATCCGGTTTTAAGCCAGTTCAGACATTTGTCCGTTCACATTTACGCGAGTTTAGTAATTGCAGTGTCATCCTGGCCTCCATGTACCCGGGGCATTTAATCCAGTTGCCATTCACACGAAGCGGATAAACCTGCACAAGTCCTGAATCTGGCTTAAAGCCACGTCGCCTGCAGGAGCAAATAAACCGGACTAATTCCCCCCACTTTGCGTTCACACGAGCGGCGTCAAACTGACTCAAAGCCACTTTCAGATTTAAAGTAGCTTAACTTCACCTGTGCGAACAGGGTATAACTGAGTCAGTGAGATATGACTTAAATTATCAGTGATTAAAATCTTTACATTTCACCCATATATAAATAATCCAGTAGGAATAGCCTATCACCTGGGCGAGACCCCTCCTTCCCTGCACCTCAGGTTCACAGTATCGCCCTCGGTCAAAACACGTCAAAGTCGGAGACGCCAGTCTAAGGCTTATTAAATTCCACACCTATTTGTCTGAGTATATAGCGGTGTAAACACCGGTGCCACGCCAGTTACCAACCAACGTAATGTTCTACTAACCCGATGTTACAATCAAGTAATTTGATCGAGAAATGCCTCTCCGCAAATGTAAGTGGTTGTAGTTCTTGATGAATGCGTTTCAGATGTAAAGGAAAACTTGGAACATGTTTTCCCAAAAAAATCGATACGCCAATACCAGTGATGTGATTCCTGCTGCACAGTCGATTCGGAGCCCATTAATCGTTACTCCATACACCTGGAACTGCAAGGAAATGTACCGGAGCCAGCTATGAAAGTAATCAATACATTCCAACTATTTTTAAACGGACGTTTGTGTTCTTACGAGACAACGTAACGTTGTACAAGAAAGAGAAGCCATTTGCTGTAATTTACTGTTTCCCTGCCGAGGAACCTCCCTTTTGGCATTTTCACGTCACCTTCCCTCACTGCAACTTTCCAACCATTCCTAGCGATACAATGCCAGAGTTTAATTGGACGATATTTCACTGCTTCCATGCTATAAAGAAGCCACCATTTCACTTTTTATTTCAGCATCAGCAGTTTTCCCACCAGTTAGATTTACTGAGGACGATCCTTCTCTCTCCTGATTTCCTTCCAAGGCAGGACAATTTGGATTATATCTTAATGATGGAACTTACCTTATGTATGGCTTGATCTGTTAGTGAAAGCCATGCAATCAACCTCCATTACCGCTGTTTACCTCTTTAAATTCATATTCTATTAAGCAATTTTCAACAGCCATAGGTGTAGATGTACTTGACAAAAAACAATTGTTTAGCCAGTATGTTGCCTTTCAGTGACAAATTGAAATCTTTAGATTTAAGAGACAAGGACAATCCAGTTTCCTTGTCTAGACAGTTTCCACTCGTTAAACGGGAAAAGATTGTGCTAAAGATCAATAATATGTGTCCAGTCTTCGTGTCGTGATTGTACAACATTCAGTTTATCAAACTAGAATAATGAACTCAATTGTCTCAAACACACGCAATCTTACCAGAGCTGATGTTTTATCTCCTCTATCGTGCTTGTCGGAACGATCCCATTTAGCACCAAGACCTGCACCGTCTCCACTTGCATGTACATGAGCTTTGTCTTCTTCTCCGTCTAGGCCTATACCCTGGAACCTTTTGAAACAACACGATAAACGTACACGTTAATTATGTACTAAGGAAATGCAATGTTGCATGTTTCTGCCGTATTTAGAACTATCTTAATTAACCTGACACAATGGCGGCACTTAGTACTCGTATATTTAATGAGTACACGCTTCCAATTTCTTTGAACGACATTTAAAGCATAGACATACAGACTATATGAACACCATTTTCTTCAGCGAAGTCGCGCATAAAACAGCCCCCAGTCTGAGTAATTCTCATATGTAGAAACGTATTCTGGGTTCAAGTTGTCACACGTGCTTCAGCACCTATCCGAAAAACTATACAAAGCTGTGCACAGAGAATAATATACCAAAATAGCGAGCTATAAATCGTTATGGTTACCCAGTGGTATAGGTTTATAACAATGACATTGACACACGTACAACAGCTCACATTCACACCACGAGTGCGTATATAGCCTGTCTGCTATGAGTCGAACTGATGTGTTGAGAGAGTGTATGGTTCGGTACTCTGTCCATAATCATGGAACTTACATTGCTGACGCCCTGTAGCAATATTTCAAAACTGATTCCTTATATTTTATTTTCTGGGAGATCTGTTTTGCTTCTTTTCACCAATACATACATATAGATGTTATGGTACTGTTTTTGTTTTTTTTTGTTTAGTTTTGTTTTTGTTTTTGTTTTTTTCGGAGTAAGCCTACTCCTCTAAAATCATATTCTGGAAAAAAATTTTATGAAAAAAAATTATTCTTTTTGTCTATAATTGCCTTGGAATTTTGTAAACACCCCTTTTATTTTGACTATCTTTTGACCGTTTTATATAGGGCATGCATGGTACGGGGAGTGGGCATTCATTCACGTCCATATTGTTAATGCTCCCACCTTTAACATTGCGATTATGCGTATGTGTTCCTACTGAGGACCGGGCCGGATAGCACAGTTGGCAGAGCGTCCCCTTCCGGAGCGGTAAATCCAGGATCAATCCTGGGTTCAGTCACACCCAATACTGTACAAGAGGAACTTGTAAATTCTTCGTTTTGCGCTCAGCATGAAGGAGGGTGTGTAACGACTGATTGAACCGTATCAGTATAATGGCTCTTGCGGGGCGGCTCAGTGAAGCAGCACTAGATGAAAGAGCGGCGTAAATCCGCCCTGCAACAAGGAGGCACACTACATACACCCTAAGGATTCCTTCGTCGTCATATAGACGTTTTTCATTTTTTGTCATGAAATTCCTGTCTGCGGTGCATCTCCCCATATATGGTTTAAATTTTTCTAATATGAAAACTGACATAACACCACTGGCCGCCGTGACTTATGTCAAGAGGTCGACAAATAATTTTCAGTGATAGGCATTGGGATGGGACACAACACAGTTCCTTTAGAGTTACGCCCCCTTTCGGTTGGAGGCACCCAACCGATAGATGGCAAAATAATAGTCACATGATATCAACATGGAAGAGGCGTGGAGTGTAGCAACCTGATATTTTCTGGTATATTTTCTTATTAATCCTCTTTCACTGCCACTGATTGAATGTAAAAGTTGAATGCTGGCCAGATATGTAGATTTTCGCATACGTGAAATCATTATGGGCGTGTGCATAAAGTTGGAAAGGGCTATCACCATCTGTGAACTAAACGCACTGACGCTGACAGTTACTGAGCTCGAACTTGCTTAGTCTTGGTCGGTTGTATGTGACCAGCAAGATTTTCGGTACCGGTGCAAGTTGTAGTAGTAAAACCGTAGTTGGTCCTCTGGCACAATGTTTCTGTCATATATCTTCGCACTTTAGCCAAAATCCATGGAAAGAATACAGAGCAATTCACTTCCTAGATCTACTTAAAAAATTAAATTAAACGCCGAGATGTATTTTCAACAATTTACATGTACCTGCCTCAGGGATTATCATTGAACACTGCTGAACTGAAAAATCCAGTCGGTCCATAGCATTTTGCGGTATAAACGTTATAAATAGATATAACATTTACCAGGTGCTCTTTCACTCCCACTACAACCTCCATGTCGCTTCTGAGTACGACTGGTTAACAAAATCTGAAAGGGTTAAAGAGTATAGGGTATTTGGTCTTATGCAATGGTTGTTGTTTAGAATGTTTGTCTCATTGGCACTCCTAAAAACTGACATGTTATGTTATATTTTCAGATGATGATAATACATAGTCTGTGGCACAGTCATGCATCACATGGGTACCCAAGCACCTCTAAAATTCCTGAGATCAAAGAAGAACTAGATTGTAGTGACTTATCTGATAGACCCAACTGATCGAAACTACACATCACCATGACAGAATTCCTGGCAGAAAATAACCAGTGTGGTCAGACAATTCTGCGGCTTGTGGCTCGAGGCAATGCTATCATTGCGGAATTGCTGAGGCTTGCGGATTTCATCCCACCAGTCTTCAGACAAGAGCAGGGCCGCCCAGATCATGTCAAATACGCTGACCTTATTTGTGACTTTAGTTACTTCAAAAGTGCTGAGTACTTTGATAACAGGATAGACTCAAAAGCAGTAAGATTTTTTTCATGCCTGTTTTGGCTTATTCACAAGTGGTTTTAAAGAGAAAGTAATAATTTATTGCGCATTCAGTTGGAAAATAGAATTGCAAGGGTGGGCCAGAATCAAAACCTTTAGGAGAGGTATGTTTTGAAGAATTTAATGGATCAACAGAGAAGAGATCAGAATTCACCGAAGAATGCAAATATCATACACATAATTTTTCTTTTCAGTTGGAGATGGTGTATTATATTTTACATAAAGTGTGAAATATTGGATTTTAAAGATTATTTTCAAAAATATGTATACTAATCTGATATAATGATATCACAGGGTGAATTTGACATTATTAGTATTCTGTGTGGGATATCTAACATGTTAGGTAATATATCATGCACAGATTAAAACAAATCCATTGTGTTTGTCCCACTTCTGCGCATGAAATTTCTAAACAGCTCATGACAAGATTAGATGTTACCCCTCGTAGGGTTGTAAAGGCTCATTGGCATATACCTGTTCATTGTCAAGGAAATTTTAAATGTAGCTTGTAACACTGACATCCAAAATTTAGGTAAGTGGATATTTAAGTTATTCAGTGATTCCCATTCTACTCCGCTTTTCCTATTACTTTTGCAGGAGCTTCAAGACTTGGATGAAGAGTTTCGGGAAAATCACATTGAAATCTTGACCAGGTTTTACCAAGCCTTTGCCAGTGTTCATAAATATGTGTCTGATTTGAACAGGTAGGTTATGTAAGGTATATGTAAGGATATGTGAAATCTAAACATGCCGCCAAACTCCAACTGGAACTTTTGCATTGCTGACTTTTGAAAATGTATATATAGGGACAATATCAAGGCAGATTTATCCCAGGACTGTACACTATACCATCATTAAATTTATCTTAGGAGATTATCCTGTACCATCTACAGGTAGACTTATCACAAAACTTTAACATATACCACTTGTGGATTCGCCCAGTACACATTTTTTTATGTTACTGTTTTGCATGTTACTAAAGTGGGTGGCATTTGAATTTTTCCATTTACATGTATGTTACTATAGCCCACTTTATCACCACTCACCAACCCTCCTGCATGACTTCCAGATACATGTAGGTAGTGTGTACATGTAGGCTATATCTGTAAATGTCAAATGTGGGAAAGATTATCTGTAACTTTTGTAAAATATTCCTGAGCTTTTGGTGAGCCACTAACAGGAGTGCTCCTCTGTGACTACAGTATGAATTGATTTTGTTTATACCCCTGTTACAGATTCCTGGAGGATTTAGAGGAGGGTGTGTTCATACAGCAAACCCTGGAGAGTGTCCTGGTGAATGAAGATGGCAAACAACTACTGGTAATGACTTTCTGTCTCAGTTAACAGTTATTGAAATTAACACATCATTGTTAACATTAGAATGAACTAGTAGCTACTTCAGACTGCTACAAGGTAATGCATTGTACAGATACATGTATATCCGAGATGAAAGCCCACTTTGACAAGCATTATTCTTCGCTACTTCTGACGTGCAATTGTAAGCAGATGATCATTAGTCATTAGAATCAGCTACTACTTCAGGCTGCCACAAGGTGTTAATGCATTGTACAGATATATCTGAGATGAAAGGCTGCTTCATCTAACATCCTGCCTCGTCACTTTCTGCGTGTAAATGTAAGCAGAGGATTGGTAGTCATTAGAATCAGCTACTGGCTACTTCAGGCTGCCACAAGGTGTTAATGCATTGTACAGATATATCTGAGATGAAAGGCTGCTTCATCTAACATCCTGCCTCGTCACTTTCTGTGTGTAAATGTAAGCAGAGGATTGTTATTCATTAGAGTGAGCTTGTAGCTACTTCAAGCTGCCACAAGGCCAGTACATGTACCTTTTATCTCAGATTTCATCAGTAAAAGGAACTACCTTGTGGTAGCCTATAGTAGCTAGCTCATTATAATGATTATTATTCATATTGGTACTAAAAATATTTTTAGCAAAGCTCAGGTGCCAATTCCACGAAGCCAGTTTTGACTTAAGTCAAATTTTAGAGCTTATTTTCAAACCTTGTAAATTAAAATTTTGATTGCCTCGTCAATGTTATCTAAAGAAAATTGTCTGAATATTTCAACTTCTAAAACCAGAAACTAAGCATAGTGACAATGTCTTAAATTTTTACTTAAGTCAGAAATGTCTTCATGGAATTGGCCTGTGATCTGATTATGAAGGCAGCTGCAACATTCAGTTGACCGAAGAATTTCATTACCAGAATAAGTTATACATGGTATTCTTTTTGTGTTGACAGTGTGAGGCAGTGTACCAATATGGTGTGATGTTACTGGTGATTGACATGAGGATAGAGGGCCTCATTAGAGAAAGGATGCTTGTGTCGTATTACAGATACAGGTAAGCTCTAGTGACTGATGTGAGGATAGAGAGAGGATGCTTGTGTCCTATCACAGATACAGGTAAGCTCTAGTGGCTGACATGAAGACTGAGGGCCTCCTTAGAGAGAGGATGCTTGTGTCCTATCACAGATTCAGGTACGCTCCAGTGACTGACATGAGGATAGAGTGCCTCATTAAAGAGGATGCTTGTGTCCTACTACAGATACAGGTAAGCTCTAGCGACTGATGTGAGGATAGAGGACCTCATTAGAGAGAGGATGCTTGTGTGCTATCACAGATACAGGTAAGCTCTAGTGACTGATGGGAGGATAGAGAGTCTCATAAGAGAGAGAGGATGATCGTGTCTTACTACAGATACAGGAAAGCTTTAGTGACTGATGTGAAGATAGAGTGCCTCATTAGATTACAGATACAGGTAAGCTCTAGTGGCTGATGAAAGGATAGAGAGCCTCATTAGAGAGAGGATGATCGTGTAGTATTATATATACAGGTTTGCTTTAGTGACTGAGGTGAAGATAGAGGGCCTCATTAGAAAGAGGATGATCATGTTTTATTACAGATACAGGTTTGCTTTAGTGACTGAGGTGAAGATAGAGGGCCTCATTAGAGAGAGGATGCATGTGTCCTATGACAGATACAGGTAATCTCCAGTGACTGACATGAAGACAGAGGACCTCATTAGAGAAAGGATGCTGGTGTCCTATGACAGATACAGGTAAGCTCTAGTGACTGACATGAATACAGAGGGCCTCATTAGAGAGAGGATGCTTGTGTCCTATCACAGATACAGGTAAGCTCTAGTGACTGATGTGAGGATAGAGTGCCTCATTAGAGAGAGGATGCTTGTGTCCTATCACAGATACAGGTAAGCTCTAGTGACTGACATGAAGACAGAGGGCCTCATTAGAGAGAGGATGCTTGTGTCCTATCACAGATACAGGTAAGCTCTAGTGACTGATGTGAAGATAGAGAGGATGCTTGTGTCCTATCACAGATACAGGTAAGCTCTAGTGACTGATGTGAGGATAGAGTGCCTCATTAGAGAGAGGATGCTTGTGTCCTATCACAGATACAGGTAAGCTCTAGTGACTGACATGAAGATAGAGGGCCTCATTAGAGAGAGGATGCTTGTGTCCTATCACAGATACAGGTAAGCTCCAGTGACTGATGTGAAGATAAAGAGAGGATGCTTGTGTCCCATCACAGATACAGGCAAGTCTTGCATGGTCATTGCTGAAAACACACAGATATACATTCATACATGATTATTGGAAGTATCTACATCTACATGTAGTTCCCGATTGGGTGGATGTAAGATTTGTCAGGTACCTAGATGTACGATGTGGTATGATTGTTAACAAGATTCTGATTTCCTCGTTCATAATTACGCCAAAATCCTGTATTCCCATTTACATTTACAAGTGGAAGTTGGCTGTAATGGGAAAGTTCCTTGCAGGTAAATAATATGTATTCTATAACCCTTGACCATTACATAAAAAAATGAAAATATGAAAATCCATGAAATCCAACTATGAATCTCATGTTTTACTTTCTTTAGAAATGCTTATATGGTGACGTAAATAGAACAAACAAGTCTAAAGAGGGATGTTTTCTCGTTGACAAAAAGAATGGATAGATATCACGTGTCAGGTGTAACAGAACAACATCTCGCAACAGTGTTAATTTCATTCAAGCCTTGGCGAAAGGTATTGATGTTACAGAAAGGTTAACAGAAGTAACCAGTGTGGTTAAAATTTGCAACTTTGTATTTCATTCCCGGTGAAGCAAATATTTCACAGTAAGATCGAATGTATGTACTAAACATCATCTGGCAGCAATGTTTATTTCACGCTGGGAAATGTGCCATTGTCAAAAATTACAAGCAGACCAGTACAAACGATTGTTTCACTGTTCAAAACAGGTCACAGATTATTTTCGACAGCCACATTTACAATCAGGTTGACACCCGTTCAAACTGAAATCAGTGACCATGCAGGTGGGCACACCTTTTGTTTAGAAGTACATGTAATGGTTTTACTTAGTGTGTATGACATCATACGCCAAGCACTGTGTAGAATAACTTTGCTCGGATTATCCAACATTACTTTGTCTGGGTGTGAAAGTCTTCACATGACTCAAGTTTTTCTTATTTAATTACTTATAACCGACATTAAATATTTTGGAGAGGGTTATAGAATAGAAATAAAGTTCCTGCTATGGGTGTCTAGCATCAGTTTTATAATCAATAAGGTGGACAAGGTTAAAAAATTGTTAGGTCTTGGGCTACAACCTAAAAGAATAATATCGTCCACGTTATTGACTGTCAGTGCCACTAGACACTCTTACCAGGAACATTATTTGTTAAATATAGTAGATACTAACAAAAAGTTAACAGTTAAATGCTACCAGGGGCATTGCTAGCCTAGTGGTTAAGTTGCCTGCTTTTCAATTGCTAAGACATGAGAATCAGGTTCAAAATTGACCTTGACCTTGGGAGTGTGGGACCTTGGTTACAATAACTGGTTGACAACACTCATGTGGCCATTTGAAGTCTAACCTTTGTCTCCATCAGTGTATACTTTGATCAGTCATTCTGCACCTTATTATTGAATTATGCATCTATTGTATACATGTATGTGTTATTAACTGATTCCATATTGTGTGTTGCAGTGCCCAGAAGGCAGTAACTGCTGACTCCAACATAGATGATGTGTGCAAACTCCTGAGAGGTACAGGTTTTACAAATGCACCCGGGGCAAAGAGGCCCGCTCAGTACCCAGAGAGTTACTTCAGGTACGTGTACTCACATTCTTGGCTGTCGTGTTAAATACAAGCAGTGGGTCTTAATATGGTTGAAATCATCATGTTTAAAATCTGCTAACCTTCTGCTATAAAAGGAAGGATATATAGCACTTTAATATGTATATAGACATTATGACTAACCTGCTACAAGGAAATCCTCCACCACCCCTAGTATGGCGTAAATATGGATCAAAAGCAAGCAAGTGGCCAGTCAACCCTTTCTATGTAATTGATTGAAAACATTATCAGAACAATATGGTATGCATACTGCAGTCACTGTTGACTGTCTATAGAAAAATAAATGGAAAATTTGCAGTAGCTTTGACATACATGTACAAGTTTTCCCAAAAAGTCAATGTCATTTTCCACTCAGGCTCCTTGTCAAATGCATTACCCCTGCTGAAAGATTAGCAGACAGACAGAGCCAAAACTTTAATTTGCGCTGTAAACTGTTTTCTTGTTGTTAGTCGTGTTCCTGTGAACCAGGACTTTATCAGCATGGTGATTGGTCGGCTGAGATCAGATGACCTGTACAACCAGATCTCAGCGTACCCGTTTCCAGAGCATCGCAGTACAGCTCTCGCCACCCAGGCCAGCATGCTTTATGTCATCCTGTACTTTGACCCTGAAATTCTTCACAGCCAACAAGCCAAGATGAGAGAGATTGTGGACAAACACTTCCCCGATAACTGGGTAAGTCATTCCTGATATTTATTTATTTCATTGGTGTTTTAAGCTGTACTGAAAAATATTTCACTTATACAGCGTCGGCCAACATTATGGTGGGAGGAATCATTCCTGATAATCAACATGACTCCTAGAGCAGGGAGAAAATCGGCACCTAGATAACAAGCTATGGTGTCCCTGATAATCAACGGAACTCCTAGAGCAGGGAGAAAATCGGCACCTAGATAACAGGCTATGTTGTCCCTGATAATCAACGGAACTCCTAGAGCAGGGAGAAAATCGGCACCTAGATAACAAGCTATGGTGTCCCTGATAATCAACGGAACTCCTAGAGCAGGGAGAAAATCGGCACCTAGATAACAGGCTATGTTGTCCCTGATAATCAACGGAACTCCTAGAGCAGGGAGAAAATCGGCACCTAGATAACAAGCTATGGTGTCCCTGATAATCAACGGAACTCCTAGAGCAGGGAGAAAATCGGCACCTAGATAACAGGCTATATCGTCCCTGATAATCAACGGAACTCCTAGAGCAGGGAGAAAATCGGCACCTAGATAACAGGCTATGTTGTCCCTGATAATCAACCTGACGTCTGGAGCATGGAGAAAATCGGCACCTAGATAACAAGCTATGGTGTCCCTGATAATCAACGGAACTCCTGGAGCAGGGAGAAAATCGGCACCTAGATAACAGGCTATGGTGTCCCTGATAATCAACGGAACTCCTAGAGCAGGGAGAAAATCGGCACCTAGATAACAAGCTATGGTGTCCCTGATAATCAACGGAACTCCTGGAGCAGGGAGAAAATCGGCACCTAGATAACAAGCTATGGTGTCCCTGATAATCAACGGAACTCCTAGAGCATTGAGGAAATCGGCACCTAGATAACAGGCTAAGTTGTCCCTGATAATCAACCTGACGTCTGGAGCATGGAGAAATGAGCACCTAGATAACAGGCTATGGTGTCCCTGATAATCAACAGAATTCCTAGAACATTGAGGAAATGTGTACCTGATAACTGGCTATGCTGTCCCTGATAATCAGTGTGACTCTTGAAGCATGGAGGAAATGTGTACCTGATAATGGGTACACGGGTTCACGTCCCTGATAATCAACAGGACGCCTAGAGCATGGATTCAAGTATATAGTTCTCTTGTAACTCATGAAACAGCAGTGCTCTCTTTCTACTTGAATAAAAATGACAGCTGTGATAATTCATGGTTATGTTATTGAAATCTCTGATATTGTTATTCGTAAACATATAGGGCATGACTGTGTGATGAGTTGAAAGCTTTGCATCCCCATGTTGCAGGAGAACCCCACTAGTTAACCATTACTTTCAGACTTCACCAAACCACACTTTTGCAAATTTCAGTGATGTATGTGTTTGTTATTCAGGTGATCAGTATTTACATGGGTATAACTGTGAACCTGGTGGATGCCTGGAGTCCATACAAGGCGGCCATCACAGCTCTCAACAACACTTTACAACCTGGGAACATTAAGGAGCAGGTGAGGCAGATAACCCACTGAGGGGATAGGTGGGGTGAGCGGGGCTTACTTGATGCTTGTTTTATTCTTGTCTCAACACACAAGGCTCAGTCCCAGCCCAGACCGGCAGTTTTCAACGATCCCCACACCTATTTTTATCAAGGCCATGTTTGTAATAAGTGGCTGACAGTGCATGTTGAGGTTTTTGTGGATGGGGGGTGAGGGTGGGGGGGACTATATGTACATGAAGTTAGTTTATGATATCTTTCTTTCCGTACATTGAGCTCAACTCAGCAGATGAAAGCTTGTGCGCCACAGTTGGGATAGTTCACCAGTTTATACTTTAGGTGGTTTGCATGAACTTGAAACTGAGTGTCTACATACAAATGAAATATTCCTTTTCTTTACATCTATTCACCAAAAGATTTACAGTGTCCTTATCAGTGGGGGCCACCTTGGCCAAGATGGCTAGCATGCCAGCGCAGTGCAATGACCCTGGTGCCCCTCACTATTATGCGGTCGCTGTGATTTCAAGTCTATCTCATATTGGCTTCCTCTTCAGCCATACATGGCAATGTCTCCCAGCAACCTGGGTATAATCATGGGTGTCCTCTGGGCTGTGCCCACTTTTTTCCCACGATAATGCTGGTCGCTGTTGTATAAATAGATACAAAGGGTATGGATACTTAATTGACGATGTCTTGATATTAACTGTAAATTTTCATAGTAGCATAAGCATAGTCGTAGGCCTTTCATGTTGAAGGAAAACTTTGTGTGGAACTTCCTTTATAACCATAAGGCTTTCTCTCTTGACTTTGTCTTCAGTCACTGAAATACTCAAGGAAGATTGAGAAGTTGATACCTGTGCTGGAGAAGAACCTAAAGGAAGGTGTGCTGGTGGAGGAGTATGTGTTAGACCACATCCCCAAACTGATGAACATCATGAGAGAGAGTAACGTGACTCTACGCTGGATGATGCTACACACAGCTGCTCTAACCCCAGGTAAGTGTGCTCATGACTTAGGGAGGAGTATGTGTTAGACCACATCCCCAAACTGATGAACATCATGAGAAAGAGTAACGTGACTCTACGCTGGATGATGCTACACACAGCTGCTCTAACCCCAGGTAAGTGTGCTGAAGACTTAGGGAGGAGTATGTGTTAGACCACATCCCCAAACTGATGAACATCATGAGAGAGAGTAACGTGACTCTACGCTGGATGATGCTACACACAGCTGCTCTAACCCCAGGTAAGTGTGCAGAAGACTTAGGGGGGAGTGTGTGTTAGACCACATCCCCAAACTGATGAACATCATGAGAGAGAGTAACGTGACTCTACGCTGGATGATGCTACACACAGCTGCTCTAACCCCAGGTAAGTGTGCTGAAGACTTAGGGAGGAGTGTGTGTTAGACCACATCCCCAAACTGATGAACATCATGAGAGAGAGTAACGTGACTCTACGCTGGATGATGCTACACACAGCTGCTCTAACCCCAGGTAAGTGTGCAGAAGACTTAGGGGGGAGTGTGTGTTAGACCACATCCCCAAACTGATGAACATCATGAGAGAGAGTAACGTGACTCTACGCTGGATGATGCTACACACAGCTGTTCTAACCCCAGTAAGTGTGCTGATGACTTAGGGAGGAGTGTGTGTTAGACCACATCCCCAAACTGATGAACATCATGAGAGAGAGTAACGTGACTCTACGCTGGATGATGCTACACACAGCTGCTCTAACCCCAGGTAAGTGTGCTGAAGACTTAGGGAGGAGTGTGTGTTAGACCACATCCCCAAACTGATGAACATCATGAGAGAGAGTAACGTGACTCTACGCTGGATGATGCTACACACAGCTGTTCTAACCCCAGTAAGTGTGCTGATGACTTAGGGAGGAGTGTGTGTTAGACCACATCCCCAAACTGATGAACATCATGAGAGAGAGTAACGTGACTCTACGCTGGATGATGCTACACACAGCTGCTCTAACCCCAGGTAAGTGTGCTGAAGACTTAGGGAGGAGTATGTGTTAGACCACATCCCCAAACTGATGAACATCATGAGAGAGAGTAACGTGACTCTACGCTGGATGATGCTACACACAGCTGCTCTAACCCCAGGTAAGTGTGCTGAAGACTTAGGGAGGAGTGTGTGTTAGACCACATCCCCAAACTGATGAACATCATGAGAGAGAATAACGTGACTCTACGCTGGATGATGCTACACACAGCTGCTCTAACCCCAGGTAAGTGTGCAGAAGACTTAGGGGGGAGTGTGTGTTAGACCACATCCCCAAACTGATGAACATCATGAGAGAGAGTAACGTGACTCTACGCTGGATGATGCTACACACAGCTGCTCTAACCCCAGGTAAGTGTGCTGAAGACTTAGGGAGGAGTATGTGTTAGACCACATCCCCAAACTGATGAACATCATGAGAGAGAGTAACGTGACTCTACGCTGGATGATGATACACACAGCTGTTCTAACCCCAGGTAAGTGTGATCAGGAGCATCATCACACAGGATTGAGGGGAAAGAGGAGAGTATAAAACTTAAGTTGTCTGCCCATCTGTAGGTCTTTAAGTATTACAACTATTTCCAAGCAACAAGCTTCATAAACTTATACCTTATATAATAATATATAAGGTATATTATTATAACCTATACCGTATACCTTCTGCATTCATGAAACCGAGTCATAAAATTTTGTCAATTTTTTTTTTATCAACTGAGCTGAAGCTTATATGAAAACGAGTCAGATCACTTTTAAATTTTAAAAAGTTTTAATACAGTATATGAAGAACTGCTTCAATAAAGATAAGTAGGATGATACCTGTATCCCGAGGTTACTATGAATCGCTTGTTACATGTATCACTCCTTTGGTCCTGGTACGTGTAGGACACTTAAGGTGGCATCAGACGTCTGATACAAATTTACATAGAGTGTATGAAAAATTGTCACTCACTGCAGTATGGTGTTGTGATTATTTTTTTATACATTAATGTTTTACGCTGTGCTGCAGAATATTTCACTTATACGACGACGGCCAGCATTATGATGGGAGGAAACCAGACAGAGACCCAAGGAAACCCACAGCCATTCACAGGGTGCTGCCACACTTAGCCAGGTATGAGAGGAATGCGCAAGAGCTGGACTTGAACTCACAACAACTACATTGGTTATAGGCCTCTCAGTCATTGTGTGTTGCTAGCATGCTAACCATTCAGTCTTGGAGGGCCTCAGTTATAGTCTAGAATGAATGAGAGTGTTATGCTATACATGGGTACATCTGGTCAGAAGATATGGGATGTTGAACGTGTAGTGAAATACCTTATAACACAGAACTGTACTTTGTGTATTGTGTTTGACAGCTGCGGAGTTAAACAAGCGGGTGAAGCAAGTGAGAGATCAAGTGTTGGTGGACAGCAAGTACAACCCTCTGGTACTTTTTCAACTCTTGCTAAACACAGCACAGTTTGAGTTTAGGCTCAAAGAGGTGAGTCTCCTGAAGATTTTGTGATCTGTATTAAAGGGTATTAAAACCTAACTTGGCAATAGAAGGATATGACGTCGTTTATTATTCTGTCATTTTTCAACCTTTTCCCATGTTTGCAAAGTGTTTATTCAAGCATGTTCTGAAGGCATTATACTTTGTAAATTATACTTTTTGCATAGCCCTGAAATTCGCCAACCCTATCCAATTGCATCAAATTGCAAATTTGCATATATTTCACTGAAAGTTGCTCTATATTTAAATTGAAAAGTTTGAGGAATAAGGGTAAATTCAAATTTGTGCTACTACTCTAAAAGCATTGTCCTTGATCAAGAAATCTGGCCCTTATTTCACAAGCCAGTCTTTGACTTTAGTCAAAAGCTTAAAATGGCATAAAATATTTTTATAAAAGTAAAGACTTTCTTAATTTTCAGGTTAAATTTGTGTGACATAAATGGGCCAGAATTGATCAGAAATTTAAAGCTTGACATGTTACTAAAGCGATTAGTGTGAAGTGTGTATCAGACATTTCATCACACAGTTGCTGCAAGAGAAATGATCATGTAAATTTACACTTTGATTGGAATATCGTAGAAAACTTCGTGACTTGATACATAAAGTAACGTTTTAATTTTTGACAGATGTTTAAGCAGATGTTGAATGAGAAGCAGGATAAGTGGAACAGCCACAAGAAAGAAGGCTCAGAGAGGATCCAGGAGTTAGCAGACGTTTTCTCTGGGACTAAACCACTCACAAGGGTGGAAAAAAATGGTAAACCCAGTTGTTTTGTTTTCTTTTGTGATGGGTATGTAACTATTGACTCGAGAAGTTATCACCTAAATTACAACCTGAGCAATTAGGTTGATATGTGGGAGTAGAGAGGCATCTGGAAAACAACCTGACTTCGACAGATTTATTCAGAATCATTGCTGATTGGCTGGTGTCAGAGATGGGCACGTGCAGGTCATGCATAGGATTTTAAGCTGAATGTGAGGCATGGCGCATTATTCAAACATGACAAGGACGGTAGGAGTTGCCCCATTAAATCTTGTCTCCACTGTGACCCAGTTGGTGTTGATTCTGTATACACCTGTAAAACCACAGTCAAAGCAGATGGAATGATGCAAGTCCAAAACCTTATTCATGTTTAGGGGCCAATCTGCTGTTTTGAGATCCATGGTTTATTAAAACGAATGAGCCAAAAGCACAAGGATAAAGGATGATATTTTGATTTCATCCAATGTGCTGTATCTATAAACACATCCCTATGTATTTAATTCTCCAAAAGTTGTTGAAGCAGTCAAGAATTTGTATTTTTGTCAAGCTCAAAAAAGATTAAAGTTTCCCAGTATGGAAACAAGTAAACTTGCATGTGTTGTACCAGTGCTGACTGTTCCTCTCTGCTTTGATACTCAGAGTGAAAGTACTGTTGTAGAAAATCTTCAGGCCTGGTTCGCGGAGATGTCCAAACAGATTACCTCCCTTAACTACGAGGATTCAACAGCGGCTGGCAGGAAAATGGTTCAGCTGATACAGGCCCTGGAGGAGGTGAGCTGTTCATTGTAGCTGAGTGTACATGTACCTAACATTACTAATGGAATATGGAAAGGGCTCCTGTACTAGGATGTGTAAAAAATATGACCTTTCAAGGACAACCTGAAGAGAATGATTTAGGTTCATTTGGTTTAGTGACAGTGTCTTCAGGTTTGGTAATAGTAAATATGCCCAAATTTCATTACTGGATTTTGTCTTTTTTGTTGGTGGACACTTCAAACCAACCCATGCCTGGTGTCAGTATGCTGTGACTGGATGGGGTGTCATGTCTGGTGTCTGTTTGCTGTGACTGGGTGGGGTGTCATGTCTGGTGTCCGTTTGCTGTGACTGAGTGGGGTGTTGTGTGTGGTGTCAGTATGCTCTGACTGGGTGGAGCGTTGTGACTGGGTGGGGTGTCATGTCTGGTGTCAGTATTCTGAGACTGGATGGGGTGTCATGTCTGGTGTCCGTTTGCTGTGACTGGATGGGGTGTCATATCTGGTGTCCGTTTGCTGTGACTGGGTGGGGTGTTGTGTGTGGTGTCAGTATGCTCTGACTGGGTGGAGTGTCCTGACTGGGTGGGGTGTCATGTCTGGTGTCAGTATTCTGAGACTGGGTGGGGTGTCATGCCCTGTGTCATAAGATTGTGTTGGTGTGCTGTGGTTGTGTGGGATGTTGTCTGTAGGTCAGTATACCGTGGTTGGATGGAGTCTTATTTCTGGTGTTAGTGTGCTGTGGTTGTGTGGGATTTTATCTGTGGTTTAGTATACTGTGGCTGGATTGAGTGTCATTTCTGGTGTCCGTATACTTTGGTTTTATAGTGGTGTGACTAGTGTATGGCTGTGATTATGTTGTGAATTTGTGGGACTGAGATGACTGTCTGACTTCAGTATGTTGTGACTTCAAGAGATGGATTTCTACCAGTAAACCTGACAGCCATGATATGAAGGGGTGTTTTCTTGAGCATTGTGTGGAGAGAATATCCATTTGTGTCATTTTTCTCATTTTTATTTTCCAGGTACAAGAGTTCCATCAGCTGGAGAGCAATCTTCAGGTGAAACAGTTCCTGGCAGACACAAGAACCTACCTACATCAGATGATCCGCACCATCAACATCAAAGAGGAGGTGCTTATCGTCATAGAGATCGTGGCAGATTTGTCCTACGCTTGGGAGATTATTGACAGGTACATACACAGTGTAGCTGTGCTAACGTTTGAAGATTCGGTCAACGTTGTAAGCTGAAAATAGCTCCTAGCATTGCCATGTAGTAATTTTGTATGAAGAATGGTTCCAAATATCAACAGATTATTTATCTTTATAAAAACATGTATATATACCCCTAGAAAATAAAGATTTTTTATTACATATGCTTATGTGTAAGAAAAGTGAAGAGAACAGACATGCTGTCTGTTTTATAATAAGCAGTCCAAAATGTGTATAAAATTGGAAGTACAAAGAATATAAGTTAAACTTATGTACTGTGGAATACTTGTTTACCTAAAGTTTTCTCGGCATTTCTTTTCATAATATACAATATACATGTACTGCTTCCAATTTTCAGTTATACGGGTTACATGCAGCAAGGAATTAAGAAAGATCCCTCTCTAGTCACCAAACTGAGGGCTACATTTCTCAAGGTGTGTATGTCTGTAGTCAAGTATACTGTCATGTGTGTACATGTGGCTGTTGTGTGTGTACATGTGGCTGTCATGTGTGTACATGTCACTGTCATGTGTGTACATGTCACTGTCATATGTGTACATGTCGCTGTCATGTGTGTACAGGTCGCTGTCATATCACTGTCTTGTGTGTACATGTCACTGTCATGTGTGTACATGTCGCTGTCATGCTGCTGTCATTTGTGTACATGTCGCTGTCATGTTGCTGTCATGTGTATACATGTTGCTGTCATGCATGTACATGTCACTGTCATGTGTGTACATGTCGCTGTCATGTGTGTATCAGTGCAATCATGATGTTTTTTCCTACTGTAACATAGTCCCTATTAGGATTACATAAATCAACATGGCGTACATGTACAGTAGTACTCGCTGTTCCTGGTACCTCACTGACAGTAAACGTTATAGGACACTCCTGGTCATTTTTAATACGCAGTCTTCAACCAGTGTTGTGTGCAAAGCTGCTGTACATCTTTATTAGGTGCAAAGTTCATCAGCACTCTGGTTTGCTCCATCCACAAAACTCTCTGTCGTTCTATTATTGAACAATTCATTAAACAACAATTAAAACAGTAAATAAAGAAAAAAAAATACAGCAGTACTTTTTATTTGAGACTGGTGGAGAATACACTAAAGCAGTGTTACCACATTAATAAGGTCTGAGAATCTGATGTGGTAAGGACCTCTGTGGCTTAGTTGGTTAGCGCGCCAGCGCAGCGTAATGACCCAGAAGCCTCTCACCAATGCTGTCGCTGTGAGTTCAAGTGCAGCTTATGCTGACTTCCTCTCCGGCTGTAAGTGGGAAGGTCTGTCAGTAACCTGCGGATGGTCATGGGTATAAGTGAAATATTCTTGAGTACAGCGTTAAACACCAATCAAAGAAAATAAATAAATAAATCAGATGTGGTAAAGTGAAATTGTGTTTCGTATAATATAAGTTCTCTTCGTGTTGAGAAGGTATATGGGGAGCTAAATCTTGGGTGTGAAATTTTAACCCTGGGACCTGAGGCCTCTGCCCTAGACCTGCCCTTACAGAGGATTAAACAGTGTAACTGTGTGTTTTTAAGATGGCCTCTGCCCTCGACCTGCCCTTACTGAGGATTAACCAGTGTAACTGTGTGTTTTTAAGATGGCCTCTGCCATCGACCTGCCCTTACTGAGGATTAACCAGTGTAACTGTGTGTTTTAAGATGGTCTCTGCCCTCGACCTGCCCTTACTGAGGCTTAACCAGTGTAACTGTGTGTTTTTAAGATGGCCTCCGCCCTCGACCTGCTCTTATTGAGGATTAACCAGTGTAACTGTGTATTTTTAAGATGGCCTCTGCCCTCGACCTGCCCTTACTGAGGATTAACCAGTGTAACTGTGTGTTTTTAAGATGGCCTCTGCCCTCGACCTGCCCTTATTGAGGATTAACCAGGCTAACAGCCCAGACCTGATGAGCGTGTCACAGTATTACTCCGGAGAGCTGGTGGCTTATGTCAGGAAAGTGTTACAGGTAAGTGACTTCATTATTTATGTTCACAACAGTGCTGCAGGTAAATGTCTTCTTTGTGTATGCTCACAAATGTACTACTGTACATGTAAAGATCTCGACCAGTTTGTGTAATTAAATGCAGACAGAAGTAAATGTCTCTCAGTAATGAGTTTTGTGGCAGCACATACTAGACACATGTAGGTTATTGAATGATTACAGACTGACGTGGACTCATTCTATTTTTACGTGGGTACGTGGGAGGGTCTGTCTGCAACCTGCGGATGGTCGTGGGTTTCCCCCGGATTTTACCAGGTTTCCTTCCACCATAATGCTGAGTCACCGTCGTATAAGTGAAATATTCTTGAGTACAGCGTAAAACACCAATCACACATGCACCACAATTAAAGATAGATAAGCTTGGAAGGTGTGTAATAAATAAAATATATGTCATAAACTGGTTTCCCACAGATCATTCCACAGACCATGTTTGGGTTACTGGCCAAAATCATCCAAATGCAGACAGCTCAGATAAAGGAGGTTCCCACCCGGCTGGAGAAAGACAAGATGAGGGAGTATGCCCAGCTGGATGAACGATACGAGGTATGACACACAGATTTCCTCTGGCTACAGACCCAACGCAGTAGGACGAGGTGTACAGTCAATTATGTGAGCTCTGATCAGGATGGCCGTAGTCAACAACCATTCTTTTATTGTACACGGAATGTGTGGAGGGACTTGGGCTGGCTTGCACACAAAGATCGTAGCAATAATTGTAATTGTGAATATATTTGTAACAGTTTATTAATTTGTAATAATAAGTTGTGCTCATTGAACAATGGCATTGTAAGGTTATTGTAAATTTTTGAAGTTACAATGTCATTTTCAAAAGAGCTTTACATCATTGTGATTCAGCAGCTAACAAAATCAACGTGAAAAGATGCTCGTAACACCTTTGTGAGTCTAAGAGTACTAACAGTATACTTAAGACAAGTATTTGTACTTTACGTTAATGTTGGGGGCGATTGTGAATATTTACAACTGGGTCAACTCAATTGTAATTTCTGATGGCAAGTAACAATTATCTTAAATGTAGCTTACAATATCATGGTGCATGAGACTTAGGCTTACAAGCCTTTTGTGCCCCAAGACATGGAGGTTCTTTCTCATCTACTCTCCAATCCAAGACTGGGAAAAGAAGACTTATAGGTTAATACTTGTGAATGCATAGTTTGTCGCAGATCTATATTTTCTGTCTTTTTACATATTGCCCATGATTAAATGTTATTAGAAATTGTCCACTTTATATAGGTGTCTTTCATATTTCTATAAAATTCTGAATTTGACCAGCAAAGAATGTTCCAGAAAATTGCCATACAACAAATAAATTGTACTTTATGTTAAAACTACATGTACTTGTAGTGCCGATTCGGGGCATAACTACAACCAGTCTTGGCTCTTCCCTCACTTGACACTGAGAATAAGGATATATGTGTAGTGCTGGTTTGCCCAATGTCAGTGTTTTGATGGACTGGGATGTTGTATATGGTGTCTTTAGTATGGTGTTCCAGTGAGGTGGCACTACGAATATGTAAAACTGGACTGGACATTTGAGCTGGCAGACAGAAGTGCATGTAGCAAAAGTCTGTTGTTTATATTGCATGTGTAGAGTAGTTGAGAAATTATATTTGTATTCACCAGGTACATGTAGCATTATGTATGCCTTTTGCTCTATCTGCAGGTGGCCAAACTGACTCATGCTATTTCTGTGTTCACTGAGGGGATTCTCATGATGAAGACAACTCTTGTGGGAATAATCAAGGTCAGTGAGTTTAGTGAAAATAATCAAGGCCAGTGAGTCTAGTGAAAATAATCAAGGTCAGTGAGTCTAGTGAAAATAATCAAGGTCAATGAATCCTCATTTGTGAATTATCAAGGTCAGTGAGATTTGTGGGAATAATCAATGTCAATCAGACCTCATTTGAGAATAATCAAGGTCATTGAGTCCTAATATGAGAATAATCAAGGTCATTGTGTCCTAATATGAGAATAACCAAGGTCAGGGAGCCTTAGGGAAAGTCAAGATCAGTGAGTCTTGCGGAAATGACTAACGTAATAATGAAGTCACCAGTAATGTGTGACGATTTACAAACTGTAACAATTGTCAGCGCTGCTCTAGTCTTTTGTAGTGAATAATATGATAGATATCATTCGTGCGTTGTCATGTTTTAGATTGATCCCAAACAGCTGCTTGAGGATGGAATAAGGAAGGAGCTGGTGCAGCAGGTGGCATTTGCTCTTCATCAAGGGCTGATCTTCAACCCTAAGGCAAAGGTAAACTAAGCCTGAAAGACTTGGTTTTGGATTTGTACATCTGTAGCTGATTTGTCTGTGTTTACATGAGTGAGCTAATGCCAAAGTTGGATGCCCTGGGCAGTCAGATATATGTGTAAATCTGTGTTTACATGAGTGAGCTGATGCCAAAGTTGGATGCCCTGAGCAGTCAGATGTGTGTGTAAATCTGTGTTTAGGTGAGCGAGCTTATGCCAAAGTTGGATGCCCTGAGCAGTCAGATGTGTGTGTAAATCTGTGTTTAGGTGAGCGAGCTTATGCCAAAGTTGGATGCCCTGGGCAGTCAGATATATGTGTAAATCTGTGTTTACATGAGTGAGCTGATGCCAAAGTTGGATGCCCTGAGCAGTCAGATGTGTGTGTAAATCTGTGTTTAGGTTAGTGAGCTAATGTCAAAGTTGGATGCCCTGGGCAGTCAGATGTGTGTGTAAATCTGTGTTTACATGAGTGAGCTGATGCCAATGTTGGATGCCCTGGGCAGTCAGATGTGTGTGTAAATCTTTGTTTAGGTGAGTGAGCTAATGCCAAAGTTGGATGCCCTGGGCAGTCAGATGTGTGTGTAAATCTGTGTTTAGGTGAGCGAGCTAATGGCAAAGTTGGATGCCCTGGGCTGTCAGATGTGTGTGTAAATCTGTGTTTAGGTGAGTGAGCTAATGTCAAAGTTGGATGCCCTGGGCAGTCAGATGTGTGTGTAAATCTGTGTTTACATGAGTGAGCTGATGCCAATGTTGGATGCCCTGGGCAGTCAGATGTGTGTGTAAATCTTTGTTTAGGTGAGTGAGCTAATGCCAAAGTTGGATGCCCTGGGCAGTCAGATGTGTGTGTAAATCTGTGTTTAGGTGAGTGAGCTAATACCAAAGTTGGATGCTCTGAGCAGTCAGATGTGTGTGTAAATCTGTGTTTAGGTTAGTGAGCTAATGTCAGAGTTGGATGCCCTGGGCAGTCAGATGTGTGTGTAAATCTGTGTTTACATGAGTGAGCTGATGCCAAAGTTGGATGCCCTGAGCAGTCAGATGTGTGTGTAAATCTGTGTTTAGGTTAGTGAGCTAATGTCAAAGTTGGATGCCCTGGGCAGTCAGATATTTGTTTAAATCTGTGTTTACATGAGTGAGCTGATGCCAATGTTGGATGCCCTGAGCAGTCAGATGTGTGTGTAAATCTGTGTTTAGGTTAGTGAGCTAATGTCAAAGTTGGATGCTCTGAGCAGTCAGATGTGTGTGTAAATCTGTGTTTACATGAGTGAGCTAATGCCAAAGTTGGATGCCCTGGGTAGTCAGATGTGTGTGTAAATCTGTGTTTACATGAGTGAGCTGATGCGAAAGTTGGATGCCCTAAGCAGTCATATGTGTGTGTAAATCTTTGTTTAGGTGAGCGAGCTAATGCCAAAGTTGGATGCCCTGGGCAGTCAGATGTGTGTGTAAATCTGTGTTTAGGTGAGCGAGCTAATGGCAAAGTTGGATGCCCTGGGCTGTCAGATATATGTGTAAATCTGTGTTTAGGTGAGCGAGCTAATGGCAAAGTTGGATGCCCTGGGCTGTCGATATATGTGTAAATCTTTGTTTAGGTGAGCGAGCTAATGCCAAAGTTGGATGCCCTGAGCAGTCAGATGTGTGTGTAAATCTGTGTTTAGGTGAGCGAGCTAATGTCAAAGTTGGATGCCCCTGGGTAGTCAGATATATGTGTAAATCTGTGTTTACATGAGTGAGCTAATGCCAAAGTGGATACCCTGGGTAGTCAGATGTTTGTGTAAATCTGTGCTTAGGTTAGTGAGCTAATGTCAAAGTTGGATGCCCTGAGCAGTCAGATGTGTGTGTAAATCTGTGTTTAGGTGAGCGAGCTAATGGCAAAGTTGGATGCCCTGGGCTGTCAGATATATGTGTAAATCTTTGTTTAGGTGAGCGAGCTAATGCCAAAGTTGGATGCCCTGGGCAGTCAGATGTGTGTGTAAATCTGTGTTTAGGTGAGTGAGCTAATACCAAAGTTGGATGCTCTGAGCAGTCAGATGTGTGTGTAAATCTGTGTTTAGGTTAGTGAGCTAATGTCAGAGTTGGATGCCCTGGGCAGTCAGATGTGTGTAAATCTGTGTTTACATGAGTGAGCTGATGCCAAAGTTGGATGCCCTGAGCAGTCAGATGTGTGTGTGTAAATCTTTGTTTAGGTGAGTGAGCTAATGTCAAAGTTGGATGCCCTGGGCAGTCAGATGTTTGTGTAAATCTGTGTTTACATGAGTGAGCTGATGCCAAAGTTGGATGCCCTGGGCAGTCAGATGTGTGTGTAAATCTTTGTTTAGGTGAGTGAGCTAATGTCAAAGTTGGATGCCCTGGGCAGTCAGATGTTTGTGTAAATCTGTGTTTACATGAGTGAGCTGATGCCAAAGTTGGATGCTCTGAGCAGTCAGATGTGTGTGTAAATCTTTGTTTAGGTGAGCGAGCTAATGCCAAAGTTGGATGCCCTGGGCAGTCAGATGGAAGGCTTCAGGAAATCATTTGAGTATATTCAGGATTATGTGAATATCTATGGCCTGAAGATTTGGCAGGAAGAGGTTTCCCGAATCATTAACTACAATGTTGAACAGGAGTGTAACAGCTTCCTCAGGACAAAGGTATGTGTAATGTGTCGTCTCTGTGTATAAATCTTGTATGGGTAGAAAACATCTTTTTCTATCTGGCTGATGAAAACGGTATTGGATTTTAAGGAAATTAAAATTGGGAGAAAAATAGAAAAGGAAATCCCATCAAAGGCCTAATAAAGGTTTAAGTGCTGACCCCTTTTTTTTTAGAAGGTCAGTGTTGGTGTATGTATGGCTTAAAACAACAATCAGATAAATAAATGTATTTTTCTGTAAACATTTTATTTGTAGAATAGGATGTATACAATAGATTAGGATATGCTTGTATATGTATTTGTATTTTGTTATGAATGTATTTTAGTTTTGTATTTAGCCTATGCTTTTTCTTCTGATCCTTACAGTATAATAGTTTTGTTCTCTTTGCTTCAGGTCCAGGATTGGCAGAGCATCTACCAGTCCACAGCTATCCCCATTCCCAGGTTTGCCCCTGTGGACCACAGTGTTAACTTCATTGGAAGACTGCCAGGGAGATTATCAAGCTGACAGATCCAAGGTTAGCGGCACGCACTTCATAGGAGGCTGAGGAAATGGAAAACTGATTTTGGAAATTAGTAGTTGTTGGCCCGGTTTCCTCCTACCATAATGCTGGCCGCCGTCGTATAAGTGAAATATTCTTGAGTACTGCATAAAACACCAATTAAATAACTAAATAAATAAATAGTAGTTGTGGTAGCAAAGCACATAGAAATGTCTGTACATGTACTTATCAGGCTTTGCTGTGGAACATCTTCTTGACTGGCTTCCTTTGTTCTTGCAGCTCCGTATAGAAGTTTGCTATGATGTACATGTATGTAGTCCCCCCATCAAATGTATGACAGTGCTTTGGCTAAATTCCATGAAACACACATGTGTCTGCTTATGTGAGCGGAAATCTGTAGTAGAAAGAAGTAACAAGACCCAGCACTGATTTTGAGAGCTGCTGCTATCTCATTTGGCTAAACCCTTGTTCTTCCTGTAGCCAATCTGCTTTTGTTGGTCTGGCTGCAGTCTGTAATCAGAAGATTTGTGAGGTACATGGCTGTTAATGGGCAGTACCAGATGCAGTCATGAAGTGGATAGAGTGTCTACAAAATACAGGGTTTCCCAGAAGTCCCATCCAGGTTGAGGTGGAATGCTTGAGCTACAGAGCAGTGTGTTGCCCCATCTCTAACAGCATAAAAACCAATTCAACTCTTTCTTGTACTGTTAGTTTGTTAGCCATAATTAACTCTGAAAGAGGGGAAAAAAATTAAAATCAGTATTAAACCTGAAACACAGAAAAAAAAATGAAAATCAGGATGGTGCACGACTTCTGGGAAACACGGTATATGGTAGATTGAGTGTTCAATCCCGAATCAAGTCGTACCAAAGACTTCAGCATTAATAATCTTGGTACGTGTACTACCTTGCTTGTCAGTCAGTATAAGAGGAGTAGACCAAGTACTGTTTGACAAGGAGTCGGTATAATGTGACAGCATTGGGCGCCGTGTCTGGTGTCGTCGGCATGGTGTTCCAGTGAGGCAGCACTGTAAATATGTCAGCACTGGGTCTGGTCTGCTAGAAGGAGGTCACAGTTGTGAACTAGTAACTTTAATAGTGTTAAAGTAATGTTGAAAGGGACATTATACCCTAATCAAGAAAACAGAAATAAGTTAAAAACCAGTGGTTTGTTCTGGGCACTATGGTTTCCTTCACTCGTAAACCTGGTTACTGTTGTCAGTGGAAAATTCTTCACTACAGCAGTTGCCGCCATCCTCTTAGCAAACTATTCCTGAAACGAATAAATGAATCAAGTACAGGTTCTGCTATCAACAAGAAATAATCAGGTATAATAATTAAATACAGTGGTTTTATGTCAACTGGGTAATGTGTAGACCATGAAGACTTTGCTGTAATTTCTTGCACTCTTTATAGGATTATTGTGACCTGAAGTTTGTGTTTTTCAGGATTGCAGCCTACATTGACCAGATGAAGGCCTGGTACGACATCAGAACCAAGCAAGAGATTGTCAACAGGACACTGTTTCAGAAGCTACAGGTATTTAGGTTTATTGTTAAATGCTACAGCCGTGAATTGCTGATAATACATGTGTTAAGTTTAATGTTTCCTAACTTCAATTTAGAAAATTAATTAGAAAACAGCCAGTAATAAACAAGGGACTTTGATGTCAAGAGCCCAACGTTTATTGGCTCATTTCCTTGTTTGAATTGCTTGTAAGTTTTGTGGACTACATTGTAAGGTGGTTTGGTTGCCAAATTGTACAGCAGAATAACAGAGATAGTCTTAAGTGTGGCAGCAATTAGCCCTCTCACAAATGGAATGACAGCCCAATAATCGCTAACATACAGGTGAGTAAGATGTAGCTCAGTGAGTAAGGTGAGTGACTGCTGGCCATTAGGCACACAAGATGCGGGTTCAACCCTGGTCTTGGACAGGGAACTTATGGATTCTCCAACTCTCAATGTTTTTGGAGTCTTTGTGACATTACCTTTGTTGAAGATCACTTGTCTATCTTCAACAAGATGGACAAGTATTTCAGTAGCTTGCCAGAGGTCTTAGCTGTACTCCAGGCGCTCCAGCTTCCTCAGCTCATTAATTGGCTGCTATATTCATTTCTTCATTGCATCAATCATAAAAATGACCGCCATCTTAAAAGTGAAAAATTATTGAGTATGGCATAAAAGCAATCAAACAATCAGTCAGTCAATTTAAGTATGGCATAAAACAGCAATCAGGTACAAGTAAATAATCAATCAGTCACATACCTGTATTAAAGTACAATGTAGGTACACTATTTACTTGTCTGCATCACATTTCAGAAAGCCGTGGGGAGTTTTGGGCTGGCAGGGCTGGATAGACTGCTCAGTTTTATGATTGTGCGAGAGCTACAGAACTTCCTGATGGTGCTTCAGAGGGGGGTTCTCAAAGATAAGCAGTGGTTAGACATGTTTGGTTCACTGCTCAAGTCCCTCAATCCTATCACGGGCACAGTCAGTAAGTACATCATTTTTGTCAGGGTTTTTGTTTTTTTTTTGTACAGTTTATACATGAACATATTCTTTTCTGTAAAGTACATAATGCTGAAGCATTAGCAACAAAAAGGTTAATTTGGGTATTTGACTGTTACATAATGCCATACAAAAAAGGTTAGGAATAAAATCTTTGTTGAGCTTTATATTAAAAACTGATGTACCAAGTATATGACTGTACTGATGCACTCCATGCAATCGTCAGAAGAACTGTAAAAAAACTCTCTTAAACATTTCCCAGTTTCTTGAAATGTGAGTTACTGTTTATACAGTATATTTGTTTATTTATTTATTTATTTGGTGTTTTATCCCCACTCAAGAATATTTCATGTTAAGGGCAGCCAGCATTATGGTAGGAGGAAACCAGGCTCTTAACCCACGACCCTCCAGCAGACTTTCCCACTTACGGCAGGAGAGGAAGACCACATGAACTGAACTTGAACTCATAGTAACCACATTGGTGAGAGGCTCCTGGATCATGGCACCATGCTGGTGCGCTGACTGCCTTGACCACGGAGGCCCCCATTTACTGTTCACATACTTGTTTTATTACTGATATTCTGATATGTGAAGTGTGGCATAACGTGGCAGGGTAGGCGCTAATTGTTCCAGTCATTTGGTTCCGTATATATGTATATATATCTGCTGATGCTTTTCAGGTCAGCCACAGAAGCTTTACCCTCTGTCAGTGACCAAGGCTATGAAGATGTGGCCGCCATTTCTTGATGTTATCCTAAAGGTAAGACTGACGCAGATTTCCATCACTGAGAAACAGACTTTTTCGTCTTTTTGGATACTTTTTTGGATTTCTCTGTATTGTACTCGGCATACTTGGGACTTACATGTGATTGGGTAAGGTTTGATATACATGCACATTTGGCACAGGTGACTGGGATGCAGTAGACCACTCTGCCGGAGTTTCTGTTTGTGAAAGAATCAAAACTACATTTCAACAGCTCAGCACCCACTTTCAAAAAAATTCCGATAAATATGACTGACAAAGTTTTGTGAAAATGACCCCAGTATTTTAATTCCTTTAGACACTCTCAGGCATATGCATGTGTACTTGGACATAACTGATAGAATGTTATCACAGGATTATTCACAGCCTGCAGGCGTGATATCAGAAACCACAATGCTGTTATTGTTACCTGTGAATTTGTGCTATAATGTGCATCCACAGGTGGGTCAGATGCAGCTGTTACGCCGCCAAATTGCTCATGAACTCAGCACTTCCTGCAAGTTTGACTCCAAGTTTCTGGCCAGCAGTTTACAGACATTAAACACGTAAGTTGGACATAATACGTGCACACACATATGCAACATTGCATTATATGCAGTATAATATTTCAAATGTGGGAAGGTCTGCCAGCAGCCTGCAGATGGTCATGGGTTTCCCTTGTGCTCTGCTCGGTTTCTACCCACCATAATGGCTGGCCGCCATTGAAGAAGTGAAATATTCTAGAGTAAGACGTAAAACACCAATCAAATAAATAAATAAATAATATTTAGAAAAACAAAAAACATTATTACTGCATCATAATTTAAAGTGGTGATAATGCTGGCCACCGTTGTGTAAATGAAATATTCTTGAGTACGGCACAGAACTCCAATCAAGCAAATAAAGAACTTATTACAACACATTAATGTTCACTGCAACCTTCAGGCCCTTGACCAAAGAGATTATGTGATCGTATCCAGCTTTCACTGTTTTGTCTGGAGCTTTACAAGTCAAAGAGCTTGTGGCACACCTGGCAAAAGTCAGTGGTTTACTCCAGGTACACTTGTTTCCTCCATTCAGAAACCTGGCAGACATCATATAAGTGAAAAATTCTGCAGCGTGGCCTTGAATAACAATCAGTGGGGGGTCTCCGTGGCTCAGTTGATTAGTGCGCTAGGGCAGCGTAATGACCGAGGAGCCTCCCACCAATGTGGTCGCTGTGAGTTCAAGCCCAGCTCATGCTGGCTTCCTCTCCGGTCGTAATTTGGTGGGAAGGTCTTCCATTAACCTGCGGATTGTCGTGGGTTTCCCCCGGGCTCTGGCCGGTTTCCTCCCACCATAATGCTTGTTGCCGTCGTATAAGTGAAATATTCTTGAGTACGGCGTAACACAGCAATGAAACAAAAAAAAAAAAAACAATCAGTGGGAAAAATTCAATCGTTAAAACCATTGCATTATGTGGTAAACTGTCTTTCATGAAACTCTGATGCTAATTGCTTATCATGATACCATCATATGTGTTTGCCTCACCACCCCACAGTGCCTTGCTGGCTGATATAGAGAGGCATTACAAGGATCCCTCACTTCCCTACCCTAAAGAGGAGAACCCACTGATGTACGAGTTGACCTCGTACCTAGAATCTGCAGGGCACCACAACCCACTCAGGAAGGTAAGGCCTATGGGAATAAGGTTCAGGATATCATAGTCAGTATATATTGTAACAGCTCATGCTATCTAAGACAGCTTATATAATGAATGTATTCACTGACTATCTTAGCCTGGAGACAGCAGAGCTACTACTAAAGGCTGTACTTTGGAAGGGTGAATGGAAAGTCCATAATAAGGTGCATGCCCACTATGTTGCTGGCCGCTGTAGTATAAGTGAAATATTCAGCTCACGGTGTACACCGCCTATCAAATGATTAAAGAAATAAATAAATAAAATACATACTATTCACCCTTTTGAATTCTTGTGCATCTGTGTCTCCGAGTGCCCAACTAGTTCTAACATGGTGCCAGAGTGAGGGTTCTCTTGTAAAACATAATGTTATTCTCCATTCCTGTTGATCTTTGTCGCTTTTAGCAAAGGTTATGTACAGTTCACTCTGCATTGAATTATGTGCTAGTCATTATTTAAAGACTTTTGTAATATACCATAAAATATAGTTCTTATACGGTTCTGTTTACAGTTTAATCAGTTATGTATTTTAAGACTTTGGATCAGTTTTTCTCTCTTTTTTTATTAATTTTAATTGAGATGTATTTTAGGTGATTTGTCAACATGTCCTGTCTGTTTTTGTTGGATTTTTGTTCTCCTGACATTGAAAATCTTTTACTGTCTCCAGATTTAAAGATGTCACCATGATAAGGCTGCAATATTGCCAGAGTGATCTTTTTAAGCCATACTTTATTCATTTATTCATTAAAAAGTGGACAGATCAGACCATATGTGCAGATCTTCATATGAAACAGAAATAAATATACTGTCTTCCATATAAATAACATTTAAATATATGTTAACTTTTTTCAGTTATCCCAATCTGTTTTTTATCCCCAGATATATGTGACAACAAGGAAACTTCCCTACTTCTCGTTGTTCAACTTCCTGTTTGTCATCTCCCAGTTACCCAAGCTTGTCTACACCAAGAGCATAGGTATGCCATAGGGTTTCATTATGCCGTAGTTACTCCGATTTTTCATAACTTGAAACTATATAAAGATAGAACTCCTGTACTGCGAAATTCCACCTCTCAACGTGAGGTTTCTTCAAAATGATCCTCACCTGGGCTCTGCCCTGTTTCCTCCCACCATAATGCTGGCCGCTGTCTTATATTGTGTGTGTTAGGTAATGATTATATTGATTCATAAATAAATCAAAATGATCGTACGAGCCTATTTTATCTGAGCCTTCCAGTCTGGTGTATTCTGGATGGCGTTCCAGTGAGGCAGCACTATGAATGTATTGGAATTAGCTCCAGCCTGTTTCAAGTAGGCACTGCCTTGATGTGACTGAAATAATGGAGAAAGTGATGTTAAACCCAATCAAACAAACCCATGCCCTTGACTACTAGGCACTTAACCATCAAGGTCATCACTTAACCATCAAGGTCATGTTCAGGAAGCCATCTCTGAGTGATACTGCTGCAGCTTTCCAACAGGGACAAATTCCGCAATACAATTTCTGACAAGTCAGAATATGAAATACGATCATAAAGCTTATTATTCTTTTTTGTAAAGTAAAATTTTGTCCACCTCATTAGTGTTGTCTTAAGACAAATGTGTCCAAATTTCAACTTGAGCATTGTGGAGAGGTTTTAAATCTCAAGTCAGAAATGGCTTTGTGGAATCGCCTCCTGGACTTTTCTAACTTGCCTGGAAATGCCTTAAAAAGTTATTTTTAAATATGAATATTTTGTTGTATCAAATTGTAACATCAAATTTCCCAAATTTAATGTGACTATTATGGATCCTTGAAAGTCATATTGCAACACATCTGTAAAAATGATATTAGGAAGGTCTTTGAAAGAAGCAAAAGCAAGAGGTGTCTGTGAATTGAATAAATATAGAACTCAACAGGTCCAACATGTTTCCCTACCTTAGTAACAGTAAGTGGCCGATGACGCTTGTGTGGCCATTTTCACAGTCTCACTTAAAGAACCACTTGACTTCCTCCAATATGATGAGCATATCTGTACGTCACACGTCTGAGAGTTCATTATTAACTTACCAAAGGTCGGTGGTTTAACACAGGCAGCACGGTTTCTACTACTCATAAAACTGACCGCCATCACATACATTTGTAAGTGAAAAATTCTTGAGTGCAGTGTTAAAGAAATTTGTGCTTCCCTACCCTACAGGAGGCCTGGTGTGTAAGAAGTACCAGGACCCCCTGGATTGTCCCCCCTTTGTTATCGGCAGTATTACCCTCCTGAAACAGTTCCACTCTGAAAACACAGACGTCTTCCTGGCTTACCTGGGCCAGTACGTTCGCTCCATGGTGGAGGCTTCTCCAGGGTGAGTGCATTTGTGGGTCATAGTTAGGCCTTAGAGAAAAGGTAGGGATTTAGGAGAGGGGGGGAATGTTTTCTTGGACACCTTTTTAAGATTCACACATTACACAAAGTTTGTCTTCACAATGGCACATGTTAAGGAGTTTTTCATTTCGTTTTTTTAGTTCTCATTTTATGGAGGCTTACCTTAATCTGAATTCTCTGAGTGATTCTTAAGTAACTCATTGTAGCTTCTTTGACTTGTATGGTATGCATTGAACCTGATTGTATATGTCTGTTATGTTTAAAGGAACAAAAACCAAGAATTGTCCCAAGAAGTTGTCAGTGTCCTTCTCTTCCTGGAAGATTTCATACATTACAGTGGATTTTCCAGAAAAGTAAGTGCAATTTTTGTAGCCTGAATAGTTAACTTGTTTTACACTTAAGATTATTCTAGATTATTATGTTGATGTTGGATGTAATTTCTATTCAAAAATTGTCACTCAGAGTGTTCTCATTTGAGAGTTTGGTCTTAGCCAGTTGTCCTTTATACAATAATGTTACATCACAGATATAAATTCACGCTGATAGAGCATTTCACAATAATAATTTCCAAAACTTTTAAAAATATAAAACAAAATGTTTTAAATTTGTTTGACATGTTTTCTGTATGCCTGTATGATTCTTAATGCATTGCTCTGTTTTCCCATTTAGGCAATAGAAGCCCACATCCCTTCATACATCTTTGATCAGTTCAGAAGTCAAGCCTCCTCCTAGCTGATCACTCTCCTTGTAGACAGCATCAAGAATGGCAATACTCCCATCAGAGCATACAGAGAAGCAGCACTGAAGGCCTGTAAACTTGTGGCTTGTCAAACCTGTCTTCTAGAGAGAATGAAGAATGGCAATATAGGTTAAGCTGGTTTGCTAAACCATCTTTACAAACGTTATCAGCATGGCTTTGTAGCTGAAATTTTTAAGCTGATCTAAATTTGTAGCATGTCAAACCTTTCTTCTAGGCAGTATGAAGAATGACAAAGTAGCTGGAGATAAGCTGATGTAAACTTGTGGCTGGTCAAACCTTTTGTTCTAGCAATGTAACTGAAGTATTTAAGCTGATGGAAACTTGTGGCTGGTCAAACGTTCTTTCTAGACAACATATATAACCACAATTGCTGCAATACTGCCACAGTGGCATATAGTCATAATCATCTTTCATTCTTTCTGTACCTCAGTTTGAAGGGAAAATACGCCATTATAGCATTATACTAACCTGTAATATTGAAGTTTTTGAGCAAATATAAACTTGTGATTGTCTAATATTATTGTTGTCTTGAAAAATCACGTATTACAAATTTGTTATCGTGCGGGGTTATCATTATCCAAAAATGAGGAAGGTACAAGTCTCCTGTTGTCAGCTTCAAAAACGGATGAAATTATTCGTGGAAAGATTTAGAAATGTTACAGATGGTTGTTGTTAAAGACAGTATTGTTGATTATATAAAGTTATTATCCAGCAGACCCATTGATAAGTTTCAGGTAATGCACAAGTATTACCTGATGATGGCATACTAAAATGCTGAAATGTTGGGTCAAAATGAAGCTGTCGTTACACTATTCGTGTAAAATTATTATATATGCTTAAATTGTTAATACCTTGCATCAAATTCCAAATAGTAGAACTGTCATGTCTTCTTTTGATGAGCTAGAACAATGGTGCTTATTTGATGTGTGTGTTAGGTAATGATTATTTTTACGCGTGGATACGATGGACAAAAGTACATGTATATTTGTATATGTGAAACACGTAATAAAAACTGTGTGTAAAATTGACAAATGTAAGTACAACGGAAGCTATATTCATAAATGTTTGTTTTGGAACTGCAGATATCTCTGGTCGACTGGGTCAGGTGAATCAGTCTGGTATATTAAATGGATGGTCACATGTAACGAGTATGTTTTATGGGTGCGTTGTGCTACTGTCGAAATACCCTGCAGAGCAGTGGATTTAGTCTAAGTTACGTTTCTCACTCTACACAACGACAATACACAGAGAATATGCATTGAAAATCAAAACCATACAGATTCCTTGACTTGTTGGACTTCCTGGACAACGAAGTTGATTTGTCAAACGTCAACAACCAGTTCAGAAAGACGTTATTGTCGGACAAAAGTGGACGGGCACTTACAACCAGGCAGGTTTGTTCCCGCTTGCAATACCAAGCCAAGTCTTTGTTTAGCACAGTAAGTAGTAGAAGACCTAGGGCTCGGTTTCCTCTCGCCATGATGCTAGCCAAGTCGTATTCTGTAAGACGGATCGGAAGCTAGAGAGCACGTGATCTTGTTAGTAACAAACGGCGTGGGTGAAGAAAACGGTCTTTCTATTGTTGTTGCATAGGAAAATGCCTATTTTTGAATCGCTGTAAACGATATTTATCCGTTGAATTTGTATAATTTTCGGCCGCCGTCGTATAAGTGAAATATTCATGAGTACGGCGTAAAACACTAATCAAATAAATAAATGAATTATATAACTTCCATCTTTCCAGATAGTCTGAGTATCTCTGCAGAGTCTTTATGATGGTATTTTGTACAGCTAGGCCTCACTGATCGCTAGCGAAGTGGCAAAAGTGACGTTTTCCCCAATTCTTTAACATTGGGCGACCGTTTTGTTTTCGACACGACAGGGTGGTCACATGACCTCCAACTTCCGACCGTCTTACAGAATAAGTCAAATATTCTTCAGTAAAACACCAATCAAATAAGTGAACAGAGGACAGGAACATAGCCTATGAATCCACTGTACTGCATGGTACTGTGGCAACCACACAAGCAAGAGTTCTGTATTATTCTTTCAAGCATGTTGAGATTTGTCACCAATACTGTTCAGAATTGTCATTACCTTAAATTGAATGCTGTTTTGGATATTATACGTTGTAAAACGTGAATGTTATTGTAACAACAACATCAAAGTTTTACGCATTTTATTTTATTTGTTACGCAAAAATCCACATTGTAAAATTAAAATATTTATCTTTTAAACCTTGGTGCCTTGTTTTACTTTTTTTATCTGAAGGTTTTTCTGAAACAGTATGTCATAGCGTTTGATAACATGCCAGCAACAGCATTTTTTGGGATTGGATATGGTTGGAAGTTTCCTTACACCGGTACTTCATGTTGCTACAATACGCCTATGACAAAATTGCCAAACATTTGCACCAGCCATGTATTACTGAGTACATTCAATACGGGTATGTCTTACTCTATGCTGCTTTTTTGATCGCCATCACGGCAAATTAGAATATTTACGTGACCTTGTAAACTGGGTAAGTTTCAATTACTGTCAGTTTGGTAGATGAGATCCTCATCCAATCAGCTTATAGTTTCTTCAACGCGTGATTCACGAGAAGCATCACGTGATCACTTGCAGCGTTCACCACCTCTCTGTGGTAACTGGAGGGAACGTTCCGTCTGCGAAATACTTCTCCCACGTCTTTCCTTCTGGATACTCGAAGTTTTCTACGGCGGTCTTCGTTAGTATGGGACTGTAACCCGGGGTCTACAAGTATAAAACCGCGTAAGAAAATTAAAACTAAAAGCTAATTATGTTATCTGAAGAATTGCTTTGTGGAATCATGTGCTGGCTGATAGGTCACGAATAAAATTGTGGGTTGTGTCCAGTTTGGTGTCTTGGACATAGTGTCTCAGTGAAATAGCAACGTGCTGTACAAGGGCACACTATCGTTATATGGAGAGATCGTCCTTTAAATGGTGAACACCTCACTGGTATCAATCAAATCATTCCACGGGTTTATCTTTTTCCGGACGATGTCGAGTGTGGCCGACTCGAATTGAAAATGGCGGTTAGCGAAGTTTGGCTTGCCACCGATGTAACAGATACGTTTGTTTTAATTGTGACATTATGTTCTTTATTATTCACGAATAACTAGGTGAAGTAAGAATTACTGAAGGATTACAGGAAACATGTTTTTGTTGCGTATAGCTTCGACATGTTGAGGACAGTATACGCGGGAGTTCCAGGTTAGTAAATGGAAGAGTACAGATCCGTATTTTTGAATGCAAAGCTGGGATGAATGAAACAGACCTCAGATCTAGTATGTATGTATGCTTGGGATTTAACGTCGTACTTTTTCAGTCATATGACGACGAGGAGTCATTAGGTGTCATTCATGGACTACGAATTTGAACTTTGATATGGAATTCATGCCTGGAATATTCACTGTCTGCCCGGCATCATTGAAAGCTGATGACCGCTTCTCTCTCTCTTATGTTACCGGCTTTATTTCCTATTTGTATAATTTCTTACATACCTTTGTTTTTGGGAGCTAGTGTTAAACGTTGTTTTGGAAACGGATCTTGCGATTATCGACTTGGAACGCCCTTTACGGACTACGAATGGTATGCGAATGTCGGACATGACGCTTACATGTGTACATGTGTCTTCTTGTGGCAAGGCGAGTGCATGCTGCCACTGAAGTATTATGCCGAAGACACCAAACATGACGAAGTACCCCAAGTCACATTATACTGACACCGTACCAACCAGTCCTGTTCACTTGCTCTAACCTCTCTGTCTTGAGCGCCAAGCTTTTAAAGTCTTTGGTATGACCCGACCCCGGGTTTGATCTAGGGGTCTCCCGACTTCTACGTGGATGTCATTAGGCCACTGAAGCAGCGTTCTGCTGTGTGACTTACCACAGGCGCCACACAGTTTCCGTTCCTCACAACATTGGGGTTCTCAAAATGTGGACTCAAGTGATCAGCGTACTCCATTATCCTGATAAGAGAAACGAAAGACAACTGTCAGGAAATCAGAAATATAACCAAATACCTTATAACACTGTACATTCCCCAGGTTCTTTCATTCTGGCTCCATTATTATCCTCACCTATATGTGTCTATCACTGATATATTCTCCCCCGGCTCTTTCCGGTTTCCTCCATTATTATCCCCTCCTATATGCGTCTATTAGTGATATATTTTCCTCCAGCTCTTTCCGGTTTCCTCCATTATTATCCTCGCCTATATGCGTCTATCAGTGATATATTCTCCCCCGGCTCTTTCCGGTTTCTTCCATTATTATACTCACCTATATGCGTCTATCACTGATATATTCTCCCATGGCTCTTTCCGGTTTCTTCCATTATTATACTCACCCATATGCATCTATCAGTGATATATTCTCCCCCAGCTCTTTCCGGTTTCCTCCATTATTATCCTCACCTATATGCGTCTATCAATGATATATTCTCCCCCAGCTCTTTCCGGTTTCCTCCATCATTATCCTCATTTCCGTCGCCTTTGTGAAATGTTCTTGAGTGCGATGTTAAATACCAATCGGATACAGACATTTTCAAACAAAAACTACGTCTTAACTGAGCACCTTTACCTGTTCTCCAGGTCACCCGACACACAGACGTAATCAAAGATACATGTGTGACGGGCATATTCTGACAGCCCTACTCCCCCACCGTGTGGACATACCGGAACTGGGAAAAAAGCGGAGAAGCACTAGTTTAATCGTTAAATCGTTTGAAATTTGAGAGTACATAAAGCAAAAAACAATGGGTGCCTTAAGTAATAAAGAAATGATAAAGAACTATGTCCAAAAATAGTAAAAATTACTCTTTAGATTTTTTCACCTACTGCAAAATGGCACAATTTCCAATATTTTCTAAGGAGTTTTTTTCCCAGAAATTCTTATTAAGCAAGTGATGTGACGTCACATCACTTTACTGTGGTCGGAAATGGTCACTGTATTTTATCCGCTATTTTTGTATGGCGACGGACAAATTAGAAAAAAAATGTATATATGAAAATAGTTTTTGGGACAGATTCACATGGCGCATTGAAGTCGTCTCATTGTTTACGTACCTTTCATCTTGGCCGCCATAAGGATAACAGGAATGAGCTCGTTGATACTGCCCAGTCTGCAGCAGTCAATTTGACAAATCTGCAGAGCCCCGAACTCGAGGAACTGTTTGAACATGATGCGGTTCTGGCATTGTTCACCAGTAGCCACGTTTATTCCCAGAGGGTTGAGCTCCTGTTGTTAAGGTAATAATATTTATTTATTTATTTCTGATTATTGTTTAACGCCAGACTTCAGAAATTGGTTGGAGCAAATCGGAATGCCTGGCATAAACCACCGACCTTCGGCAAATTACTGACTTGTGGAATCTCACACCTTATTGGAACTGCCCCAAAAGTAAACAAGTGCCTCATAAAAGAAACGCATACGTAGATTTTCACAACATAAATCTGTTTTAGGTCAAAGTAATAACACGTAATTACTTAAAATAATTCGACGTCAGTTTCGGCTGGATATACAATACAGTACATGTATTGTTACAGTGATAAAGGCTGCAGTCATAGAGTAAGAAACATATAAGCTCATTCATCGAAGACACAAGCTAGATCGTAACTGTACTTTCATCGCTATACCATGTATATGCTCACCTATACGTTACTATTTTGTGAAAGTATATTCCGTGTCTGGTATATCTAAAGCCAATCGCATGATACAGGTACCACAAAATGAAATTAGCTTGCCTGATACGCGCACCTTAGCTATTTTCTTGTGTCCCAGTATATCATCTGGATTGGTCGGCTCTTCTATCCAAAAAGGCTTGAATGACGTCAGTTGTTTCATCCAATCCACGGCGTCCTGGACATCCCACTTCTGGTTAGCGTCCATCATCTGTTTTATGAGGTTTGTCAGTGAGGATGTAGTACAACAAACTTTACGTTTGTAATTTTGACAGTTGATGTGTAATGATGTCACATTACGCTTGCCTTATTCTGTCCATACTCCATGTGTGGCCGCGTTGTTCAAAGGGTGGACTCATTAAAGAAAGGAACTGTAATGTTTAAGTTTTAGGCCGTATCGATACCCTCTACTGGTTATGTAACATGAGCTAGTCCGTCTCCATGGTAACAAGCGGGGGAGTCCGCCATCATGTAAACAAGCCTGAATACAGCCGTCAAGTGTGTCACCAAACAAACTGTACAGTTTTTATTTGTCTATTCACATATAATTAAGACATTATAGGAACACTATAATATTATATGCAATGCATTTCTTTCGAGTACATTTAAAAAGCATTGCCTACCAACAGCTTGTCGTATCCAATGATATCTCTGATAATCTTGCACCGCCTCTGGTCGTCTTCAATGTTTCCGCCAACTTTCATCTTAAACCTGTGCAATATCCAGCATCGTCAGTAATGCCGGCGCAGTTCTCTCTTTAAAATGACTGTATATACAATTCAAAAATTAATCTGTTAATTTTAACAGAAATTCTGTTTTCTGCACGATGCAAGAATGTATATATGACAGAAAATTATGCTACAGTAACAGAATACATTCAACCATCAATGCAGGCAACAGACTTTCTGTTAAAATGAACAGATTTAATTTTTGAGGGTACATATAGCGCTGGAAATCCAAATCGATGTTATACCGTTGTAAATATTTTTTCTCAAACTGAATATAAAGATCAATTCGTTAACAATCAGTCAACACCTTCTTAAGGGCGCTGTCATATAACAACCGTAAATGTCCGAAGAATCAATCAATATCCTCCTTAAAAGAACATACCTTTCTGGTAGTACATGCGAAAGGTCTGGCACAACCTGCGGATGATCGTAAATTTTCACCGGGTTCTGTCTGGTTTCCTCCCACCGCAATGCTGGCCGCCGTCGTATAAGTGAAATATTCTTGAGTACGGTGTAAAACCAATTAAATAATTGAATAAATCAAGGAACATACACACATATAGACAAGACTGGTTAAATGTGAATCATGTAAGTTTTACAAACATTACAAACAATTCGCCATCGCAAAGGCATGCAAGCATGAACAAAAGACTTCATAAGCTTTGGCCCAAATTATTTTTGGCGGGAAAAGTTCCCTATTATTATATGAGCAGACACACTGAGCGTTGATCTCATGATATATCAAAAGTTCAAATTAAATTTATTTAACTATATACTATATCCATACAAGTCAGATTCAAGATATGTGCATCTGATGGGCGCGTTAATTTGGAACATATTTATTTACCGATTTATTTGATTGGTGTTTTACGCCGTACTTGAAAAAAATTCACGTGTACGACTGCGGCCTGCAATATTTTGGGGAGGAAACCGGGCAGAACCCGGGGGAAACCCACGACCATCCACAGGTTGCTGGAAGATCTTCCCACGTACGCATGTTTATTTAAGTTATACGGTAATGTCACTAAAGTAGTCACTGAGCTCTCTCAGACAGCTGGACAAGATGCATGATAGAAAATTGCCACAGATTTGTCCCATGTTGCACGCTCTGAATCTATATATTTTTTTGTATTCTATATATATATATAACAATACAGAAGCTATATGACTTACCGTGTAAATCCTTGGGCCAGTCCTGATTTGAACGCCTGCCAGAAGAAACAAGACCTTTTGCACATGGGAATATATTGTAATTTTCTAAATTTAATTGTGGATGTTTTATAGTTTTGATGTCACAAATGATCTGTATTGGGGGGGGGGAGAGGGGCGTTAATTTTTGTTACTATTTAAGCCTTTATATGAACAGTCAGAATAAAAACCTAACTGAGGCAATTGACAAGAGACCGGATCTCACCGGTTAAGTGAGGCCATTTCACTAAATATCACACTGTCCCCGATTCTCTTGAATTATTTCTATACTGTTGTCTTTTACATTTAGATCCCATATTTCACCTGAAGACTTAAACAAACAGAAGCATGCTTAAAATGATTTTCAGTTTTCACGGAATGTATGTAATATATGATACCTTCTTGAGCTGATCGTCATCATACCCCAGCCAGCCACAGGACATTGTGTACGCCGGGTAACCGTTGGCAACTATTTCTGCCTCTGAAAATTAAGAGGATCATTGGGACATACTGGACATCCAGAAATTAAGTTGTCTGAAACTTTCTTAAATGTGAGTCAAGCAGTCTGATTTCTTTTGACTTTACTTCCATTATGCATGCCATAGTAGTCTATGTGTCATCAGTTTGGACCAGGATCCTCTCAAAAATCAGCTTTGTAAATACTATTTTTTCTTAACACTCATCGGAAATGCCCAGATTAGGGTACAAAATGAACACGTGATTTCCGATAAATTCACAAAAATATCGGTTTACGACGTTTCCCGAAAGTCTATACCCAGGACTTTGCCCTCAAAAGACTATATCAATCAAATTTGCAAACACAGTATACGCCTCACCAGCAGTAAGCTCATATCATTACCTTGTGTCATATATCAGAGAAGATGACAAGGACAATACGGCTCAACTCCAGTACAATTATATAGCCTAGGCGTATATATGCCTACCTCTTTCTTTCTTCCCATCTTGCATTTTCCTTAGCATTTCTGCAAAATGAAGGCCACGAACTGTTTCATCACATCATCCTGTGATCTACTTATACAACGCAAATGTTTATGCACTTGATATGGAATTTGCAGTTATTTGAATCCGTCATTTTCATAAATTTTACGATAAAAATGTACGTCGATCTTTTCCATAAACTGGAACGTATTACGGTAATACTTTCTTAGAATCATTCATTTTTACACAGTAATACTGCATAGAATCATTCTTTTTACATGCTAATACTGCATAGAATCATTCATTTTACACGGTAATACTGTGTAATACTGCATAGAATCGTTCAATTATACACAATATACACTGCAAACATTTAGAGTCATTTAGACATTCATTCATTTAGACATGGCAATACTTTTTAGAATCATTAATTTAGACCTGGCAGTACTGATTAGAATTGTTTATTTAGACATGGTCAAACCGTTTAGACTCATTTACTTATACATAGTATACACTGTAAGGCTTTAGAATCATTCACATTGACCTGATAATACTGCATAGAATCATTCGTTTAGACATGTTGATAGTGTTTACAATTATTTATTTATGTTTATACGTGGTAATAATAGTTAGAATCATTCATTTATACATTGTGATATTGTTTAGACTCGTTCATTTATACATGGTTACAAAATTGCAGTTCACATTTGCATATTGCTGAATCCAAGGACTGCACACAAGGCCCCTGTGAAATGTGACGCATTCCAGCCAGTCTACTTAAAATGTAACCAAAGATTAATTTCACAAAAATCTCTAAATCAAATTTCTGGAAGAACTTTTTTGTAACTCCCTCTTTCTCACACAAGGGGACGTGATTTACGAGAAAAAGTACCAAAAAATTGATTTATGATGTTCAGTGAGTCAGTCCAGTATACTGTAATGTTCTTGTTAGACAGGTGTTTCCAAAGTGTTAACATTACCTAACGCCTCTTCCTTAGTCAGCAGATCCGTTCTAAATAGACAGAAGAAAATGATGCTATACTTGGCCGGGAGCAAATGATAATCATTAAAAGAAATGTATTAAATAGACGGTAAATTGACTAAGTATATTTACACTATAGCAGGTAAACAATGCTGGAAATTGCAACCTCCACGTACCCGAAGTATGGCGTATTTATGATTTGCTTAAATTTAAATTTAAATCAAAGCTAACCATCACGGCATCTACTTAGACAATTAACACGTGCAACGTTTAATTAATTAGTTATCTACAATGACGTATTACTCCAAGACCGTATAGGGCTGAACTATTTATTTGATTGGTATTTTATACGCCGGATACATAGGCTTAATTATGATTGTGTTAGCTTGTGAACAACTTACATGTACCGAAAGTCGACCACTGAAACAATTTCTTCGGGGGTCTACAAAACGATGCAGGGATTATCAGAAACGTTAATAACTGGTACCATATAAGAAGTCTGAAGTGAATCATTGATTGTCTGAATGACTGAATTATTGATTGATTGATTGATTGATTGATTGATTGATTGATTGATTAGTGGAACGCCATAATTTCAATCATATCTCAACGTTCATGAGGTCAATGATGGAGCAATTGTCCGTTTGATGATGTTTTTGGATATGATAGTCAATATATATCAGAGCTCGAAATTAAAGTATTCTGAATTCTAATTCACCTTCTTTTCTAACTTTGATAAAACTTGGGACAAGGATGAACGGTTCAGTGTTACGAGGCTATGAACGATGTACTTTTATACTCACCATGTCGACCAGGAGCTTCCAGAGTGGCTGCGAAAGGAAGCAGAAGATGCTGAATCACATCAGCCAGACCACTCTGTTAAAACTACAGTCTACTAGTGCTACGCAGTGTGCTACACAGTGTGCTACACAGTGTGCTAGACAGTGTTGTGGCAAAAATGCACATCCACATAATTTTGTGTACTAGTACACAAACTGTGTAATTCATGTGCCTAAAATGACTTGTGTACATATGTATATATGTGTGTACCGCTGATACACTTGTCATTGTGAATGTGCCAATTTATACAGTCTTTTTTAGAGAGCAAAGAAACAGATTATAATCAGTTATTATATTTTAATTTCATGTAGTATTTCAAAAGTATTAAATTATAGAGCGATTCGGTAGAATGTTTGTACTTTCCAATGTGCACACATAAAGCTATGAGAAAACAATGAATATATGTAAGGCTACACTATAGGGCTTCTTACAGGAGAGGTACAAATGAATTATTAGACTGAATTTGTACTTGATCCACTGAATACACTGTAACTTGCCTCAACATATAAACAAAGCAGTTCCTAAGATATGATCTCAGTCTACCGATTTTCGTGGTAAGGATTTCCAGAAAAATCTTCTCATCCTTGTTACCTTTTCTGTAAGTTTGCTGTATGTACAATGAACGCCACAACTTGGTCTCATTCAACATATGATGATGACTTATTTAAAGCCGAAATGCTGAGATCGTCAAAATGCATTTCATTGGAGTAACTTTGTTTAGATTCTGATGAACTAATACATGTATATTAATATACCTTTCCCGCCATTTTGGCCTTGATATCCCACAATGCATTGAAGACAGCGGACAGAGCCAGGTGGATCACGCCTTTTTCCGGTCCGATCTTTTCAAATTTGAAATGTATAAAAATTAAGTCTATACCAAAATCTGAAAAAATTATCTCTTACACTGACAACTTTCAGACTATTTCCACAATATGTATGTATGTATGTATGTATGTATGTGTGTGTGTGTGTGTGTGTGTGTGTGTGTGTGTGTGTGTGTGTATGTGTGTATGTATGTATGTATGTATGTATGTATGTATGTATGTATGTATGTGTGTATATACGAATGTATGCGTGCGTGCATTTATTTATTTGATTGATGTTTTACGCCTTACTCAAGAATATGTTTTTACATTTTTACGATTGCGGCCAGCATTATGGTGGGAGGAAACCGGGCAGAGCCCGGGGGAAACCCACGACCATCCGCTTGTTGCTGGAAGGCCTTCGTACGTACGGCCGGAGAGGAAGCCAGCAGCAGCAGGACTTGAATTCTCAGCGACTGCATCGGTGAGGTCATTACGCTGAGTGTATGTGTGTATGTATGTATGTATACAGGTATGTATTTATATCTGTATGTAAATATGTATGTGTGTTTGTATGTATATATGTATGTATTATACGAGCAAGTTTTATCTACTCCCGAAATATATGACAGAAGCAAATAAGCAATCAGTATTATTTTCTATACGATGAATACCAGAGGAGATTGACGAGATCATCCTGCTTTTAGGTAGGTAGGTTAAAACGACAGCAGATCGTTCAATTTATATGTGTTGGATTTATTTCGGGCTGCTAATTTAATTTTTAATTCAATTTAGATAAAATGAAGCCTATCTAAATGAAGAGAAATTGAGTGAAAGTGAAGACTTACCCATCTCATCTGGTCATCATTTGCGCACTTCCGGTAAAAACTTGCAAAGTCACCAAAGATATCTGCCAACTTTTGACCAACAACGAAGCGCCTAAAGACCTTAGCGGCGTACGAAACTGTAATAAAAAGTAATAAAAAATGTAATAACTACATTGTATATTATACCATGTTAAAGTGATGCGTATTTCAAAAATATATACTCATTTCAAGAAGTGTATGGTATGAGAACATACCTATTTCATTGCCCCTGCCAGACGTGAAGGTCAACCCGTAGCCCGTAAGCTCAGTGTCCGTTTTCAACTCCACATATGCGCATGAGTAATCGGGGCGGTGCTGTAAGACAAATGGAATATGGTAGATTGAAATAGAAATGCAAAATACGTTCACAGCTTTGCATGTGCATGGATTTTCAAACGTGTCTGTGATTTGCCAATATTAACACTATTTAGCTGAATCTGTTACATCTCTCTGTCGTTTAGTCTAAAATATTTCGTGCGGCATCATACGTAAACAAATAGAAACCGCCGTTTCTACTTTGTAGCACATCAAAAAGATCGGTGTCTACATAAGGTACAGAAAAGGTGCATGTTTGCCATATTTTCGGATTTGAAATGAAGCGATAGCAGGTTGAATTAAGGCTTCGTCTAATCATTTAGCCTACATGAACAGTTAGAATAAAACACTACTGAGGTAAAGTAGCAAGATGTTGTATTTAACCGGTTACCTGTGATCGTTTGCCATTTGTAACACCGTCGTCGCTACTTTGGTTTTACTCTCTATACTGCGGGTATTTTATTACAATCTAGAAATAGGTCATATTAATGCTATTAACGATAAGTTACATCTTCCATGGTGTGTATATGTAAACGTCATCTTGTTCTAGCCAACATAGTAGACCTAAAGCTATAGACAATGGTTATGTACGGTATCCGAGTAAAACATGTCCAGAACAACGTATAACGCCAATCATATATATGCCTGTAAATAAGGCTTGGTGTTTGTTGCATTAAGACTACAACATATTTCTGGACCACATATAAGCATACTTCAATGGAAATTCTTACCGATGCATCCGAACCACTGCCGTCCAAGGAAGTTGGAAATCGGATGTCTTTAACGTTGAGCTGAGTGATGACCGTGGGGGCCATGTTTCTCCTGTATAGAACTATGTCAGAGCAAGCGTCCACTGACTATAACTGCACAGTCTGTCTATGTTTTTGAAGTAGGCCTATACCTTACATTGGTTATCTTAGTTTCAAGGTCACCATCGTATGAAAAGGAGTTTCTGGCCAACATATACGCAGATACACGCTGACATATAAACGGCGGTTGCCCTATATTTCACGTAATCTATGTTTTAGATGCTTTTGATACTTATTTTGTTTAAGCGTGGTCACGTAAGAGAGGCGTGATGGACGGCACTAGATATTCTAAATGCACCGTATCGCGTCACATGTATATATTGCCCTACATGCTGGTGCTGATTAACTGCTACTGCAATATTTGGACACATTTCGGCTTGTTTCCATAATAAAACCGGCGATCTGAATGTATCATCCTCATCACTGGTGAATGAACGCACTTGATTGTGTGGTATTTGGATTGCTATATGAGATACACACCGACAATCGTCATATATAGGACATTAGAAGCAATATCTACAATTAATCTGAAACATCGGGGAAGCGAAAGTTTTTCCATTGGAAATTAGGGTGCGCGACTAGGATGCTGACAGAGGATATTTCGTTACCTCCTTGCTTCGCTTTCTCTCCCAGTATCACAGAGTTAGTGGAAAGGTCTGCCAGCAACCTGCGGATGGATTGGTTGGGTGGCCTAATGGTTAGAGCGTCCGCCTCGAAGTAGGGACATGTCTGGTGTCTTCGGCATGATACTTCAGGCACGATAGTGTAATGTAATTTTTTCTCGGTTGAGAAACGAATTAGAGAGAAATTATGTTCTCTTGATGTACGGAGTGATCGGTAGGGAGCGCCTTTCTCGCGCTTGCAAGGCCTTTATAAAGCTGCCTGATAAGGTGCTAATGGCCATTCAGCACGACATATTTTGACTTACAATTTATTTGCCACCTAACTTTGGTAGTGATAGAGGATGCGACCACTCGCTTTTCTCTTGTTTTAATAACACGCCTTTCGGGAAGGGGTGCAGTGTTGGCCTTGGGCAGGGAACTTGTACATGTACATCTTCAGTGTCGTGGAACCCACAGGGCGCGGGCACAGTGTTGGCCTCCGACAGGGAACCTGTACACCTGCAGTGTCATGGAACCCACAAGGTGCGGGCGCGGTGTTGGCCTCCGACAGGAAACCTGTACATATACATCTTCAGCGTCACAGAACCCACAGGGTGCGGGCACAGTGTTGACCTCCGACAGGGAACTTGTACATGTACATCTTCAGTGTCGTGGAACCCACAGGGCGCGGGCACAGTGTTGGCCTCCGACAGGGAACCTGTACATATACATCTTCAGTGTCGTGGAACCCACAAGGTGGGGGTGCAGTATTGGCCTCGGGCAGGGGTACAGTCTTGGCCTGGGACGGGAACTTGTACATCTACAGTGTCATGGAACCCACAAGATGCGGGCGCAGTGTTGGCCTGGGGCAGGGAACCTGTACATATACATCTTCAGCGTCACAGAACCCACAGGGTGCGGGCACAGTGTTGACCTCCCCCAGTCTTTGTCGCCTTGTATTCTCCATGTCTCGATCCACGGGTTTTTGACATGCGAGAATGAGAGACTAGAGAAAACAAGAAAACGTTATGATCTCGCACGGTTTTAGCTATTGTGACGTTCTCGAGTTCTCGAGCAGCTGGTCATCAAAACACATGACAAGAGAAAGCGAGTGGCCGCATCCGTCTTCCTCAGTTGAAGGACGAATTAGAGAGAAATTCTGTTCTCTTGATGTACGGAGTGGTCCATTGGGGGCGCCTTTAAAAAGGCCTGATAAGACGCTAATGGTCATTCAGCACGACATTTTCCGCCATATTTTGACTTACAATTTATTTATTTAATAGTAACAAATGTATATTTTTCTTATTACGGTGCTTGTTTTGTACTATTCGATCCAGCATTACAATCCAGCGGGGCCCTCCCTTTTGTGTACAGTACACGTTCGGACGGAACAGCTGCATGCTTTTTCAAGAGAATTTGTCCAGATCGATAATCATTAGAAATGTCATACATATAGACAAAAACAAATGGTTTATCTCTGTTTTTTTTAATGCCGGGAATGTTCTGTTTTCGACCAAGGTTACCTAATATATAGCGGTTTGAATCTTATACTTACTCTGTCCACCTGTTATATATACATACATATGCGTGATTTTATGGCTACTCAGTTATTACGCAGCCCGATTAAAGAGCGGCTGTCGTGTCTATACTCATCAGAGCGGCTGTCGTGTCTATACTCTTCAGAGTGGCTGCCATGTCTGTGCCCCAGCATTGAGCTATGTTGTTTTCGTATATGTAGTCACAGAGTTGAGCTAGAGTATGCCACACCAAGACGCAGTAAATGTACACACTAAAGACTACATCGCACTACGTACGCTTAATGAAACCGGACGGAGTGGTTGGACCTTATGTGTCAGTATAATATGACTGAGTGGGGTGTCATGTCTGGTGTCTTTGGCATGATACTTCGGTGGCGGCAGCATGGACTTTCCCTGACACAGAATATATATACATATCTAATGACTCCTCGAAGTCATTTATGGCTGAAAAGTTGCCAAGGACGGCGTAAAACCCCAAAGCATACATACATACATATATTCAACAACACCTTTATAAATTTATAAAATCTCCTTTACAAATTCATCAAAAAAGAAAATTATAAGAAAAATCAAATCTCATAACCATAAATGTTAATATTCGATAGCTATCACTTCCCTCATAAATAAGGGAAAAGCACGTATTTCCACAACTTACCTTAAATCAACTAAATGTAAAATACTAGTACATTAAATGCGTTTTTCTCTTAAACTTGTGAAATGGAAAAGTTACACGTTGAAAAAAAACAAATAATGTACTTAAATATAACATTAACAATATAAACATACACGCAGTCACTTTTATATGAATTTTTTATTCACTGCATTTTGTAAATTTAATGAACTGTAAATTGTCAGTGCAACTGATAATACTGTATGTTTTAACATCTCAATTAAAGCGTTTTTCAAATTTTACAAACAAATAAAACAAGCGTATAAGACTGTCATTTGAAATCAAGAAGACTAACCCCTTGTGGAAGAATATAAAATTTTTAGATAAAAACACATAATTATATAGCGAGTATTAAAATATGAATCAAAACATGAGATTTAATTTCGATCGCGTATTTGTACCGATCTTTGCAATCTTTGTTTAAGCGTTTTTCATTCTCTTTCGTAAATGCCATCATCAAAGAGTTTCTGCCAGACTTTGCCTTTTGGATATTCATACATGTCTAAAGAATCGGCTTTCATCTCTATACTGTATCCAGGGGCCTGAAAAATGATCATAGATTTTTATTGATTACATTGAATTTCAGTGGTTGTGCAAATCCGACAGCCATTAATATCCTGTTAGTCCAGAACTATATTTATGATGAAGAAATAGAATACATGTGCTATATTTAATAGAATAATTTGCTGCAATGACAGTACAATCTGTTCCAATAACAGACTTCATTCTAGCGTCACCCAAAAAAGACTTTCTTTTCAATTTTTTGTGAAACTAGAGACGCAGACTAAGGCGTCAAGGTCGCTGGTTCAAAACACAACCGGGGTCGCTGTGTAAAATATAGTGTTTGATCTCACCTGTGGCACTTGGTAATGACCCTTCTTCATGATGACAGGTGTGACAAAATGCTCGTGGAGGTGGTCCACGTATTCCGTTACTCTGCAATTTAGGGGATATATACACAGTTATAAACCATACACAAAATGATGCTGGCTTCCTCTCCGGTCGTACGTGGAAGGTCCGCCAGCAATTACCTGCGGATGGTCGTGAGTTGCTCCCCGAGCCTGGGGGAAACCCACGACCATCCGCAGATTGCTGTCAGGTTTTCCCACGTACGGTCGGACAGGAAGCCAGCATGAGTTGGACTGGAATTGACGGTGACCGCATTGGGTCATTCCTCCGCGCTGGTGCGCTAACCACCTCGACCACGGAGGCCTCCTAATACCAATATATGTGGTGTGCATGTCTGCACGAGGATGAATTCGTCAGTAACATGCCAAAGGTCAGAGGTTAAAGCTAGGCACTGATTACTGCCGCGCATAAAACTGACCTCCATCAAGTAAGCAAACATGTCTTTACAACCCTGGCTTAATGTAGTGGTTTATGCTGGTTTCAGGGAATTTTAAATTGCCCAGTTTTGCTTGCGTATTCAGATTGTGAACGAGTGTATCTTGCACTCATGGCTTCACACCACAGTCAAGCTGGCGAATTAACGCACCTGTTTTCCATGGAGCCCGACACGCAGAGGTAATCAAACATAGAGATGTGCTGGATGTATTCACACAAACCCACCCCTCCTCCATGCGGACACACTGGTACTACAAATATAACATTCATTTCTTCAGTCATAAATCCCTAGACTTCAGCATATTAACATTTTTTACTTTTCCGACCCTCATTCCTCAAACTTTTCGCATATGAAAGAGCAACTTTCAGTGCAATTTATGTACATTTGTTAAAAAAAATATTTAATTTTTGATTTTGAAGATAAAACTACAGTGGTTGGATTGGCCAGTTTCAGAGCTACACAAGTATAATTTTAACAGTCTACAAATGAACAATGCCTTCCGAATATGCTTGAATAAACATTTGACACATATGCGAAAAGGTTGAAGAATTACAGCAATTGTAAGCTGCTCTGATTCATGGCTACAGTCTAACAGTGTTTCATTCATATTAACCTGTGAAAAAGCGCAAAATATTACGGACAGAAAACAATAGAAAACTGACCGCCATCATGAAACATTGAAGTGAAATATTCTTGAGAATGGCGTTAAACAAAAATAAAAAGAATGAGTAAATAAATTAATAAATAAATTACTGGACGTAAGAACTTACTGTTAACTTTAGCGGCCATAAGAAGAACTGCTATGATCTCGTTTAGACTGCCCAACCGACAGCTGTCAATCTGACAGAACTGTAAAGCTCCGCCCCGCAAAAACTGCTTGAACATGATGCGGTTCTGGCATTGCTCCCCAGTAGCCACTCCAATGCCAAGAGGGTTTAACGCCTATTACACCGGAAAATAAAAAAGAAAAAAAATCTTTCAAATATGAAATAGTCCCAGGATCACAAAGTTCTCTTAAACTTACGTTTAAGTATTACTTTGAAATCCCCAAAGCCGTACGGAATCGATTCTGATTGTCTGGTATGAGACATAGGTAAGTCCAGGCTACGCCTTACCTAACCTGAATTTTTGGTAGCCTCCGTATGGTACATTTATTCAAGCGAGACCAAGGCTATAAGACTTAACCTAGGAAGCCCTTTCTCCACTGTCAACCAATCAACGTCGATTCTGTATACCATTAAAGGCAAAGAAAACACTAAAATAAAGTATTTATCAGATGAACAACCATTAAACATTGTCCAGAAAAATAGTTTGAATTATCTTTTAGAGCGTTTCTGATTGACTAAAATGCATGGGAAACATAGGATTCTGTTTTTGTCTGTTAGGACCCAGGAGGTATCAGTGACGTCACAGCAATATTTTTGGCTGAAATAGTTCGTTTCAAGGTCCATTTGGTAAATGCATTCATAGCTCTAAATGAAGACGCATCTTGAATGATGAAAAACTATAGCAATCTTTCTGTGTCAAGTGACAAAAAAAACAAGTGACACCTTTGGTTTCAATATGATCAGAAAAAGCCACAGTAAGTTTTAAATGCATTTTACTAGGTCGAAAAATATTCTAAAAATATATATATGCATATCCGACTATTTTGCCGGACAATATTTAATGATCTTTCATCTGACATGTACTTCATGCTAGTGTGCTATTTGCTTTTACGGTAAGCCACAACTGTTTTGAAGTTAAACCTACGTCTGATTAATCTGGGTCTGTGACACGATATTCTTGCTCACATCTATTAAACAATATCGAACCGTGAACCATCCAACATAAGCGAAGTGATTTAAATGTCAATGTTTTAGACGACGCCGATCTAGAATAAGTAAAAACCTAAAAAAACACTTTATATGACCACAGCAAGCGACAATTCAGAGTGACTGGTTATCTGAATATGTTTGTCCATAATTATTCCTCACTTGTTAAGCAAATGTATGTCTGGTAAACCTAAGAGCAATTGAAGACTACGCTACAAACGTGACTCGTTATAACTTAAAGCAAGATGTTGTAATACAGCATAAGCCTACATGTCGAGCTTGCTGACGTTTTGTATACCTTTGCTATGGTGGCGTGTCCTAAGATATCATCTGGGCAAGTGGGTTCTTCAATCCAGTACGGTTTGAAAGGTGCCAACTTCTTCATCCAATCAATTGCCTCGTTCACGTCCCATCGTTGGTTAGCATCAGTCATCTGCCAATGAAGTGATAACTTGTAATTCATCAAACGTTAATTCTTCTGGACATTATTTTCAATTCACGCGTTACCGTTGTCTTCATGCTTGCGAACTACAATTTAGGTGCAAGTTGATTTTTTTAAGGCCATCTCCAAGAATTTTTATGGGATGTCAGTTTTAGAGCGCCTAGCTTAAGTCATCGACCTTTGGCAAGTTTCTGACGAACTTTCTCACATGCATGTGACGCACAGATATGTACATCATACTGGGGGACTCTTTCTCCTAAGCGGTCTTCAGTGAACGTTAAACTGTCTATAGTGATTGAAAGGTAAGCAATTTGAACCATTGTAGACTACTAAGGCCCGCTTTCTTCTAGCACAGAGAAAACATCGGTGTTTAACACTTGAGAAAACAAACAGCTTATCTCAGTGTTAACTGAGCCTAAAGCATCATCTATACGTGTAGCTTAAGAGTAAAAGATTGTACTTTTGTGCGAAAATGAGCCTTTAAAATGGTCCTGTATTGAATGAATCCCGATTTTGTTGTCTTTATCTGCCTGCTTATGGTGTTAAAACGTGTACTTACGTATGCTATACTTCTATGAAAACCAGTGATGTAAAATACATACAGTCTCTTGACTCAGGTTAGTTTTGAACTCCTCTAGTTTCGAGTCATCTGACACAATTACCAATTTTCGGTCCGGTCCAATCATTTCTCTGATTATCTGAATACGCCTGATATCATCCTGGACATCAGCTCCAACTTTCATTTTGAAGCTAAAATATATGGAGGAAAAAAATCATCAAAGAATGAAAGAAATATGGTGCATGTGATTGATCGGTGTGGCACTGATTGAATTTCATGTATCGGATTAATATTAAAATGCTAGTTTTAAGTTTAATCATGTAAAAGTAAATCCACACACCACCCAAAAATAGATACATTATTAAAGAAACTTTGCTACTCTGGTGTTTCCGTTAGGTCGGGTTTTTAAGCTTGAATTAGTAACCTTTACATGACGTGGTTCTGAGAGTGTACGTTTTGGACTTTTCAGTTGGGTATTTGAGTATTATCCTGGACTTACACATCAAACCCCTCTGTCAGAGCTTCTTCACACAGCTGGAAATGAAATAAAATAAACAAATCACATAAACGCCATATATACGACTGCGTCAAGTACCTTGTATCTATATATGTGTCAGAATAAATACTTGTATGCCAGCCGTCAAGCAAAAGTAACGTTCCAATAATCACGTGGCCAATACCCAAAATCAAAATTCCCAGAACGAAGAAGGTATATAAAGTCCCAAATTAGGACGAAATCATGCAAAGAGAAGTAGGTATCCATTTTAACTGAGGTTGGAAAGAACCTGTTCAAGGCGATTAAATGAAATCAGTATTCAAATCGTGTACCATGCTAGTATATATAAGTTGTCAATAACTAAAATATGTATCTCATTTACGCTTTGATCGTAACTGTCCATATATCCACCGTTGTCATCTAAATCTATAATGTTTGGATGCGTCAGTGGGTAGTTATAGAAACTACTATACTACAGAAACCCATTCCTCATGGTGGAATTAGCTAATTTCCCTTTCTAAAAATATACTGATATTTTTTTCATACATTTTAATTGACGTTTAACGCCGTATACACAACAATATTTCACTTATAGTACGGCGACCCTGGGGAACTTACGACCATCCGCATAATGCTAGAAGACCATGTACGGCCAGAGATGTATATTGTCTTCATTAACACGGTATAACATGTATGTATAACTGGAATAATGTTACAGTAAGTATCTTTGCTATCTAGTGTTTGGAAACGTTTCCAGGAAATTCCTACATTTTTTTTTTTTTTTTTTTTTTGCTTACTTACTAGTTTCAGACTAGTTAAGAAGTATATAATCTCAACGACGGGTCATGAAGAAGTCGAAATAACTGAATACAGACAAATTCATTTGTTTCACCCACCCTTTCCACAAGTTTCATCGGTCTGGTTTCCCGGCCACATTATACCGCAATAACAATTTTTACCCACTGACTTGACATTTTCATCATGAGAGCGGTCATCCTTGGTACACAATTTTCAATCCACATTATAAAGTCTTGGAGCCAATTTTATACATGTTCTTTCTTGATTGCCCAAGAGATCTCCACTCCATGATTACACTCTATTTAATTGTTTCTCACCGAGACAAATCAAGCCTTTTAGAACCATTACATTTACAAGACGACCTTGAACTTTGACCCCTCACCTGCCTTATCTTGTCGTCAGGATAACCGAGCCAACCACAGGATGTCGTGTACGCGGGATAGCCCTGCGCCAACAGTTTGGCCACTGAACAAAAAAGACAAACAGTATTTAAATGTCCAATCCGGAATATTTAAATATGTTTTTAAACAAAAAAGTATTTTATTTTATTGATTTGACTGTTTTTTAACCCCATACAACCAAAATGTTTTAGCTTATATGAGGCCATTTTAGGTCGAGAAATGCGAAGTCTCTGGAGTAAACCACCCACCACTGGCAAGTTACTGCCAGACTTTTTCACTTGTGAGAGCCTGATTGGTAGACAAGAGAATTCCTGTGGACCTCATGCAAACCCAGACAAAACAGCACCGCCCATCACGTATTTCCACCAAGCGGCCCCGAGGAACAATGGAAGCGGGGAATGGACAACCCCGTCCCACAAATGAGATTTAACCCGCGTGTCGTGTGACCATGCAACTGAAAGGTAAGTATGTTAACCAATCGGTCACATGTAAATAGATTTGTTTATCTGATTAGTGTTTTACACCGTACGCAACAGTGTCCATTTCACAAATAAACAATATACCTGTAAACTCGACACAAATACATCTTGTTCAGTGGAGTTCATCGGTTGTTTTCTCGTGGGACAGCTGCAGTTCTAAATAACTTGTGACGAATTATTAACAACAATCTGTTTTCTCATGCGTGTAGTTTTTGGAGATTTATGCTTAATTTGCAGTATGTACCCAGATGTATGCGTACATCTTATATGCAATATGTACCCAGATGTATGTGCATATCTTATATGCAATATGTACCCAGATGTATGTGTACATCTTATGTGTAATATGTACCCAGATGTATGTGTACATCTTATATGCAATATGTACCCAGATGTATGTGTACATCTTATGTGTAATATGTACCCAGATGTATGTGTACATCTTATATGCAATATGTACTCAGATGTATGTGCATATCTTATATGCAATATGTACCCAGATGTATGTGTACATCTTATGTGTAATATGTACCCAGATGTATGCGTACATCTTATATGCAATATGTACTCAGATGTATGTGCATATCTTATATGCAATATGTACCCAGATGTATGTGTACATCTTATGTGTAATATGTACCCAGATGTATGTGTACATCTTATGTGCAATATTTGCCCAGAAGTATGGGTATATCTTGTAAAAATAGGCCTAGTCTGACGTGGCCTATAACGGTGCTATTGAAGTCACCTGTAATAAATTTGATTTCTTACATCTGTCTTCTTTGCCCTGCTGTCCTGCTTTCAGTAACCCTGTTAGGAAAAGATGACAGATATGTGTAACATTTCACAGTGTTCCAAGTTTGCCAACATTAGAATAGGTAAACGCAAACAAATTGAAAGCATAAGAAAGTACCACTACGGGTTATTAGTTTTGAAAGTTTTCCAAAATGAAAATTATCAAAAGCAAATAATAACAATAATGAGATTTTATTCAAGCAGAATATATAATATGATCTAAATAATTAGATAGTTTCATGTATTTTATGAATAAATAGGTTTTCATGTAAAAAAAACACTTACCTATAGCCTCTTCTCTCGTGATTAAATCGTTTCTGAAATAAACACATTGGTAAATCGGTTACAAATTATTTAAAGGTGTAATAGTGCATGAGAAACAAAGCACGCACTTATTTGGCCTTATGGAGAGCAATAACCATGGTGATTCATTACAATGAAAGTGGAAAGATGAATAATCGCCTTGGTTACCATTAAAGCAGCTTCCATATGTGCCGAAGAGCTCAGTGATTATTTTGCTAAACAGCACCTGCAATAACCAGAAAGAACTGGCATCGTCGGTGCTAATGGACGATATACTAGCAGGCCTTAAAGGCCATGTGCACCTATGTTTCCATGATTACTGAACTGTGCAGGATAATTTCAACTGTCACCACAATCTTCAAGATTATCGTCATTGTTTTCAGGTTCACAGAAGAAACGTTAAACTGTCTGTTTTTTTTCTTTCTTAATAAATCAGTTTTATCTATCCTCACATGTAGATTCGTAGAACACCTGGTTGTCCTAATTTAAATACGCTTTATGTTTAAATTTAAACATTTCACTCAAGAAACAGATCATAAGAGACTAGATCAACATGCATATTGTCTTTCTGGATTATTATCAGTTTACTAATAAAAAAAACTTACATGTATCTGAAATCAACCAGCGAAACGATCTGCTCCGGGGCCTGAAAGAATACAATTGGTATAGAATATATCATGATGATTCATTTTGTAGGCGGAGTATAATGGAGTGCCGGTAGAAAACCACCAACCTTTGGCAAGTTACTGGCGAACATTTTCTCACAGCGACCACATTGGTGAGAGGGTCCTGACTCATTCTGCTGGACAAGCACGCTAACCACTAGGCCACGTATGCCCCCAATCAACTCATATAACATACACAACGTAAATCCACATACTGCGGAGAATGACAGCAGGCTGTACAGATCGATATTGACTTATCAGTGTCATACAGAGTTCAACGCCGCTTGTTTTTGTTTGAGCTCCGTTTTAAGGTCGCTTTCAACTTTGTTTCAGTCATATCAGAAAAGCATCACTTCCTATGTTGCAAGTCAGACAAACTGTTGACATATAACGGTATTACGACACTATAGAACGCTAATGCCAATGACACAAGACACGACACCTCATCCACAAACATTATGGTGACAGTGGGCAGATCAGAACTTGTGCTGTTGAGTACCAAAAGAGAAAGTTTGGCAGATTTTGCACGAAGCGATGCGGCATTGAAACCCGGACTCCTGCGCACGAGACCGACACTCTAACCCTGATTAGCTAGGGCAATACCTGTATCTAAGATGTAACGGAAACAATTATACAACACAAGTATAAGTATTAGATATGAAAAGCACTTTGTCACCTAGACAGGCTGTTTCCATAATTTCCAAATCCTATCATTTTCACGCTTTATTTATACTTACCATATCTGCAAGAAGCTTCCATACTGGCTGAAACATGGTAGAAACAATTAATTAGTATAGTCCTGCGTTTGGATGTGCGGTCTCAGTATCCGCTACATCTCGGAGGAGCTTAGAGTCAGATGGACGGTCAGTGAGTTATACCATGTATATAAATAGATATATAAATACATCAGAACATGAGTAGGCTCATGACAATTTATCCCTTCGGACGGCCAGTCTGCTCGTGAGTCTTGCATGCTTTCTATTCTAATGTTTAGTCCACGTGTAAAGCTGTCCTCATTTCAATGACCGTTCGAAACTGTTGTGTGTATTTTCTGTGTAGATGCATGTACAGCTTTATCATGGCATCCACTGTGTGGCCTCATCTGTCCATCCGCCATGTCGTCTGTTCAATTATATCTCTTGATCGCTTGCAACCAGGTTTGCCAAATTTACATTCCACATACTAATTGTACACTTATTTAATTTCCTGTGATCTTCGTCAAAGTTCAATGTCTTTGAGGTCATTTTACTTGTTCTCTCTTTACAGGCCTGGAACACCACATTTCTGGAAGTGTGTAATCAGTCTTCGTCGAAGTTGTACCGCATATGCACCTAGTCATGTAGACATACCCTATAATGTTATGCATTGTCTTTGATCCATTTTTCATTCAAGATCATTGAACCTTTCCTTGCATTTTCTTGTAACACACTATCTCTTATAACGCTTAACTAGTACCGTGCATGGTATTTTTTTTTATAAGCGGAAGTATTGCGCTTTGATATCGTTTCGTGGGTGTACTACATATTACCTTTCCCTCCATTCGAGCCCATAGGTCCCACAGAGCATTAAAAATGGCTGCCGTAGCCAGATGGGTTACACCTTTTTCGGGACCCAGCTGGAAAAGAATCATCACAAACTTCACAAAGAGGTTTCATCTATCATGATTGATTTGCCGTCTTCATTGTTACATGCTTTGTTACCTGTACATTTGCCTTGAACAACTTGCGTTCCTGTTTATAATACTGGCTGATGGTTTTGAGTTGAGAGACATCATATAGGTGTATTAAGCACCTACATGCAGAAATATGTACCACTGGACGTAGATTATATTGTGTGAGCTAGAGTACTGAGAAAATCGTGAGGTCGCAGACATTTGTATAGGCTATTGGATACACATGGGATCAAGACAGACGTATATCTTAATCCCAGTATATACAAGGTTTTTAAATCTTCCACTAATGCTTTAAATGCCTTTCTATTTAGACTAAATATAGTTACAGACCATGATATTGATTTTATATACAGAACACAATAACGTACCGATCACAAGAGAGCATATAACATTAGAGAAAGATAAACGGTGTATTTAAATCGACTGACCCATCTCAACTGTCCGTGCTGGACAACATCTCTGTAGAAACCACCGAAATCAGCGAAGATATCCGCCAGACGTTTCCCCACTATTAACTGAGTGTACGCCTTGATGGCGCAGCATACTGTTAAAAAAAAGATCAGTCCCTAATTAATCCATTAATTTATTAATAGATGGATCGATTAATTGATTGATTGATTGATTGATTGACTGATTGACTGCACATGTGTTACTCGATTTCAGTCATTCATACTATAATGGCCAAGACATTATAGAGATCTAGAGACCTACGGAGACCTAAATATTTACACACTGGAAACAGATTATACGGTTAGCAACACAATGTGAAAGTGAGAGTATATCCCAGCCTACAATCTCTTTCTGATATTTTCCCCTACTTTAATTATTACAATTGTGTATCACTTATGTATCATTACCAATTTCATTCCCTTTGCCAACGGTAAATGTTAACCCATAGCCTTCTAACTCGGTGTCTGTCTTGACCACCACGTAAGCGCAGGAGTAGTCAGGTTCATTCTGTAACACAGATTCAAATATAGGGCAATAGTATGAAACACTCATTATGGAAATATACAGAATAGCTAGGATATATATATATATATAGGTGAAGAAAAGATACTTCATGTATGAACTTCAAAATAGGATTATAGGCCTACCAATAAATTTTATAACTGCAAATTCTCTGGTGGTTGTTGTCACCTTAATTTTCCATTTTTAGAGATAGTGTGTATGTCGATGACATTAGAAGACACCGGCCGCTGGTTTCCTTCGGCCGTTAATGGGAAGGGGATGCGGATGGCCGTGGGTTTCCCCCGGGGCCTGCCCGGTTTCCTCCCACCATAATGCTGTCCATCGTCGTATAAATGAAATATTCTTGAGTCTGGCGTAAAACCCCAATGAAACAAATAAATAAATCCATAAAATATAATAAGCGGTATACATTTAGTGAAAAAACACAAACAAGCAAAAAACCACTCAACATTCTACAGCATAGCCACGACATTGATAGGTCGAGAAAAGACTCTTTACGTATGGACTTAAAACTAGGCCTATGTCTAGCAATGAAATTGACAAGTGTGTATTATCCCCATACATTGTCAGCATGCACCCGTCGGGACGGACTGAATAAACGCTTCACATTTAGACAGAAGAATACTGTGTTCTTGGAAACGAACTTAGTGCTTGTAGGGTCGAGCAATATTCATCAAGGGAGAGTTGGGGGGAGGGGACCGGTGCAAATAGAAATGTATCACAAAAGACTCTTATATTTTCAATATACTATATATACACGACTCCTTCATTCAGGTGGGGGCCTCCGTGGCTCAGTCGGTTAAAGCGCTAGCGCAGCGTAATGACCCAGGAGTCTCTCACCAATGCGGTCGATCTGAGTTCAAGTCCAGCTCATGCTGGCTTCCTCTCCGGCCGTACGTGAGAAGGTCTGTCAGCAACCTGCGGATGGTCGTGGGTTTCCCCCAGGCTCTGCCCGGTTTCCACCCACCATAATGCTGGCCGCCGTCGTATAAGTGAAATATTCTTGAAACACCAATCAAAAAAAAAAAAAATCATTCAGGTGTACAAGTAGGTGTTCTGCAATAAAACGGCTCTTTACATCAACCAGTACGTGTTATTGTTAATAAATAATATTATTTTCTTTTATCCTATGTAAAAAGTTTATATGAAAAATGCATTAACCCCTTGCTCAGAAAATGAAACAAATGAAAAGAACTTGTCAAGCCCCCATCTTTTGCACGGATCCTACCCCTCAGTAAAAAATGATGCTAAGCAGACGATTGTTAACATATTTTACGCGAAGGCCTACACCTGTGTACACATCAGAGACTATTACACCGTGTCAAGTATATTTGATATGCTCGGTAGGACTACGTACACATCATCGCCCATTATCGTGGGTCACACTGACATACCGGTACACCTACCATGGCGTCCGACCCGTCTCCTTCGAGGGTAGTCGGGAACCTGATGTCTCTGGCCGAAATCTCCCGTATCACTGTTGGTCTCGTCATCTTGCGTACATGTGCAATAGGAAGGGAATTTACGAGCACACAGAAGTTGTGTTCACTGCAGCCTGCGACTAACTGAATGACCTGTACACGCCCGAGCAACTCAGGAGGGTGCGTGACACAACTGGGTCACCGAAAGGGGGCGTGGCATGTGGAAAGTGTAAACATCATAATAAATGCTCTCATCGAAATGTAAATGTCCTGAGGCTATATTAGAAACTCGAAGAAATCAAAATGAAAACTTGGCTACAAAACTGTAGTATAGGCCTAATACTATATTCTATTAAACGTACCGGTAACCAAAATGCATTTTTACTCACGTAAACAAGAGCTTTAGTATACAAACATATAGGCCTAACCTAACATATAGTCATGATGTGACTGTGTCTTTCGTTTTAATACGCTAGCTCAAAACATTAAGAGATCTACGGTAGATATATGTCGTGAAAAGGAAAGCAGCTGTTTTCATCGTTCCACTTTTTGGTCATCGCACGTGACGAGAGAAATGAACGATGAAGAACGATGACAGTCTACGGGAAAAACTCATTGTCAAGGTTGGTGTCAGCTGATGTTTGTCTCGGTTTTAATTTCGAGAAATATAGATTTTTAATTTTATTCGGTTTCGTTGTGTATTTGTTACAAGGTAATAACACTGCAGCGCAAGATTTGTCATTCTGCTTAACACTGCATGTAGGCCGATATATATAACAAGACTGGATTCATTAAAAAAAAATGACATATCTTGAAAACAATAAAGAAATCCATTGTGTGAAGACTTGCGCATGAATTTTGAAACCTTATACAGTGTAGTACGTGTATATGGTAGCTCACGTAGGCTGTAGTTCCTATCTATATATCGTCCAGCTATAACCCAATAGTACGCCAAATATGTACATGTATATCCTTTACCGGTAGGCCTATATAGGCCTACTGGTATGTTAAATGTTGTATGAGGAAGTTAATCCAGAGCTAGATAAGGTCTGAGCTGCTACCCTGTCGCCAAGGTCAAATCTGTCCAAAAAAAAAAAAAAAATGTCAACAATCGCAAATCCACTGCACAGACCAAATGTATGTGATAGTAACTGTACTATAACCTCCTTCACAGGCCAAATTCAGCCGTCTCACACGCCAAACCTGTCTGTATCTGGCCACATCATCCTCACTGTCTAAATCACCCTAACTGATTTAATCATCCTCACTGATTAAATCAAATACAGAGAAATCTGTAAAATACAATATGTACACCACAAAACATACAGAAAATAATGCTCACAACATGATAGTTTCAAAAATAGTGCTGACCGGGTTGTGAAATGTTCTTGACTACCGCATAAAACACCAATCAAATAAATAAATAAATAAACATACAAAAATACATACAAACCAATGTATACCACATAATACCACTGGTTGACCAGTCAATTTAGAATTTCTGGTAACTTTTCATAACATTTGTGTAACATGTGTGAGCACGTATTTTATATTGTCGAATAGGGAAAATCAGTGGCAGTTTTGAGATGATACCTGTTGCCATTTCATTGGAACACCCAGACCAGATTTCAGACTGGCAGATTTCAGTATGTTTGAATCAGTTTTTTTGTTTATAGGAGAACAGAGGGTCATTTTCCCAGCCTTTACCGGTGTGGAGGAAGGTGTGTTTTGCGGTGGGAGGAGCACCTTACCAAATCACTAACACTGTCATCAACTTCTTCATCAACATCTTCCTGCTGGAAGTAGCTCAGGTACAGACCTTGGACACCGTCAGTTAAAAAAAAAACATAGTCTGAATAGAATCCAAAAGTAATGTGCTCATTATGACTGTTCAACACATTTGTCTGTTTTGCAGGTTACAAAGATTCTTGAAGAGTCTTTGCTTCATTATCATGAAGAACATAGTGTGACAACTCAAAATAAAATAAAGGTTTACAATAACAGAATACTCTTTTTATCTCAACATATAAGAAGTACTTTTTTGACTTGAAGTACATAATTATTTGCTTTGTAAATCAGTTTATTAAACACAGTGGGCCCCAGGGGCTGATTCACGAAACCGTTTCTGACTTAAGTCAAATTTTGAAATACGATCTTAGATCTTATTTTTGGGCTGCAGAAATTGAAATTTTGTCCTCCTCATCAATGTTATCTAAAGGCGAATGTGTTCAAATTTCAACTTCCAGTATCAAAAACTAAGCATCATTAAGAGTTGTTAAATTTTGACCTGAGCCAGAAACAGCTGTATATGGCATTGGCCCCTGGATCATGAAGCTGTCTTTAGTGGACTTAAGTTAGACTTTGTCTTAACTTGAAAACTGTTTACTGTCCTCAAATTGTGACTCAAACTAAGGATTTTTATTTTAATACTAAGAGTTGTCTTAGACCTTCATGACAAAAATGAAAATTAGCGTTTACACGTATGTTAGGACTTGAGCAAGATCTCTGGTAGATGAATGAATGAAGGAATGATTATGGTTTAACGCCACATTGGCAATATTTCAGCCATATTGTGGCGAGGTAGATGAATGGCAGGAATCCACCTAAAGTAATTTAAGCTGTTACTTATATTGTTCATTCATTCATGCAATGACCTTTTACGTCAAAACTGATAGTGTATTACTAAGACATTGCGAGAAAACACTAGTCAATCCAGCTAGGACCTGAGTGAAATCCTTACCTTTCTGTGTTGTGACAGATCCGCCCACTTTATGTGTCAATCATTGTGTTCGTGGGGAAGGTGTGGGATGCTATAACAGACCCTGTGTGTGGTTATTTTGTGAATCGCACGGACAGCAGACTGGGTAAACTACGACCATGGTTGGTATACAGACTGGATCAGCATGGGAGAAACCATCATAGATGGATAACTTGAATGTATTCTTGAGACAGTGCAAATGTACTAAGTCGAAAATACTTAGTTTTGACAAGATTATATTGCACAAATTTTATGAAAATTTCCAGAAATATCTTTTTGTGGCTCAGTTCAGCAGGAAAGGCTTGCCAGGATATAATTTGATTAAAATGAAAGGGCTTTTGTGACCCACTCTAGAAAGGAATCTGAATGGCTGATTGTGAGGTAATGAATGGGAGGGTATGGGCCGCTGTAGTCCTTGGCTAGGCCAGTAAGTCTGCCTGTTTGATTCTGGCTCATCATTGTTACGAATGCAGCCCCATGTGAGCAAGTTTGTCAGCTACATGTCAAGGTGCCTCCACATATAAATACCACTGGCCTTATATAAACTGCATTTACCTTAAAACTGAGAATTGTCCTGAAAAAGAGCATTTTTAGTGGCAAAATAAAGGTCATGAAGATGTACATTTTTAGAGATAAATAACACTCATGTCATTGTACTTTCCTTAAGAAAAAAAATCAGATCACCTTTCTAAGATCGGAGATCAGGCAGAATGAGTTCTATAATCATGAACAAAATTTTAGGTTAAATACAGAAGTTTTGAACGTGACATTAAACACTAAATAAATAAATATGCATGAATGGAGATACTGGCATTAGCCATATTATCTGAAATCAGTGTCTGTCCTTACAAAGATTCTAGTTCCAGCAGCCCTAAGTAAAATGCTGCATTTATGCATGTGTGTTTAGGGTTGGGATTTGGTGTGCTACAAATTTGCTGAGACTTTTTATTTTGTCCAGGATTTTATTCTCCACTCCATTTGCCTGTACTGCCTACTTTTTCCTGTGGTATGTACCCGACATATCAGAAGAGGGCAAGCTTGGTTACTACTTCGTCATGTACTGTCTATTCCAAGGCCTTCTCTCCGTGAGTAGATTTGAACTTGAGTGGCCCATAAAGGCAAACCGTAAAACCTTTCCATTTCCTGAAAAACAGAAAAAATCAATAAGCAGTGTTTGTTTATATTGGACAGAATTTTTAATTGAGTGGTTATGGCTTTTTGTTGATGCTCCTCTGATAAAACTGGCTACCATTGTATAACTGAAATGATCTTGAGCATGGCGTTAAATTTTGCATTTGCTCTAAAATTCACCTGAAAATTAAATTTCTGAGCCAAATGAAGGTCAAAAACTGAAAGAGTAATTTAGGTGCTGAAATTTATAATTTTCCAAGAAGATATTATCCTACCTTTCAAAAAAATCCTCATAACATCTTTCTAAGGTAAGCAGTGTTAGTATAATCTAGCCAGTGGTGAAATTTTGTGTCAAATAATTATACGGTACAAATATAAGAATTTACCTACAGTGTTGTCATTTTTGTTTCAGTGCCTTCATGTGCCATACACATCCTTGACCATGTATATCTGTGATGACCAGAAAGAGAGAGACTCTGTCACAGCTTATCGTGAGTTAATTGACTAAACTGAGGGATGTTTGAAATTTAGTTTTAATCTTTACTTATTTATTCATTTATTTATTTATTCCTTTACATTTCTGATGACATTCACAGTTAAATTTTGGATAGGAATTTTATGGGAATTGCTTTCATTTTTGACATTCCTTTGATGGGTAGACAGATTTCGTCAACCAGGCCAGAGGTTGTCTGTGGCATACTCGGCTAAAAAGGCTCTAGCTTTCCACAACCTGTTCATCAGTCATTACCTACTCTTTGGGTGTGGTGCTGCTCCACAATAGTATGTGGAGAAGGTAACTTTCTACAACCAGTCAAACTATGACACGTATCGACTCACTATTGATAAATCACAGACTGACTACAGGCAAACCACAAACCCACTACAGGCAAACCACAAACTCACTACAGGCAGACCATAGACGCATTACTGGCAAATCACAGACTCATTACAGGCCAACCACAGACTCACAACAGGTAAACCACTGACTCACTACTGGCAAATCACAGACTCACTACAGGCAAACCACAGACTCACTACAGGCAAACCACAGATTTACCACAGCTAAACCACAGACTCACTACAGGCAAACCACAGACTCACTGTAGAGGCAAACAACAAAGTCGCTGTGCAGACAAACCACAGTGTTACTAGAGGCAAACCACAGTGTCCACGACAGGCAGCTATATAATCACAAGAGGCAAACAACCTTGAACAAGTGGAACACTACCATTGTACCTGTGTGCTTTAAAGCTGGGTTAAAACAGTCTTTTTTTTTATATGTAATCCAGGCTATTACCAAACTGTGAAACAAATTTGATCTGCCAATTTGTGATAAAGAGTTCCTGCGATCATTTTGCTGCACCTACTTATTACTGACTTTTTAAAAATTTCCATGTCCATTTACCTGTCAGGTATGCTGTCTGAAGCTGTGGGTGTTTTACTGGCTGTGGTTGTTCAGGGTCAGCTTGTGAACAAATACAGAGTGGCAGGGGAGTGTAGTGCAGAGACAACCATCTCACCTGGCCAGATCAAAGATCAGGTGAGGACTTGGTGCTATAAAAAAGATACAGAATTGATCAGTCCTAATACAGAGTGGCGAGAGAGTGTAATGCAGAGACAACCATCTCACCTGAACAGATTATTGATCAGGTGAGAACCAGGTGTTATAAAACATGATACAGAATTGATCAACCATAAGAGAGAGTGGCAGGAGAGTGTAGTGCAGAGACAACCATCTCACCTGGCCAGACCAAAGACCAGGTGAGGACCAGGTGTTATAAAACATGATACAGAATTGATCAACCCTTATACAGAGTGGCAGGAGAGTGTAGTACAGAGACAACCATCTCACCTGACCAGATCATAGATCAGGTGAGAACCAGGTGTTATAAAACATGATACAGAATTGATCAACCCTTATACAGAGTGGCAGGAGAGTGTAGTATAGAGACAACCATCTCACCTGATCAGATCATAGATCAGGTGAGAACCAGGTGTTATAAAACATGATACAGAATTGATCAACTCTTATACAGAGTGGCAGGAGAGTGTAGTACAGAGACAACCATCTCACCTGACCAGATCATAGGTCAGTTGAGAACCAGGTGCCATATAACATGATACAGAACTGATCAACCCTAATACAGTGTGACAGGAGAGTGTAGTACAGAGACAACCATCTCACCTGACCAGATCATTGATCAGGTGAGAACCAAGTGTTATCTGGGACTAATATAACTGTTATTTATCCCAGGCGTTATATAACATGATACAGAATTGGTCAGTAGTAATGAAGAAATGATCAGTCATAGTGGTGAGATGGTCAACCATAATACAGAACTGACAAGCCATTTTACAGAAATATACAAGCCATACAATACTACAGTAATAGACATTATCAGATGCATAGTACAGACATTATCAGCTGCATAGTACAGACATTATCAGCTGCATAATACAGACATTATCAATCACCTTACAAAAATAACCATAAAAATAAGACAATGGGATTTAAAGTGACCAGTCATGATACAAAATAACCCAAGGATTCATTAAAAATAAAACAATCTTATCAATGTACAGAAACGAATAACCATAACACAGAAATGAATAGCGGTAACATAGAAATGAATAGCAGTCACACAGAAATGAATAGCGGTAACATAGAAATGAATAGCGGTAACATAGAAATGAATAGCAGTCAAACAGAAATGAATAGCGGTAACATAGAAATGAATAGCGGTAACATAGAAATGAATAGCAGTACTACAGAAATGAATAGCGGTAACACAGAAATGAATAGCAGTAATACAGAAATGAATAGCGGTAACACAGAAATGAATAGCAGTAATACAGAAATGAATAGTGGTAACACAGAAATGAATAGCAGTAATACAGAAATGAATAGTGGTAACACAGAAATGAATAGCAGTAATACAGAAATGAATAGTGGTAACACAGAAATGAATAGCAGTAATACAGAAATGAATAGTGGTAACACAGAAATGAATAGCAGTAATACAGAAATGAATAGTGGTAACACAGAAATGAATGATTCTCCCAAATTAATCGACAAAAGTATTCAGAAATAACCAGCCAGTAATCACAACTGATCGACAATAAGTATGATTAATATATTTGTGGCAACCAAATTATACATTATACAAAAGCATGACTTCCTGTTTATTTTTTTTCTGCTGCCAGGAATGGTCCTACATGTATGGTGCCTTTATAGTGATAGGAATCTATGTGATTTGTTCCTGTACAGTATTCTTTGGAGTCAAGGAAAAACAAGGTAAGTCTTGGAAGGATCAGTAGAAATGCATAGGACATCTTCTGTATTACACAGCCATTGCAAAAGTGAAATATTTTTCGCTATTGGCACGGCATAAAATACCAGTCATAAAATAAATAAATATTGTGTATTACAAGCCTGACAGAGAGAACTCATAAGTTCCCTTGACAATGGACCTTGACCTTTGACCCTTGACTGGCTCTGAAGTTTCCAGTTTGCATCTAGATTTCCATGATGTCTGCCATGACTTTAAGTCAGGATGTTTGTCAGGAAGCTGGTGAGATGTTTTAAGGGTTTAACACCTTAATCTTGGTGTTTGTTGTGTGACCCAATACCACTGAACCTTATTTCTCACCTGAGCACTTGAGAGGTTTGACGAGGTGCAAAAGAATGTTTAGCAGTATTGAGTTACACAACAAACACCAAGATGAAGGAGTATCAAGTTACACAACAAACACCAAGACGAAGGAGTTAATTAAAGTCTATTGTACTCTGAAAATGTGGTAAAAATAGCATATTTCTTGCTTGCTACTGTCCTCTTCACCCTGTTAGGCTGAGGGCATGGATTTTAGAGCAATCAACATCAAGTTGAACTTTGGACCCAGATATTCTGAAGAGATATTACAAATGTGTAGTAATGTAAAAGTGTTGTAATAACAGAGTGATATCAATAAACAATGTGGAATTTATTGCACCTATGTTGTAATAACAAAGTGATATCAATGAACTATGTTAAATTTATAGCACCTGTGTTGTAATAACAAAGTGATATCAATAAACGATGCGAAATTTATAGCACCTTTATCACTGAAGGAAATGAGTGTATTTCACCAATATATAAATCATAAAACAAATCTAGCACATAAACAAGCTCTAAGTCCATTTATGCAGAAATAAGCAGGAACGACCTTTTTCTTCGCTGAAGTAAACATACCAGCTGGTATGTTGCGTAACACACTCAGTGTTGCTTGAAAGGTCCTCTCTGTTTGATATGCAAATTTGCACATGGCCCACAACTGACAGTAGAGTAGAATATGGTTCCCCCTGGTGTTTGTGTAGTTTCCTTTAGCCTTAAGCATGAATCTTGCCATGCCTTGGAGAAGTAAAATATTAACAGGGTCAAATGTGTTCTGCTACTTACTGGTTGGCAGGCTGACAAATTGTGTATGTGCCAAGCTACTAATATATCTCCTTGTATTAAATTTTGTTGCACGACATTAAACTTTGTTGCACGACAAAGCACTGACTGACTAACTAACTATGTTTCAGTCCTCTTTAATCACCTCTTGTTTCTTACCTGTACAGGTGTCATCCAAGATGGCCATGAACCTTTTTTCAGGGCTCTGAAGCTTGTCTTTACCCATGGGCCTTATGTTAAACTGGTTGTCATATTCCTCTTCCACTCATTAGCCATTGCGGTAAGTCAAGTGCTGTAAATATTCATGAATATACATGAATGTGCCGCATAACTCAAAAGTTGACTCAAAAGTCATTCTTGACTTTCATGATATGCCCATTTTTCCAGCTCATCGTCATATGACTGAAAGTTTGTGAAATACAACGTTAAACCCCCAGCATACATACATACTTTTTTTTATCAGTGGGAATTTAGATATTACCTACAGTAAGTGATATTACCTACAGTAAGTGATATTACCTAAAGTAAGTAACTTAAAGTTACTGTATTTTGCCTGAAGTTTGGTATGTAAAATGCACTGTCAGAAGCACATAAAGGCCTTAAATTAATACTTTTGAGGCCACCACTTAAGTTTTGTCTGATGAAAGAAATTAGTCAAACTTCTCAAAAAACTCAAATGGCAGAATAAGGAGAATGAATCACTGCGAATCCAGAAAAATATGCCGCCTGAAAAATGCCGAACTTAAGGTGCAATGCAGTACAGTTTGAAATGCAGTATTCTGTGATTTCTGTGAAGGTGTGAAATCCATCAATTCTCGATCAGTCTGCAAATAACTTATTTGGGCTTTAAATCGTCAGTATGCGTAATCTGCAATAGTTCATGAGTCTTACGTGAATGATCAAATTTTACATACATCGCTGTGTTTTATGTGATGGAAATACATGTATACTACACACTAAAATTCAAAACTCATTACATCATCAGTTAGTGTTTTAATATAATGCCTGGATCAGTGTTTCTTGTTGGTTTCAGATTGTCCAGGGTAACTTAGCCCTGTTTGTTACGCACGCTCTCCATCAAGGAGACCAGTTTGCCACGATGATTCTTGTCCTTCTGGTAGGTCATCAGGTCATTCATGGATGTATATTACCTGTTTTATACACGTACTGTAATTCTTCAGCCTTTCTGCATATTTGCAAGATGTTTATTCCAGCATATTCTGAGGGTATTGTTATATGTGGACTGATTATTCTGAGGGTATTGTTATATGTGGACTGATTATTCTGAGGGTATTGTTATATGTAGACTGATTATTCTGAGGGTATTGTTACATGTAGACTGATTATTCTGAGGGTATTGTTATATGTAGACTGATTATTCTGAGGGTATTGTTATACGTGGACTGATTATTCCAAGGGCATTGTTATATGTAGACTGATTATTCCGAGGGTATTGTTATATGTAGACTGTTTATTCTGAGGGTATTGTTATATGTAGACTGATTATTCTGAGGGTATTGTTATATGTAGACTGTTTATTCTGAGGGTATTGTTATATGTAGACTGATTATTCTGAGGGTATTGTTATACGTGGACTGATTATTCCAAGGGCATTGTTATATGTAGACTGATTATTCCGAGGGTATTGTTATATGTAGACTGTTTATTCTGAGGGTATTGTTATATGTAGACTGATTATTCTGAGGGTATTGTTATATGTAGACTGTTTATTCTGAGGGTATTGTTATATGTAGACTGATTATTCTGAGGGTATTGTTATACGTGGACTGATTATTCCGAGGGCATTGTTATATGTGGACTGATTATTCTGAGGGTATTGTTATATGTAGACTGATTATTCTGAGGGTATTGTTATACGTGGACTGATTATTCTGAGGGTATTGTTATATGTAGACTGATTATTCCGAGGGTATTGTTATATGTAGACTGTTTATTCTGAGGGTATTGTTATATGTAGACTGATTGTTCTGAGGGTATTGTTATATGTAGACTGATTATTCTGAGGGTATTGTTATATGTAGACTGATTATTCTGAGGGTATTGTTATATGTAGACTGTTTATTCTGAGGGTATTGTTATATGTAGACTGATTGTTCTGAGGGTATTGTTATATGTGGACTGATTGTTCTGAGGGTATTGTTATATGTGGACTGATTATTCCGAGGGTATTGTTATATGTAGACTGATTATTCTGAGGGTATTGTTATATGTAGACTGTTTATTCTGAGGGTATTGTTATATGTAGACTGATTATTCTGAGGGTATTGTTATACGTGCACTGATTATTCCGAGGGTATTGTTATATGTGGACTGATTATTCTGAGGGTATTGTTATACGTGGACTAATTATTCCGAGGGTATTGTTATATGTAGACTGTTTATTCTGAGGGTATTGTTATATGTAGACTGATTATTCTGAGGGTATTGTTATATGTAGACTGATTATTCTGAGGGTATTGTTATATGTAGACTGATTATTCCGAGGGTATTGTTGTATGTGGACTGATTATTCTGAGGGTATTGTTACATGTAGACTGATTATTCTGAGGGTATTGTTATATGTAGACTGATTATTCTGAGGGTATTGTTATACGTGGACTGATTATTCTGACGGTATTGTTATATGTAGACTGATTATTCTGAGGGTATTGTTATATGTGGACTGATTATTCTGAGGGTATTGTTATATGTGGACTGATTATTCTGAGGGTATTGTTATATGTAGACTGATTATTCTGAGGGTATTGTTATATGTAGACTGATTATTCTGAGGGTATTGTTATATGTAGACTGATTATTCTGAGGGTATTGTTATATGTGGACTGATTATTCTGAGGGTATTGTTATATGTGGACTGATTATTCTGAGGGTATTGTTATACGTGGACTGATTATTCCGAGGGTATTATTACATATAGACTGATAAAACAATGCTTTTTTTAAGCTGGCAAATCAAAGCAGTATAGTTTTGTCTCCAAACTCAAATTAAAAATATGCATAAATCGCAATGAAAGTTGCTCTTTTTTATAGGAAAAGGTTGAGAAATTAGGGTATATCTCATGTGTATGTGTCAGATGTCATGTCTGTTTTCTATTCACAGTTGAGTGCAATAGTTTTCATGCCTGCCTGGCATCTTTTGTTGTTAAAATTTGGCAAAAAGAAAGCCTACGCAGCAGGTCTTATTGTAAGTATCATGTTTAAATATCATCAGTACTGTTTGATATGTGAAATAACAGTGAGTATGGCGTAAAACACTAATCAAGTAAATCAAGTAAATAAATACTGTTTAATCAAAATGATGACATTAATAAGGGGTGCTTATAAAGTGTGCCCTTTTTTATCTTTTGAAGTTAACTAACAAACATAAGTACATGTACATTAATTTGGGGATTATGTGAATCTATATTAGGTTCTTATAAAACAGAAACAGATTTGGAATGGTGAAGAGCTAGTGATACGTACAGAATGCAACAAAAATGAAAATATATTACCCTATTACGTCTAATTTTTGGGACACCTGGTCTGCACATTTTAGTATATATATGTAATTGTAGCAGGAATATTGAGTTTCTTTTTTCTCACATGGTTAAACCATCTAATTACTCATATCTTTACTTTCCTAAAAGGCTGGTAAAGAAATGTAATATTCTACTTTCAACACAACTAATATCTGTCCTATAAATTAGAAGAATTAGGGTAACTACATGTATAATATTCTGTTTTAGTTGATCATTGGGTGAAACATGATTTGATCACATGTATCTGCTAAAACAAAGATCCATGTACAAAAAAGAAAGAAAATAAGAATCATGCGTTTTAGGTATCATTTAAAACCTTAACAGTTGGAAATAAGTGTTGCACATTGCTGCATGTGCATGTATGTGTTGACTGTTTGTGTTGACTGGTTATGTTGACTGGTTGTGTTGTGCAGTTGTTCATCCCAGTGCTGATATCACAGTTGTACGTACAAGGCAGCATCTATGTGTATTACCCTATCCTGGTGGTGGCTGGCGCCTGTGTGGCCGTCGCCCTGCTCTTACCCTGGTATGTGTACAGATTCGATAAACTTTATTAAATTGTATACATTTTTATCTGTAGTCTGTGAGTTTTAAGTTTACTTCATGTGTGGGTACATGTGATTTAAAAGTAGTGGTACACGTATCAGCAGTGTTTGTGCTTTTGTTGATTTTTTTTATGCCCCCTTGGAAAATTTGTCAGTATCCATTATTGGAAATACTTGATAGTCTTCATCATTGAAAATGTTCACTAGTGTTCATCATTGGAAATGATCACTAGTGTCCATCATTGGAAATGATCACTAGTGTTCATCTTTGGAAATGATCACTAGTGTTTATCTTTGGAAATGGTCACTAGTGTCCATCACTGGAAATGATCACTAGTGTTCATTATTGGAAATGATCACTAGTGTTCATCTTTGGAAATGATCACTAGTGTTCATCTTTGGAAATGATCACTAGTGTTCATCATTGGAAATGATCACTAGTGTTCATCATTGGAAATGATAACCAGTGTTCATCATTTGAAATGATCACTAGTGTTCATCTTTGGAAATGATCACTAGTGTCCATCACTGGAAATGATCACTAGTATTCATCATTGGAAATGATCACTAGTGTCCATCTTTGGAAATGATGACTAGTGTCCTTCTTTGGAAATGATGACTAGTGTTCATCTTTGGAAATGATCACTCGTGTCCATCTTTGGAAATGATCACTAGTGTTCATCTTTGGAAATGATAACCAGTGTTCATCATTTGAAATGATCACTAGTGTTCATCTTTGGAAATGATCACCAGTGTCCATCATTTGAAATGATCACTAGTGTTCATTATTGGAAATGATCACTAGTGTCCATCATTGGAAAATGATGACTAGTGTTCATCTTTGGAAATGATCACTAGTATCCATGATTAGAAATGATCACTCGTGTCCATCTTTGGAAATGATCACTAGTATCCATCATTGGAAATGATCACTTGTGTCCATCATTGGAAATGATCACTAGTGTTCATCGTTGGAAATGATAACTAGTGTCCATCGTTAAAAATGATCACTACTGTCCATCATTGGAAATGATCACTAGTGTCCATCGTTAAAAATGATCACTACTGTCCATCATTGGAAATGATAACTAGTGTCCATCACTGGAAATGATCACTAGTGTCCATCGTTAAAAATGATCACCAATGTCTTTCATTGGAAATTTTCACTAGCGTTCATCACTTGAAATGATTACCAATGTCCAAGAATTGGAAATGATCACCAGTGTCCATTATTGGAAATGGTCACTAGCGTTCATCCAGCCTTGCTTTAAGATACTGTGGACAGCCTTGCTTTAAGATACCATGCACATTGTAAAGCCTTGCTTTAAGATACTGTGGACATTGTCCAGCCTTGCTTTACGGTACCATGGACATTGTCCAGCCTTGCTTTAAGATACTGTGGACATTGTCCAGCCTTGCTTTTAGAAACCATGAACAGTTTCCACCCTTGATTGTGAGAACTACAGACAGTCTCCACCCTTGCTTATAGGATGAGTGGACAATGCCCACCCTTGCTTGTAGAAACAATGAACAGTGTCCATGTGTACTCATAGAAAAAATTAACAATGTCAACCGTTGCTTGTAGAAACCATGCATGGACGATGTCCACTCTTTTTGGACAGTGTTTACCCTTGCTTGTGGAAACAGTGGTTATTTATTTATTTATTTATTTGATTGGTGTTTTACACCGTACTCAAGAATATTGTGGAAACAGTGGACAATGTCCACCCTTGCTTGTGGAAACGGTGGACAATGTCCATCCTTGCTTGTGGAAACACTGGACATTGTCCACCTTGTGTGTAAACAGTTAACCAGCCTTGACAGTAGTATACACTGGAGACAAAGTCTTGTTTGTGGATACCAATGACTTGTCCATTTCTCCAGTGAAAACAATGGACTTTGTCCAGCCTTGTCTGTTACAAATACTGTGGATAATGTCCACCCTGTGTTTGTTAACCATTAAACCACATTGTCAAGCTTGTGGAAACAGTGAACATTTTCCAGATTTTCTGTAGAAACTACAGATGTTGCTTCTTTTGGAAACCATGGATATTTAGTTTAATCCAAGTCTCAGTAATCCAATGTAAACCTGTTGTTATCAGAATTTTGTTAAGAAATACTGTATTTGACCAAAATTTTTCTCCAAGATTAAGTTACTCATTTAGTCTGATTCTGACAGTTTTCCTGACCTTAATAGAAAGGTGTTTTTGAAGTTTATTTGGAAAGCAGGATGTTTATATACTACTGGAAACAAATGTAAATTTGAACACCAGAAGTAATTTTGTGACCTCTACTGACCAAAATTTTATAACCTTTATTTTCCTCTATAAATTAACGAATTAGTGGAAAAATTTTAGGGTAAATACACCACACCATATAAAAATATTGTGAAAGCCAGTCACATTTTCCAACATTGTCTCCACAAGTCATGGGCATTGTTTACTGGTAAACGATAACCATGTTTTTCTTTTTAATTGGAACCTAATAGTTAGCATCTGGCCTTCTGTTAAGGAAACCCTGTGACTTTGGCAAGAAGTTGTTCAATTTGGCTACCATACTGGCTACAGTCTTTCAGGGACAAACATTTTGCTCATTCATTAGAAAATGAAGTTATGAAAATTTATTAAACAATAAATTCGTGAGTTTCTTATTTACAAGGTCTATGCTCCCAGACGTCCTAGATGATTTCATGCTGAACACAGGCACGAGGAAAGACGCCATATTTTATTCCTTCTACGTCTTCTGCAACAAATTTGCTGCTGGAATCGGGTTAGGATTCTCACAGATAGCCCTAGAGTAAGTATAGCCACATTAAGTCATCCTTACAAATATGCAGTAGACACTAATTCCTCAACCGTTTCGTATATGAAAAAGCAACTTTCAGTGCAATTTATTGACATTTTTAATTTGATTTTTAAGACATTGGTTGGATTGACCAGTTTCAGGGCTTCACAAAAAGCACAGAATAATACCTATGCTTGTATAATCACTTAATTTGCAAACATTTGAAAAGCTTGAAGAATAACATTAACTGTATGTAAAACAATGAGTCTTCACTATAACCTTGCAGTACATGAGTTCCTACATACATTATAAAATACGCTATTTGTTTAGAAATGATGTCTCTCTCATTTTAGAACACTGTAGGACATGTCCATGCAATTGAAACATTGAGATGTTGTGTAGAACTTTGCAAAAAAGGTTATGAGACTATTCCTCTGAATCATTTAATATGATTTGGGATGTTATATTAACTATAAAGAAATAATCTGCCAGTAGGTTTGATAGATCTCCCAAAAATAGTTACGTTATTGAAAAGAAAGACACGTACATGTAAGCAGCCCTAACGCGTCAGGAAGTAGGGAGGTCACAGTTGAATGTTATAGCATGGTGACAGCAGACAGACTCAGTAATCAGATAATCATAGACTGGTGATAAAACCAAAAGTTTAGATGTAGGATGTTCATTTGTTTGGGGTTTTTTAGTGTCACAGTGTATACAGTGTACAGTGTATAATTGTGTCAGCTTAGTCAGACATGCTTAACGTGCTGCCTCACTGGAACGCAATTTCCTAGAAGCCAGACATGATTCCCCACTCATTCACATTTAACCTGTTTTTCTCAACTCAGGGTAACTGGTGTAGGTGGCCTGAATTTTCCCCGTCATGTACTACAAGTACTGGAGGCATGAAAATTCCAAATTCCCATTGTGACCTTGACAGGGTTTGAACCCAGATCTCAATGCAAATTTACATCCTAATAAATTGGACACCACAATGCAGTCAGGTTAAGGAATCATAGTGCCTAGCTGTGACAAAGTGACGGAATGTGACAGAAAACTTCTGTGACAGATCTGGTATATATCCCTCTGGCAGAAGTGGCACTTTTTAAACCCAGTACCATCGCCCCGCACCAAACCTCAGACTAAACCCTACCCTAAACCCCACCCTAAATCCTACCCCAAGCCACACCCTTTGGTTTTAATCACATCAGGAGGTGTGTCCGATACTCGGTGGTGTGTTGTTTCCTCTTCTGCTGGGTTAATCTTAAAATGATTGTTTCTGTATCAAACAAATGAATAGAATGTTCTGAATTTCTGTTTAAACTTTAAATGTAGTGGAATGGTAATCTCATGCATGACTTCTCAATCTTTCTCAGGATTGGGGGGTACCAGACAGGGGCATGTGTCCAGCCCAACAGCGTGAGCCTAGCACTAAGGATTCTCATGGTTCCAGGTCCTGTTATCTTCATCCTCATTGCTCTCATCTTCCTCTGGAAATATCCCATAACAGAACATCGCAGATTAGAGATTAGACAAGCTATTGAGGATTTAAAGTAAGAATGGTTTTCTGATGTCTTTATTTGTGCATGATTGTTTACGCAATCACCAAAGCTATTCAGATATTTTCACTTATTTAAATTACTTTTTGAAGGTGTTGATAATTTCAAATTCTGCGCTATTTGTATTAACATAAAAAAATGGTAAAACATGTATGTTTAAAATCTTTATGGGACCCTGACCAAAGGTCACCTTTAAGGGTAATGTATGATGTAAAATTGATACAAATTTAATAAAATGGAGGGAGCAGGAACAGAGAGTTTCGTATATACATGATTTAAATTCCCGTATTTCACCTGAAGTGTAGCCTGTAAAAAATGCACTTCCAAAAACACATAAAAGCATGTTAAAATGACAGTTTTGGTGTCAGCTCTTAAGTTTTTCTGATGACAAATTAATCATCAAAAAAAAAGGAAAAAAATCAACTGAAAACTCGTCAAGTGGGACCATAAAGTGAATCAGTCAATCAGAATTAAGTGTCAAAATGTGTCACTTGAAAATAGCTTTAAGTTAAACACATGAAGTAGACTCTGAAAAGCAGCACAGCTGAATATGCTGTCTGAGCCTGGCATAGTAAATCTGTTTTCTTCCATTAATTTGTATAGCTGACAGGTAGGCCAACACCTGTTAAAGACCAGGTAACAAGCTGTGCTATAAAGCCTCTACCCTGCCCTTTTATGTGGCCAATTGAGACTTGACATGCCAGGTGTTGTACTAACTGCACAGCTAGGTTGCTTTGTTCTTCACAAAATATATTACAACCAGCTTCAACTCTGTCTGGTTTGGATGGTGAAAAAAACAAAACACTGTGAGGGGTGGATCCCAACAGCTAGCCAGTCAAGGCCCAACTTGTGTGTAATCACGTGTTTATTTATTTATTATTTTTATTATTTTTTTCTTTACCATTTGAAAATGACTTTAACAAAACAGTGATCTAGCTATATCATCTTTTCTTTGTTCCTTATTTGTCTTATTGGAAAGTGAATAAGCCATTTTTGATCAAATTCTAAATGATCCTCTTATATACAATACAAATGATGTTGCAAAACTTTTTTCTTTTCCCATGATTCACCAGGAGTGATCAAAGCCCAAACCACAATTCAGGGAAGAGACAGAAGACAAATCAATCTAACAGGTCAAAGGAGGTCCTTGCCAGTTTGAGTTACAGAAGTATAGATGACTCAACAGAATTTTGATTTACTGTTAGTATCTATCTATATAAACGTGTTAAAGTTTACTACTAGGTTGAGAACTGATGAACACCATGATTTTATGCTTTAAACTGGTTTATAATGGAATGGTATAAGAAAGTTATCCAAATACATGCAGTTTTCAGTCTACATGTACTGTAATTCTTCAACCTTTTCATGTTTGCAAGGTATTCACGACCGGCTGATAAAATTTTACATTTTGTGAAGCTCTGAAATTGACAAAAAATGTGAATAAGTTGCACTGAAAGCTACACTGTCAAATGAAAAGGTTGAAGAATTCAGGTACTTTTACAATGTTACTTTTGTAACGATTTGCATATACCAAAGCACCAAGTTTAAAATTCACAGACTTTGTTATCCTGTGGCCGGTGTATTTTAACCATATGTGAAATCACATAAGTCAAACAACATTGTACAGTGTTTAACATTTTCTTTGTGTGAGGAAAGAAGTCAAATAAGATCAAAGGCACTATTTTCTTTATTTACTTTTCTACATACTAGTATTTTGCTTATTGTGCAATTTTACGAGATTACAAACATGCATATTCTATATAAACCATATATGGAAGAAATTTTGATGAATGTTCCATGTAGGCCTACATCATTTCATTTGTATAATATTGCTAGCTGTATGTGGGCTATATAGCTTAAAACTGACCAGTTATGGATTCTATTGAAGTACTCATAATGATCGTAGAAATCTCAAATTGTTAAAGCATTGCAATGCATTTAAGATGTAGTTATTTTGTGCCAGTCGTTTACGCAGGGTAACAAAGGACTTCCAAAGGACTCTTTCAATCATTACACAGACAAAAAAATTGAAAGAAAATTGATTTTATTCTGAAATTGATATCATGATTGGCAAAAAACCCATACGTATGTAAATTTGTACTTCGCATATCTAAGATCATTTAAATATGCTGTACAGAAGCTGAGTTTCTATTGCCTTTCCATTATTTCTGTATTACCATAACCACAAAATAGAGGACTCTCCAGTAAATGTCATACATCATAGTAATTTATGTGGTTGTATCCTTCTAGATATTTTCATACAATAAGACACCATGTTTTAAATATTGTTGTTTTTCTATCGGAAGTTTTTATAGTGCAAGATATGCAGTGTAAAAATAATTAATGCTTTCTTTTGAGAAGTATTTATAAATTATAAAATATTTTGTTTTTTGATTCCCAATATCTTAATTGCACGTGTAAAAATATAAATCGATATGCATGTTACATTTCTTTGACATCATCTAATAAAGCCTACAGTGATACTTATGGATTCTTTACATCCCAGAAATTATTGAGGTGAAATGATTCTTGTCAAACACATTGTGCAGTAAAATCTATATGTACGAGTTCAAATATTTTAATCTTTCATGGTTTGTTATTATACTGTTATGTTTTTTTTGTCCAAATGAGCTGGTGTGCAAATTGTTTTCGAACCCTTAATCATTCATTCTACTTTTACAAAGAACCTAAAGAATCTATGGTATATCATTTGTATGCACAAAGTTTTAATATGACCACGCACATACTGAGCTAAAGTTAGGACTTCATATTAAAATTGTTACCAGTGTTTTTTTACTATTATTATTTACATGAATGTATGTATTATATTCCCCATGATTAAGCTTTCATAATTTCTCATTATAATTTACCAGCATTGCAACAGTTGACCATCAAAATAAAAGATACAAAACCATTTATACTTTGCCATTAAAGAAACCACTTGCTTTCTGTGTCCCATTTCTCACTTGTTGAAGTTTTAGAATAAGACTACGTGTAGGCAAAAAAATAAGTGAAAATAGGCCTACTTAACCTTTGCTAAAGGAGAATACCTCATATCAAGAGCAGGGTCCACTTTCACTAAACAACATGAGTCAGATTTCTCATAACTTTCTTTCATAAAAGGTGTTGTCTGTGTCATAGTGAGAATAAGGTGGTGTCCTTTACACGAAAAGTTACAAAAAACTGATTTATAAAGTTTTATGAAAGTGGGCCCACAATAACAACAGGGATGGTGGGTGGGAGAGGTGGGTAAATTTCAGATTAGGAGAGGGTCAAAGGGACTGCTCTATGAAACATGGCTGTGCATTGTGGCCAGAACATGTTTGAGTTTTATGATGATCACAAATATCAGAGCAGATCATCTACAAGTCTGTGGGGAGAAAATAGTATCTTTCAGAAATTATTCAGGGGTATTTTTCACTGAGTTGGTGTTTCCTCCCACCATAATGCTATCTGTAGTCATATAAGTAAAATATTCTTGAGAATGGTACTGGTGGCACTGGTGTTTATAAGAAGTAGTGGTAAATGTTCAGGATTGAATTGTGCATGTATATATTTTATTTGACGTTTTACGGCAAAGGGAGGTAAGCGTTAAAGTGGGATAGGGGGCGCCTCGGTCAATTTATGCTCATGTGATAGGAAAACGAGTAGACGTACAAACAGCAAGATGGAGTTGGAAAGGCAGCCTACGAAGACGATTGGGATGCCAACAAGGCTAATTTATGATGTCTTAGTGGGAATATTCATCTCAATTTTAATTTTAATAGGTAAGTCTGTGAACAGTTTCCCAATGTATATTTATGAGAGGTGAACTAATTTGATATTTCGACCTAAGGTTATTTTTGTCAATCTGTGACTGTCAGTCACTTGACATCACCGGAATGTCAGGTGCCGTAGGGTTCTCAAAATGATCACTCAACCGGCATTTGGCAAAATCAAACAAAACACCAGAAATATTATTGGAATGTTATTAGCATCCAACAAATCAGAAATTAGATGTAACAATGACAATCGTGGTGTGGTAAATTATTGTTGAGAGCCAGAGGAATCTGAGATTGTTGTGTTTGTAATTTTGACACAAGAATCCAGGAGAGGATGTCTTAATTTTGTGTCCGTTACCTGAAATTTCTTTTTTATGAGGAAAACCAGAATTTCTGTTGTAAGGAGAATACGATACATGGCAAGTTTGAAACAAATAAAGGCTGAACCTGCAGATTCATGGTCGTGGGCTGCCCTAGTCCATCTAGATGATCTGGATGAGTGTGCTATTTAAATATTCTGACATCCATCAACACCTCTCAAAAGCATGGCATGGATTTCAAACTCCCATCTCCTTTCAACTAAGGGCAGTCCAAATCACTTCCTTTGTGCATTTATATCTAATTTTCCAGTGGAATCTCTAATACCATCCTCTTAATTTATTATCCACACCAATAGAACTAATTCACTCGCTGACTTGTCATCACACAGACTGCTAGAACTTCGGCAGAACCGAGTGCCTTGCCATTTTGAAGTGTCATGTGACCTACTACTGGGTTTAACTGAATTTCGGCATTGAAATCCTCGGGAAAACTATCATGTTCCCACTGCCGTTTGCAAGAACAACTTCATTCTTCGTAATTCAAACCAAAAAGGCATAAAAACGAACATGTATTTTAGTGCAGGTAAGTTTGGGTGCTGTTAGCGCAGACTTTGAGAGGTGGCAATAGACTCAGTATCACGATGAATGACAGAATTTTAAAATAGCACACTGTGTTCAATTAGATGTACAAGGGCTTGCTAGCTGCTGTTGTATAAGTGAAATATTCCTAAATCAGTTTATGTTTAACTGCTTGTCGAACATGCTTACAACAATTTAGACTGACTGGATTTAGTCATAACTTTCATCGTAGCATGCAGTAAGAGTTGAAAAAAAAAATAAAATTGTTTCCTCCCTTTCTCACTACTTGTGGGACCTTGGTGTTCATGAGCATTCAGTGACACTTGTGTGGCTGTTTGCACAATGATCATTGAAGACCACGCGTCTCCCACTAGTGTGATGTGCATACATCTGTATAAAACATGTGGTAAATTTCGTCAGTAACTTGCCCAGGTTCAGTAGTTTACATCTGGCACTCCTGTTTCCTTCACCCATAAAGCTCACCACCATCATATATATATAATATTATTCACCAGTACTGGGCGGTATGGCATTAAATGGCAATCAAATAATTAACAAAAACGTAGCTTGAACTATTACTTTGTTTTTGTCTTTTGTCACCCTGCATGGATTATAGTGTGAATGGTGAGATGAAATGATCTTCAGTGATTTTAGTATTCACCTATCTGCAAAGGTATCAGGCTAGTCAAGGGTGACTGCATATAACTCTGCAAAAGTTTATGTTGACACATACTGTAGTCACCAGGGAGCTAGGGGAAATCTAGTTAAGAGGGGGGAATACGCATGCCAGTTTGGCCTAGCTTCATGTACAGGATCTGTACATGTACGGCCCATATGCGTGAAACAAAACTGGTACATAGCAAAGACAGTAAAATGTGCTAGTGCAATTATTCAACCTTTTTGCATGTTTTGAATTACATTAAATTTTGTTAAAGGAAAAAATAAGCAACAGGGTAGAGGAAACAACAGCACATCACCAGGTACCTGACATATCTGGTGAGCTCATAGTACAGCTTTGGGTTAAAAGATTTGTACGTCTAATCTCCCTGTTAACTTGCTTGTTTGAGAGATGGAATCAGTGAAGCTGCTATCATGGATGTAGATAGTGTTACAAGCACTCAGACAGGATAGACATAAGGAGTAGGCACATACTATTGATGGGCTTCTTCTTTGATGAATATAGATAAAATGTAGATATTGTTACAAGCACTCAGACAGGATAGACATAAGGAGTAGGCACATACTATTGATAGGCTTCCTCTTTGATGAATATAAATAAAATGTAGATAGTGTTACAAGCACTCAGACAGGATAGACATAAGGAGTAGGCACATACTATTGATAGGCTTCCTCTTTGATGAATATAGATAAAATGTAGATATTGTTACAAGCACTCAGACAGGATAGACATAAGGAGTAGGCACATACTATTGATAGGCTTCCTCTTTGATGAATATAGATAAAATGTAGATAGTGTTACAAGCACTCAGGCAGGATAGACATAAGGAGCAATCACATACTATTGATAGGCTTCTTTGATGAATATAGATAAAATGTAGATAGTGTTACAAGCACTCAGACAGGATGGACATAAGGAGTAGGCACATACTATTGATAGGCTTCCTCTTTGATGAATATAGATAAAATGTTGATATTGTTACAAGCACTCAGACAGGATAGACATAAGGAGTAGGCACATACTTTTGATAGGCTTCCTCTTTGATGAATATAGATGAAATGTAGATAGTGTTGCAAGCACTCAGACAGGATGGACATAAGGAATAGGCACGTACTATTGGTAGGCTTTTTCTTTGATGAATATAGATAAAATGTAGATAGTGTTACAAGCACTCAGACAGGATGGACATAAGGAGTGGGCACATACTATTGATAGGCTTCCTCTTTGATGAATATAGATAAAATGTAGATAGTGTTACAAGCACTCAAACAGGAAAAACATGAGGAGTAGGCACATACTTTTGATAGGCTTTCTCTTTGATGAATATAGATAAAATGTAGATAGTGTTGCAAGCACTCAGACAGGATGGACATAAGGAATAAGCACGTACTATTGGTAGGCTTTTTCTTTGATGAATATAGATAAAATGTAGATAGTGTTACAAGCACTCAGACAGGATGGACATAAGGAGTGGGCACATACTATTGTTAGGCGACCTCTTTGATGAAAAAGGAGTATACACATGCTGAAGTTTAAATTTATGTTCAGAATTCTCTTTGCATTCCCCAGTTACATTTAGATTTTCACACAAAGACTTCATCATTATATAAAAGGTCTCCAGAATACAGTGTACCTAATTTATGTGTCTTTTTTTATTTACAGGTCTTTACTACATCCTCTCAGGCTATGGTGAAAGATTTGATATAGGATGGTAAGTAGTGAATAATACTGTGCGATAAAAATAAAAACAACGAATTTTGCTTGGATTGAATCAGTCAAGTTTTGCCCCAGGCTGTTTTTTTTTATAATTCTTCCATTAACTTCTTGTTTTGATGCGTATGGTAAATTACCTAAAATTTATTTGCCTCTAAAATGGAATTTTTGACAAAATTATTGGTGATAATTTGATCATGTTTTTTCTGTGACTTACAAAGTACTGCTGTAAAGGCTGTCGACCGTCATCATTGATCCAACTGTATAAATGTGCTTGCTTCTGTGCCAGGTTCCTGACAGACACCTCACCGTACATGTGGGCCATGATTGGTATTGGCCTCTCCATCTCACTCTCTGTGGTAGGAGCCGCCTGGTAAGACACAGTGCCTGCTAACTATATTGAACCTACAATTTTTATCATTAACAAAGTTACTAATTTTGTCTGGGAGTTTTTCTCATCTTTGAAAGGTATCTTGAGGTTTGTTAGGCATTTTTTCTCCTACTTCCCATATTTCTCCCATGTTAAATTGCATAAGAATTTAGTTTCTCAAAGATGCTAAGTCATGAAACGAAGGGATGAGGAGTCTGGAAAGTGTAAGCTTGCATTGGTATTAAAAAGAGAAATTTCCATTTTCTTTTTTGATTGCTTGGCGAATGAATACTTTTAAAAAATTTAAAAGGTAATAATACACACGGTAATAAGAATGATATAGTTTTGTCCTCACAAATAAAAAGGAAATGGTTACTGAAAATTTCTTTGCTTCTTGTCACATTAACGTTGTATTACCTGAGGCTATGAAGTGACATGAGGCCTTACTATTCCTGTTGATATAAAGCTGATATAAGGGAAAACATCCATGTTACAGGGGCATCCACACAACTGGAGTCAGCATCCTGGGGGGTGGAGTGAAAGCACCGCGAATCAAAACCAAGAACCTTATCAGTATCATTTTCTGCGAAGCTGTGGCCATCTATGGAATCATAATGGCCATCGTGATCAGCAACAACGCTGAGGTCAGTTCACGGAAACACGCTTTCTTTTTCAGTTAAACATGCCCTAATTCTTCAGGTGTTTCAACCACTTCTGCAACCAATATTTTGAAATATTCTAACATAAGTACATGGTGTGCAGAAGTGATTTGCACAGTTCTATGAAGCTTGTTTCTTTAGTGACATAAACAAGTCATTTTTAGTATCATTTTCATAATAATTGTATGCATAAATTCAACGGAAAAAAGTGCTTTAGTGGTTGAAAAGGTTGAAGATTACAGTATTCTAACAACATGACTTCATATGGCCTCTTTCATGCAGCTATTTAATTATACGCTGCCAGGCAGAAATATTCAAGAGATAATAAGGGGAGATAACTATTTTGTGATTCACCAACTATGTGCCTTGGTAAAATATTTTGGCAGATGTCGTGAAACTCTTGAGTGTTACAATTAAGAAGTGTCCAGAAATATGAAAAGGTACTGTAGTTCACTAAATGTACTGCACAGAAAGCAAATTGGAATTTACATTATTTTACCTGCATTTTTAATGAGAACTATAAATTTTAAATGTTGTTTTTTATTTCAGGCGTACGATGATGCTATTGTGAGACTGCCACAGAATGCAGAGGCTTTGAGAAGTAATTATGCTGCTGGTAAGTGTGATATTTACTGCTCTACGGTTTGGTTTGTTGTGCACAAACATTTCATCATTAACTATGGACAATTTCATTCATCACAGAACACTGAACAGTGCAAAGACATCATGATAGCCAGCATTGGAACACCTCTACCTTATAGCATGTGGTAAACGGGAAATGGTATGTTATTCAGTACAACAATGCTATATTTGAGCATCAGTGCTTAGCAGCCATGGCACCCTCATTTCAGACAAATTTTCATTGTTAATAATAGGCTCCATCTGTTCGATAAATCTGTGTTAGTCCATACTGTGTTGGGCACAGCCCAGCCTTGTCAGAAAAGAAGGGCATTTTAAAGTATTGCGCTTTTTGCAATCTGGTTAATGGAGATATTTGTATTGATGGAGTGTGTCGCTAAGCAGCCTTTATATAAACAAATAAGTATTCTTAAAGGTGGCTTCTCCAAGGTTGTCTTTTTTAATTTTTTTTCTTTTTTGACAGATAAGAGATCTGTCAGGAGTGTGGAAGATTCATTAGAAAGACATTTGAGTAAAATCGTTTAATTTCAAATAAGTGTGATATGTATCAGGTGTTCATGTCAGGTGACATCTATTTTGCAGGCTATAAGATGTTTGGAGCTGGGTTGACAGTGGGACTAACAAACCTGGCTTGTGGCATCTGTGTGGGTATTGTTGGTTCAGGGGCTGCCCTGGCGGACGCCCAGAATGGCAGCCTCTTCGTGAAGATCCTCATCGTGGAAATCTTTGGCAGTGCTATCGGGTTGTTTGGCATCATCGTGGCCATCTTACAGGTAATGAGTTCATGATCATGACTTGAAAACTTGTTTGTCAGGATAATGTAGGTAGTGTGGCACAGTTAAAGTATGCCCTCTGTTAATTACCATAAATTACAAAATTCCTCACTTCTGATTTCTTTTTGTAGCCTTTCTGCCAAATCTAATGATTTTTTTTTTTTTTTTTGATAAATAAATGGGATTAACTGTGGCTTATTCCTCATATCTTTTTTTTTTTTCAGACAAATGGAGCTAAAATGGGAAATCCTTAATGCAGATTTAATCCAGGTGCAAGGTGAAAAATCTACAACTACTGCAAGCCACGAGCCACTCTGCAAAACTCTGTGTGGAGTACATCATTCGTCTCATTTGTATAGTTCCATTATTCACATCGCCTGATTTCATTTTTGTGATTTCAATAAGTTGATATTAATTATTGTTCATCTGAAAAATAGTGCAGTGATATTGATTTGTATACACATGTATTGGGTTACACAAACTATCTGAATATTTCAAATTATTTCACACACCTTTAAGATGACAGATCAGAGTTGGATAAGCTTGCACTAATCACTTCAGTTGCAAGTTCAAGTCCAGGCTTGGCATTGTCTTAATTTTCTGGGTCAGTTTCTAAGACCACTGTCTTCAGTTTTACACAGTTTGTCTTTGTTGGTGTTTATTCTACTGGAAATGTATCAGAATTAGGAAACATTCCTATATGGATTGCAATTTATTAAAATGTATCTTTCACTCTAGATATAGTTTCATTGAAGCATAATTTTGTGCACTCTTAAGTTGGCTGTGTCCATATGTGTAAGATACCGTATATTATTAAAGTATGAGAGAAATATTTGTATTTTAGGTGTTCAGTGAACATTCATTATAATTGCTGAGGCACAAACATACCAGATTTATTTATAATGTAAAAAATTATCTGTTGGATTGTTATTAAATCAACAATGTTGTGTTTAGTGTGTAATCAAGCCCACAAAGGTTGCAAGTTCAAATCCAGCCATGGTATTTGTCAGGATTTAGAAAAGGTCTTCATCTACGTGCCTGGGGTTTTGTAACAGCTTGTTCTGGGTTGTACTTTAACTTGATTCTGGTTTTATCTACTGGTAAAAGTTCAGATATCATATAAAACTTGATGAGAAGATTCTGTGTGATTGAAATAGTAGATATAAATTACTTTAAAACAGATAAACGTGTGCAAGTTTAAAAAGTTGGTAATCAGTTGGCAGAACATGACTGTGCAGATGCAAAATGTTGATTCGCTAAGCTCTTCGTATTACTGTCTGTCATATACCTACTCCTTTCTGTACATCACAACAGAAAATACAGTATATATGTGAGGATTGTGGGAAAGTTGTTCATGCTAGTATTTCGGGTAAAAAGCTGTCAATTACATGTCTGTGTGTATATTACAATAGTGATCTGAAAACTGTAAATAGCCGAAATTAGCTTCTGTTCTGCCACAGATTGATGATCTGCAAGTATTTGTTTACTCTGATTTGTAAGAGAATCAAGCAGTATATGTCTTTATGTGTTCTGACAGTGGATAAAATGTAAATATTTAGGTTGATTGAGGCTTTCAAGCTCCGGGCCGGAGAGCTTATCTTTACTTGAAAGTTTTCAGTTTGCTTTGAGTTCTTAATAGGAGCATAATACGTACAAGAGTGACCTTTGTAATGGAACAGCAGTATAACAGTTCAGCCTGTCTGTTACAAGGTACATATTGGACTCTTGTGTAAGATCTACATCTACTGTAAAATATTAATTGTCCCAATCAGCTCATGACTTTCCATCCCATGTGTGACAAAATGTTCGGGTCCAACCTGTAAAAGGAATTTCAGTTGTCAAGTTATGCAAGAAATAATAATTTAGTTGACTGATGATTTGAGTGTACGGTTTCTGGTAGGTCATTGGATGCACCGGCTTTAAGGGGCATTGATAATCTAGTCACATAGTTCAAGCACCATAGTACAGGTTCCGCGAGAGAAACGAAGGAAACTGGAAACCTCAAGGTTGGAAGACTGGTTGGTATTTTTTACAAGGCATGGTCACTGTTTAAGATGAACTGCAAAGTGACAATCAATGAAGTGAAAAAACCCATGTATTGGACTGCAGCTTGTGATTAGAATGTCGATGATATACAATGATAATTAATAATCAATGTATGTTTCATAGTTTTATCGTGTAATCTGTCCAGGTGTAACTGACAAGCACCTGCAGGCCCACTTAATTTTTCACCTGTCCAGGTAGATACCGAGCCAGTGGGTACTATCATTTGTTATTATCCGGACTAGATCCATGCTGTGTTGTGGATGGAGAAGGTAAAATGATGTACAAAGTAAATAGAACAAAGAAATAATAAAAAATTCTATCCCAACAGAGTATTTGTTGTCTTGTTCGTGAACTTGGGTGGGAAGTGGGAACAAAAGTATTTGTACGTATTTCAAAATTCTTGGCATGAACTTGGGTGGGAAGTGGGAACAAAAGTATTTGTACGTATTTTAAAGTTTTGTTCATGAACTTGGGTGGGAAGTGGGAACAAAAGTATTTGTACGTATTTCAAAGTTTTGGCATGAACTTGGGTGGGAAGTGGGAACAAAAGTATGGGAAGTGGGAACAAAAGTATTTGTACTTATTTCAAAGTTTTGGCATGATATAGCTGATGGTCAAGTTTTCGTGTTGATACATTGCTAACAGAGCAATGGCTTTGGGTAAATATTATTTGGATTTCCATTTTTCAAAAATGTATAGGTAGGTTAGAATATACCAAATGCTATAAAATAAAGGAGTTTTAAGACGATATGACATTATGGTGAAGTCCCTTAATGCCAAAGAATATTTTCCATAGTCGATCACTTATTTCCTGTAATAATTGGTGTAGTGAATTTGTTTAGGCACTTCAGTAATTTGAAGACATCTTTTGTGGATATTTCGCAAGTTTGTGCATATCTGCCCATGTTGAAATGCACTGAGGGCTGAGGTGGTTAGCCTGCCAGTGTGGTGCAATGAACAAAGAGCCTCTCACATATGCGGTCACGGTGAGTTAAAGTGCAAAACACCAATCAATAAACTGAAAAAAATGCACTGATTAGCCCATGTTCCACAAAGCCATATCATGGCACAAAGTGATGTCACCATCATGATGTTTGGTAGAAACTCGAAATTTTCATATCGACAATATTGACACTTCATCACTCATCAGTCAGGAGAGGGTCAGTTTGCCAAGCAGCACTCAGCCCAGTGTTCGTCATCAATGATGCAAGCTTCATTAAACTGTGCAAATTCGTTCTATAAGAATGCTTCAAAATATTAGTTGCAGAGGCGGATGTAAGGGTAGAAGAATTTAATAGGGTATGTTGGTATTATTTTATTTTTACTTATTTGATTGGTGTTTTACGCCATACTCAAGAATATTTCACTTACACAACGGTGGCCAACATTATGGTGGGAGTAAACCCATGACCATATGCAAGGTGCTGACAGACCTTCCCATGTACGACCGGAGAGGAAGTCAGCATGAGCTTTACTTGAACTCTCAGCTACCGCATTGATGTTGGCATTAAGTCCAGCGTTCTAAAACATGATCTGTAAAGATGACCTGAACGGAAGTACTCTAATTTCTCAACCATTTCGCATATGAAAGAGCAACTTTCAATAAAATTTATGCGCATTTTTAATTGATTTTGGAGACAAAATTACACATTGGTTGGATTGGTCAATGTCAGAGCTTCACGAAAAGTATATTAAACTTGATCATTCTACACAGAATGTACTCGAAAGAAGAACTTGCAATCATGCAAAAAAGGTTGAAGAATGACAGTGATGTTGAAAGCAAACAATGTAAGTCTGCAGCAAAGCTACTCATAAACAAACTCCTGATAAACAGTCCAATGATATAAACCATACCTTTATTAAAATATACAATTAGCAGCATTTCATGTTTTAAACTTCAGACTGACAGTCAAGTTAGGGACTTAAAATGGCAGCTCCGAAATCTAGGAAGCGAATCATTTACTCAGTGCAAGCATATATAAAAGTATACATAGAGAATGGATGAATTTAGACATGCCATTCAGTCATTACCACAGCACTAACTGTGCTAATGAGAAATCCTCCAAAAAGAGACAACATAAACTGAACTCTAGTATATATTACATATATATGGTATTAGCCTCATTGAACAAGCAGATATGCTCAATAAATACAACTTTAGTTTAGACTAGATATCACTCAGATCCAAGTATTTGACTCCGTCAACGCCAATGGAAAGTTGACTCGTGGTAACTCACATTTACGTACATTTAATTTATGACTTGAAGCTAAATACATCTGCTACATAATATGGCAAGATATCAGGATATACTTTTAAATTTACAAGTTCTCATGTACATTAATTTTCATAAATAAATGTAAATATTAACGTCTACTAATACATGTACAAAGATCTGGAAACAATTCGCTTTTGGTTGACATTCCTCTTTCTCAGTTTTCATATTTCACACCAGCATTGAATTTAACTCAAAAAATTGAAGATCAGTTATATTCAGTTAGGGGGAAACTTTTCTGAAGATTTTTTTAACACAAGATCTCAGATCTAAATTTTTAACCATAGACTTCACGCCTTCACAACTGACAGACAAGAAGGCTCAACACATACAGTGTTTATACCCCGAATGCACCAATTCTTTCATTTCTTTATTTATCTGATCTGGTTCATTTATTTGTTTGATTGGTGTTTTACGCCGTATTCAAGAATATTCACTTTTAGCAATATAAGCATTATGATGGGAGGAAACCGGGCACAGCCTGGTGAAAACAAACAACGATCTGTAGGTTGCTGGCAAACCTTCCCACGTACCACCGGAGAAGAAGCCTGCCAGAGCTGGACTTGATCTCACAGCAACTTAGCGTGCTAACTAACTGAGCCACGGATGCCCCTTGTCTGATTTGATGTTGTGTGCCTTACTCAAGAATTTGTCACTTTTACGTGACAATTGGGGCCGTGATTATGAGTGAAGAAAACTGTTCGTGTAGCACATTTTGCTTGATTCTGATTGATTCATGCGCCTTAAAGGTCCACTTAAGAGTTTTCAGTGAAGTCTGATTAATTTCTCACAAAAAAATACACAAATGTTGGCATGAAAAGAGTCCTTTTATGGCCTTCATGTCTTTCTGCAAATGCATTGTTACATGCCAAATATTAGGTGAAATATACCACCTTTTTTTACACTAGTATTGAAAATAATAAAAATTTGAGGAATATATGTGGAAGGAATTACATGACATCATTATATGACAATTCAGCTTAATTAAAGGCCTGTGGCAGCATTCAGCCTAATTATGTTCTAATCTGGCATAACCAGCAGCTACAGCCTGGTAAAACAAATATACGTATCTGGCGTCTTTTTTTTTCTTCTTCTTCTCGGCATGTCTTTTAAACAAAACAACAAGAAAATCACACCCAGTTGTGTAATTACAAGACAGATTTTCTCAAACCTCTGATGGTAATTCGTCCCTGTATTTTCTGCAGGCATACATCTGTGAAGGTAACTTTGGTATGTCATAATATCAATTTCTCCAGTCCATGCATTGTTCTGGCTGATCAGAGTTGTCTCCCTTGCTCCTTCACATATGAGAAGCGTAGGAGTTCGAGTTTCTGTAATGTTCTGTGCTTCTGTTTAGCTCTCTCATCTGGCTGTCCGACCGCATGCGATGCTTGCTGTCGCTGATTAAACTAGGGGGTCTGGAGCGCAGATGAGCTCGAGGGATGTGAAGGTACTGGCCAGGGCCAAAGAGCTGGGTGTGAGACTTCTCATGCTGTAAATAAACAACACTGACCATAAAGATCATGCTAGGAACACAATCATCTAAACAGTAAATTAATACAGCATGTAATATCTGATTTAGTCTTGCTATGTCCTGAAAAAAAAAGTTCGCAAAAAAACTACTTCAGGCTTCATAAGTTCATGAAACAGAACTTTCAAATCGTGAAGTCATACCTCTCTTGCAGCAGCCATCTCGTAGATACTCTGCTGGAAATGCCGTAACGCTGTCTGCAGACATAAGCCCTCAAGGAAACAGTTCAGTACTATAATTCCCTGCAAAAACAACATACAATTTATTTTATTTATTTTCATTTTATTTGATTGGTGTTGTACAGTGTACTCAAGAATATTTCATACTACGGCTTCCAGCATTATGGTAGGAGGAAACTGAGCAGAGCCCACAGGAAACCCACAACCATCAGCAGGTTGCTGGCAGACCTCCTACCTACCATTGGAGTGAAATCAAGCATGAACTGGACTTGAATTCACAGCGACCAGATTGGTGAGAGGCTCATGGGTCATTGCACCCCTGGCACGCTAACCACCTCGGCCGTGAATGCCCTAAGGATAATATAAGTCTTAGCAACAATCACATTCACATAAGAGGAGATCCATGAATAGATCAACACAAAGTAACATGAACAGATCAACAAACAGTAACATGAACAGATCAACAAACAGTAACATAAACATATCAACAAACACAAACATGAACAGATCATGAGCTCATTACATCCATTACTTTTCAGATACCTTGACACTGCTTTCGATGCTTGGGGTGTGACACCAGCAATGCCTTAGATTTGTACAGAGTGAGCTAAAAATCAGCATTTGTTATTTTCCTGTTGGAGCGAAAAATGGCACTGGATGTACCAATGTGAACCAAACCATAACACACTGTACCACTCTGCCAGCTTATTAAGCCTTCGAAAATCACAGAAGTAGACTCACAAGATAAAATGCCATGAAGGATCCTAGCCCAAATCCCACAGCCACATCTGTCCAGTGTGACCTGTTCTGAGCTATCCGTGACAGTCCACAAAGCAGTGCCATCATGGCAAGAGACAGCGCCAGGAAAGGACGCAACACTTTGACAGCATGTGTGCGGATTGCTCCATGAAGGTATATCTGGATTAAGCATGAAAATATGTCGGAGATGAAGATATATTTATTTTGAAAGAAATGTTACATTTTCACCAAAAAATGGTGACAATATTTTAAATTTGTCTCGGGGAAAAACTATAGCATATATTACTTTTAAGTTTGGAAACAGGATTATAGTGTTTAACTCAAGTTTTGTTGCTCATGGGGAGTGGACCTCCCTGTACCTATATTACAGGCTTCCTTGTACAATATACTGACACCAGAATTGGATAGCCAATGACAAAACATATAATACATGTATTACATAATTTCACTTACTGATTAAGTTAGGCAGCATGAGAAATAATCACGACAAAATACATGTGTGGTAATAAATGGCCTAATATCTGGCCCATGAAAATTGCAAGTTTAGAGGCCAATTAATTATTATAATATATTACATTTGGTGCTGAAATTTAGATTGTTGATTACAATTTCACCTTACCTGCACAACAAACCTCAAAACACCTTTTTATGATCAACACAACTCGCAGAATCAGGTAACGTGCAACTTAATCATGTGCGATATTTTTTGGTGATTTAAGATGTGTGTACACTTACAGCTGTGAATACTGCTGAATATGAGGTCAGTGCTGAGTGCATGGAAGGGAAGGACAGTCTGAAATGAAGACACAGTTCACATTAGATTAGAAATTACAAAATTATTCTTTTTTTTTGGCTATTTAGTTACAGCCTCTTACATGCAGTTCTGGAAAGAAAGAATAAATTTAAAAGTGGGTTGTTTGTACACATACACACTCAGCCTACACAGGACTCCCCTAGATAATAGGTACTTGTACTTAAATATATGTGTGACCAGCTACCAATTATCACACTGTGGGTATGTCATATGTATGCGACCAGGTACCAATTATCACACTGTGGGTATGTCGTGGGTATGTCATATGTATGTGACCAGGTACCAATTATTAAACTGAAGGTGTGTCATATATGTGTGACCAGGTTCCAATTATCAAACTGCGGGTATGTCATATATGTGTGACTAGGCACCAATTATCACACTGTGGGTATGTCACATGTGTGATCAGATACCAATTATCAAATTGTGGGTATGTCATATGTGTGTGACCAGGTAACAATTATCACCCTGTGGGTATGTCACATGTGACTAGGTACCAATTATCACAATGTGGGTATGTCATATATGTGACTAGGTACCAATTATCTAACTGTGGGTATGTCACATATGTGACTAGGTACCAATTATCACACTGTGGGTATGTCACATATGTGACCAGGTACCAATTATCAAACTGTGGGTATGTCACATATGTGACTAGGTACCAATTATCACACTGTGGGTATGTCACATGTGACCAGGTACCAATTATCAAACTGTGGGTATGTCACATATGTGACCAGGTACCAATTATCACACTGTGGGTACGTCACATATGTGACCAGGTACCAATTATCAAACTGTGGGTATGTCACATATGTGACTAGGTACCAATTATCAAACTGTGGGTATGTCAGATATGTGTGACCAGATATCGATTATCACACTGTATGGGAAATTTTCAAATAAATTGGGAGAGGGTGGCCAAAAAAAGGTATACAGGGCAAGGAGGGACTGCTTTTGGCTTCTCACAGGGCAATTCTTTAACATAACACATACAGGTGAAGATCAAAGATGAACATGTATGTTTTAGGATAAGAATTTAACACCGGAAAAGCAACAGACACTGAAATCTGTGAACAACAGAAAAATGTTACATCTATCCCCAGCCATGGCCAATGCTAACTGAACATCAGGAAATGTCACCTTCACAAGACACACAGAAGAGAGAAAGGTACAAAATGATCTGCACACCGCATATATACAAGCCTTGTGCATTTTAACTTTTTCACACAATATAGATTTTGTAAAGCTTCAACAACAATGTGATATTTTTGGCGTTGCAGTGTATGTAGAGTATTTGCATGTCAAACTTATGTAACATGACCCAGTTGTTCAGAAGTGTATTAGGAGTGAAGCCCAGTATTAACTTAAGTCTGGACTAAAGTCCCCTTAGGTTTGCACTGGGACTAATATAACTGTTATATTATCCCCAGGTTTGTATTAGGCCACGACATGTAATAAGGTTTAAGCCTGGCTTAACTTTTAATACACTTTTGAACAACTGACCTCAGGTATTAATGGAGAAAAATTTGTTCCCAACTTGTACTTTTTTAGGCAAATCACATCAGTGAACTAATATTTACTTAAATGCAGGCTGGTACATTTGGAATCTCTGACTTCATAATTACATCAGGATGATTGATGTGTATTTGACTTCATTGGGGTGATTGATGTGTATTTGACTTCATTGGGATGATTGATGTGTATTTGACTTCACTGAGATGATCCATGTGTATTTGACTTCATTGAGATGATTCATGTGTATTTGACTTCATTGAGATGATTCATGTGTATTTGACTTCATTGGGATGATTCATGTGTATTTGACTTCATTGGGATGATTGATGTGTATTTGACTTCACTGAGATGATTCATGTGTATTTGAAACATACCTAAATGTTTAATATATGCATTTATTTCATTGGTAGTTTACACATTGGTTGAGAACGAGAGTTTATTTAATTATTTAATCTGACATAGATGTCTTTTTTAGGGTTATATGTAATTACCTTCACTCGTACCATGGTGCTAAAATAAAAAACTGAAGGAAGCAAATCGGACAGAACCGAAATCTTTCAAGAACAATTAATTCTCAAAACACACTCTGAAACAATAAGTATGATTGACACAATGTCAATAAGAGTGAGTGAGTCAATTAGTGAGTGCTTGAGGTTTAACGTCGTTTTTAACAATTTTTCAGTCATAATACGGCAAAGGAGTTCTTAGAGCGTATGTAATGTGCCTCCTTGTTGCAGGACGGATTTCTACGGCTCTTTTATCTAGTGCTGTTTCACTGAGATGACTTACCGAAAGCAAGTAAGCTGCACTGCCCGAGCCATTACACTCATACAGGTCAACCAGTCGTTGCACTATCCCCTTCATGCTGAGCGCCAAGCGAGGTAGTTACAACTTGCGCTTTTTTAAGATCTTAGGTGTGACCTGACCAAGGATCTACCGCCCTCGAAGTGGGTGCTCTACCAACTGTGTTATAGGGGTCGATCAATGTCACCAAGAAATGATGAGTATGTATATGTAATTATACATTTTTCCTGTTAGTACGTGTTATAGTGATTTTGTTAGGGCTGCATCTGCCAAGAGATCAAAGGGTAATTCCTCCTGTCCTGGGGGTACATAGCTGCTAGTCTCTACACCGTTATATACAAGTATGGTAACAATTAGAATGACATGAAAAGACTGTTCATAATACACTCTAATTATCTCTGCTCACAAATGCATCTGATATCAAGTCACACATACCCACAGTGTGCCTATTGCTATCTGGCCACACATACCCAAAGTGTGCCTACTGCTATCTAGTCACACATACCCACAGTGTGCCTATTGCTATCTGGCCACACATACCCAAAGTGTGCCTACTTCTATCAGGCCACACATACCCACAGTGTGCCTATTGCTATATGGTCACACATACCCACAGTGTGCCTACTGCTATCTAGTCACACATACCCACAGTGTGCCTATTGCTACCTGGCCACACATACCCACAGTGTGCCTACTGCTATCAGGCCACACATACCCACAGTGTGCCTATTGCTATACGGTCACACATACCCACAGTGTGCCTACTGCTATCTAGTCACACATACCCACAGTGTGCCTACTGCTTTCAGGCCACACATACCCACAATGTGCCTGCTGCTATATGGTCACACATATCCACAGTGTGCCTACTGCTATCTGGTCACACATACCCACAGTGTGCCTACTGCTATCTGGTCACACATGCCCACAGTGTGCCTACTGCTATCTGGTCACACATATCCACAGTGTGCCTACTGCTATCTGGTCACACATACCCCCGGTGTGCTTACTGCTACCTGGTCACACATATCCACAGTATGCCTACTGCTATCTGGTCACACATACCCCCAGTGTGGCTACAGCTATCTAGTCACAAATACCTAAAGTGTGCCTACTGCTATATGGTCACACATACCCACAGTGTGCCTACTGCTATATATTCACACATACCCACAGTGTGCCTACTGCTATATAGTCACACATACCCCCAGTGTGCTTACTGCTCTCTGGCCATCATGTGATAACTGGTATCTGGTCATATATACCCACAGTGTGAGACTTGATATCTGTTCATACATACCCACAGTGTGATAACTGGTATCGGGTCACACATACCCACAGTGTGGTAACTGGTATCTAGTCACACATACCCATACTGTGATACTTGGTAGCTAGTTACACATACCCACAGTGTGATCACTGGTATCTGGTCATGTAGACCCACAGTGTGATACTTGGTATCTGGTCACACGTACCCACAGTGTGATCATTGGTATCTGGTCATACATACCCTCAGTGTGATAAATGGTATCTGGTCACACATACCCACAGTGTGATCACTGGTATCTGGTCATGTAGACCCACATTGTGATACTTGGTATATGGTAACACACATCCACAGTGTGATACTTGGTATCTGGTCATACATATGCACAGTGTGATACTTGGTATACAGTTACACACACCCACAGTGTGATACTTGGTATCTGGTCATACATACACACAGTGTGATTCTTAGTATCTGCTTACACATACAAACAGCATGATAACTGCTATAACTGGTATCTGGTCCCACATACCCACAGTGTGATAACTGGTATTGGGTCACACATACCCACAGTATGATAATTGGCATCTGATCACACATACCCACAGTGTGACAATTGGTATCCAAATACACATTATCATATCCACTGAGTGATAATTGGTATCTGGTCACACATAATCATACCCACAGTGTGATAACTGGTATCTGGTCACATATAATCATACCCACAGTGTGATAACTGGTATCCGGTCACACACATCCACAGTGTGATAATTGGTATCTGATAACACATAATTATTCCCACAGTGTGGTAGCCGGTCACACATGCCCACAGTGTGATAACTGGTATCCAATCACACATAATCACACCCACAGTGTGATAGTTGGTATCTGGTCACACATATCCACAGTATGATAACTGGAATCTGATGACACATAATCATACCCACAGTGTTATAATTAATATGTGGTCACACATGTTTACACTCTCATGACAGTATAACATTTCCACAATGCTTATAACTAAGCCTTACCTGGCATCTCTTAAGGCCCAGTAGTCCGTGGTGGAGCATAGTTCTTCATCCCCAGACAGGTTCTGTAGGGCACATGCTGTAAGGTTCACCTGACACACCTCCAGGAAATTAGGTCGTAATATACCAGTCATAAACTTTGTCACATCCACGAATATCAACAGAGTGAAAGCCCCAAACAGAAAAACTCCTGAAGAAAAGAAGAAATAAATGATTTTGTATCCACAAATATCACTATTAATTTCTTTGTGAAAACTCAAATAAGAAATGTGGCAAAATATCTTTTTAGTCTTGCAGGTGTCTTTTTAGTCTGGCAGGTGGATAAAACTGGGTACATCCTAAGGAAGAGTAAAGGAACTGGGCAATGATGTGATCTCTAACTAAGAGTTACCCTAATTCCGAAAAATTTCACATGAGAAAGAGCATCATTCACTGTAATTTATGCACACTTAATTTCAATTTGATTCTGGAGAAAAAATGACATTTGTTGCATTGGCCAAATGCAAAACTTCATAAAAAGTATAACTTTCTCAGTCAACAGAGAATATTGCCTTCGAAGTATGCTTGAATAAACATCTTGCCTCTTCATAATGACAGATTGTAAAGTAATGTAATGCTCATGTTTTAATGCTAGAAAGAGAGTTGTAATCTAAACACTGGTGAATGTTATTGTTACTATGGTTAAAAGATTGGCCCAACCCCTTTTCACATACTATTTCTATAAATGAATCATGTCTTCCTACTGGAACAATCCTTGTGAAAACCTCTTTCAGACTTTCAGTTAAGACCCTTGAGTTTCAAACTCTCTGGAAATGAGTATCTTGCTGAAAACTTCTCATTTACACAGTATAAAAGTATTCCACACTAAAACAGTGTGTTATACAATGTGGAAAAATAGCTTGACACCTACACATGTATTCCGCATCAACCAAGGAGTTTTGCAGGTGTGGAAAGAAGTGGGGCTCAATTTACACAGCACCTCTCTGTGAGAAACAGGCCAATCCCGACCACCACTACACTGACGAGTAAAAACTTCTCAGAAGGTGTGTGGCCGCACCACCAACAAACCAGACCTTAGTTTAGTTGTTAAATTCCCCACCTTTGTGTGGGCCTGTTTTTAATGCCCGTTATGTTTACCCTCAGCTCAGGGTTTGAATAGGGTGGGTACCGCCGGCAAAGTCGGCATGCAGGAAGTTAAGCCATATGACCTTTGGCCTTACCGATGAAGCGAACCAGTCTCCGTATGACTTGAGGAATCTGGCATTGTTTGCACAAAGCCCGCACCACTTTCTGCGGATCACTGCTGAAGGCCCAGACTCCTATCTCCCCGATTGAGATCTAAATTAATTCAACAACAAGCAAATCCTCAATTGATTCCCTCCATATGTGCTAAATCAAACAGCCATCTTTGATCATATAAACAGGCAAGCCTTTAGATAACACACCTCTCTTAATATAAAATAACAATTGATGGCACTGAAATTACTTTATCATCCTTAAAACAATGTCACTGAAATTGCTTGTGCCACCCCTAGGGAAATGGCCATGGACAAATTCCTCATCTGGTATGTTTGATATCAAACAATATACGACAAAAAAACCACACAAACACACAAAAAATAAAAAAACACACCGCTCACAACACATTTTTACATGATTATAGATTACCATTTGCTATATGTACCATGCTGTCCTCAACATACATGCTTAATATACAATGATGTCATGAATGAAGTCAACAAATTCCTTTTCAATTTAGCCCCATCCAGGCTATCTACCATTGTTTACCTTTTATTGACTCAACAGCAAAGCTGAATGCTGCTGAGGTAGGCTGAGTGTTCCATCCACACTACAAATCAGACAGGTCAACATTGTTCAACATTGATGGTCATGTGTTGAACTGTGTTGACCTGTGTTTTTTTAAACCAAACTTTTGATAAATTGGAGGGAAATTTCTGTCTTTCTCTCCAATGCATGAAACATAATGACAAGCAGCCGGAAGAATTGTGTCGTGGGTTTATTGGCTGTGTTTATTATCATGGCCGTACTCCTGTATCAACGGAAGAATCGTGTCGGGGTTTATTGACTGTGTTTATTATCATGGCTGTACTCCTGTATCAACGGAAGAATCGTGTCGTGGGTTTATTGGCTGTGTTTATTATCATGGCTGTACTCCTGTATCAACGGAAGAATCGTGTCGTGGGTTTATTGGCTGTGTTCATTATCATTATTGCCATACTCCTGTATCAACGAAACTGACCCATCGTGAGACCAGTTTCTCCCTTTGACTTTTGGCGCCGACATTTTGCCCAAGTCACGTGCCTCAAGACGGTTATTTCTACATGCCCGCTGATTGGCTACATTCATTCAACTTGATTCAACTCGCTGACAAAAAATACACATACACATTTCCGATTCAACGAAGTTGGATGGTGTTGAGTGTTGTTGAACAGAGTTGAAGAACCTGTCCAGATTACTCAACACGGCTAAACTTGTTGACTCAACCTCAAGTTGATTCTTGTTGAGTCAACAAAAGCTAAGTGATGTTGGGTAATCTGGATTGGGGCTTTACAGATTATTTCAAACAAACCAGATTAAGAATTTTCCTACGGATAGTAGAGAAATTTCATTGACACTGTCCCAAGGATGGTAGAGAACAAAATACTCATCTATGTTTGTTTTGTTTTTTTCATCTATATAATGGTAGCTAGCAATTCTTTGCAATTTAAAGGAAAACAACACAAGAATATTACATTTAGAGGAAGTATTAAAACTGTCTCACCACAAATGGAGGGACACAGATACTGAGGGCATAGATAGCCTCAATTGGTACATGGGCCCTGAAGGCAAACTCTGAGAGGAAATCGCTACTGGAGCTCTGAGAGATCTGTGGGTCAACACAGGAGAAATTCTGCTTCCTCATCGGGAAAATGTCTGTCCATCTGCAGGAGAAATCCACAGAAATGGTGAATGTGTAAATTTAACTTATGTACACTGGATGGAATTAAACCATTTTCTGAATACAGCATACATTGAACATATCCACTTTTTTATTTCCCTGTTGTTTGGTACCTTACTCAAGAAGTTTTCTCTTAATATACAGTGGAGGTGCATTAAAAAGTAGAGAAAACTGGAGTGCCCTGGGAAAACCCCTGACCATTGGCAAATTACTGACAAACTTTCCTAGATGTGACGTATAGATATGTGCACCATTTTGGTGGAGGAAAAGTTGTCCTGCACAAAAGGCCAAAAAAGTAATGGTTATCATTTATTGTCACCAAGCCCACAAACAGTGAGACCATAATTGTACCAAATAAAACTCTTCTCTTAAAATATGACACAATTTCATCGTTCAGACTCAATAATAAAAGAGTGTCATGATAACAGTCACATTTATATCATCCTTAAATGAATAAAATAAGGATTTTAATGAAGGAAAATGCCCTTAAAATTTGCTCACATTTTCATGCTGAATAATCATGCGCATGGACACACAGACAAACAGACACAAATGCACAAGTCCACATCATATAGGACGAGTGGATGCACATGTCACAGACACTGCCTGGACACGGCAATATGACAATAAATGTGCCAGTACAGGAAATCAATAAACACCCTGTTTTTCTCTTAGAGCCTCTTCTGTTTAAATCTTAGCCTTTATAACATCCTTTCAGGCCTATAAAGTGCCAAGAAAAACTCCATATTTGGCAGCCATGTGATGAATGTATGTTTATGTTTGGCCCAGAGACAAATAGCCAAATCGGCTTTCTGAGCCTGGGTTGTTGGGAGAGGTTTAAGATGTGAGGAAACGAGCTCCCCCTACCCTCCACCCTCCAAAACATGGGCCATTATCACCAAAACCCTCCCTCACATTGGGGCTGAGACTTTTTAATTCTTCACTGGGCCAGGTAAGTGCCAAAAAACCGCCAGGTAAAAGCAAATAAAAGAGTTCCACGTAACAGGAAATTTCCTCGAAAAATCACATCCTCAGGTGACGAAAAGGCCAGATGCTGCCATGTACTTATAACATGTTGAGCATTAGGAGATTGAGCGTTAGGAGAAACCTGGCATACACACAGTCCACAAGTTAGAGGGGTTAGAAAATGACATCTACAAAACAAACAAAAAAAAAAGATGTTTCCAGCCAGCTTACAGGTTGTCAAAAAAAACCACAAAACTAAATCATACAGAACTCAAGATTTAATTCTGACACTGAACAAGAGAAACTAAAATCAGAGACATACAGAACTCAAGATTTAATTCTGACACTGAACAAGAGAAACTAAATCAGAGACATACAGAACTCAAGATTTAATTCTGACACTGAACAAGAGAAACTAAATTAGAGGCATACACATCAACAGAAACACATACATGTACATTGTACATTCCCATCCCCGCACGTAAAACAAGGAAATACTAGACCGCTACTGGATAAACCAGACTGCCACAGGATAAACCAGACCGCCACTGGATAAACCAGACTGCTACTGGATAAACCAGACCGCCACTGGATAAACCAGACTGCTACTGGAAAGCCAGATTACTACTGGATAAACCACACCGCCACTGGGTAAACCAGATTACTACTAGATAAACCACACCACCACTGGGTAAACCAGACTGCTACTGGATAAACTAGACCGCGACTGAAAAAGCCAGACGGCTACTGGCTAAGCCACACTGCTTGTGGAAAAAAACAGACCACCCCTGGAAAAGCCAGGCCACTACTTGGAAAAGCCAGCCCACTACTGGAAAAGCCAGACCACTACTGGAAAAGCCAGATTGCTACTAGGAAAGCCAGACCGCCACTGGATAAACCAGACTGCTACTGGAAAGCCAGATTACTACTGGATAAACCAGACCGCCACTGGATAAACCAGACCACCACAGGATAAACCAGACCGCCACAGTGTAAACCAGACTGCCACTGGCTAAGCCAGACCGCTAATGGAAAAAAACAGACCACTAATGGAAAAGCCAGGCCACTACTTGGAAAAGCCAGCCCACTAATGGAAAAGCCAGACCACTACTGGGAAAGCCAGACCACTACTCGGAAAGCCAGACCACTACTGGCTAAGCCAGACCGCTAGTGGAAAAAAACAGACCACTACTGGAAAAGCCAGACCACTACTTGGAAAAGCCAGCCCACTACTGGAAAAGCCAGACCACTACTGGAAAAGCCAGACCGCTACTGGCTAAGCCAGACCGCTTGTGGAAAAAAACAGACCACCCCTGGAAAAGCCAGGACACTATTTGGAAAAGCCAGCCCACTACTGGAAAACCCAGACCACTACTGGGAAAGCCAGACCACCACTGGATAAACCAGACTGCCACTGGATAAACCAGACCGCCACTGAATAAGCCAGACCACCACTGGATAAACCAGACCACCACAGGATAAACCAGACTGCTACTGCATAAACCAGACCACCACAGGATAAACCAGACCACCAAAGGATAAACCAGACCACCACAGGATAAACCAGACTGCCACTGGATAAACCAGACTGCTACTGGCTAAGCCAGACCACTAGTGGAAAAAAACAGACCACTACTGGAAAAGCCAGGCCACTACTTGGAAAAGCCAGCCCACTACTGGAAAAGCCAGACCACTACTGGGAAAGCCAGACCACTACTGGGAAAGCCAGACAACAACTGGGGAAAAAACAGACCACTACTTGGAAAAGCCAGACCACTGTTGGAAAAGCCAGACCATTACTGGAAAAGCCAGATCACTACTTGGAAAAACCAGCCCACTACTGGAAAAGCCAGACCACTGTTGGAAAAGCCAGACCACAATTTGGAAAAGCCAGCCCAATACTGGAAAACCAGACCACTACTGGAAAAGTCAGACCACTACTGGAAAAAAACAGACCACTACAGGAAATGACAGACCACTACTTGGAAAAGCCAGACCACCAATGGAAAAAACAGACCACTACTGGAGAAAAGCTAGCCCAACACCAAAATTGAGACCAACACTGACATTTTCCCCACATCAATACACTATCTCACCTACCTCTACCACCACAGGCTAAAAACATTATTTAGGGCCTTTAGCATTATATTAGAAAATAAATGACGACTTCTTATGTTCATAGAATGTACTTTTCCAACAGTTCCACGGATAACCAAAAATTGCCAAAAATTACTAACTATATGGAAACACGTAGACAAAAAGGCAATCTGCAGCTTTCAATTAAGTTTTTGAGCCATTTTTTTGCTCAAGTTACATACTGAGCACACAAAAAAAAAACATGAGCTGTACATCTACATGAGTGCAAATAAATTCATGTTTTGCTTCTAACATCAGGACATCCACATCACTGAATACATTTGTAGGAAGGCCAAGGCAATGCAGTACGCATGATTCAGATAAAATATTACAGGCTACAAAGATACATACTAGAACATGCTGGAATCTGCATGTTTCAGAACAGACCAATTACATCACATCAGCAAGGGTTATGATGTGGGTACAGGTAATGTTTAAATGTAAACACGGCCTGGTGAGATGGGACCAGGAATGACAGGAAGTGAAAGCAGGTAAGACAGCTAAGGCTAACAGGTGCACATCATGTCTTAATCCCGGTCTACCTGATAGATCCAATATTTGTTGTCTAGAGCAGGGGTGAGCACTAGGGTTTTGAGCACAACAAAAGATAAATGAAAGTTAGGTTCTCAATGGATGTTGTGGGGGTGGGGGTGGGTCTGTGGTTAAGGTAGTGCTGCAGCACAATGACTCACCAATGTGGTTGATGTGAGTTCAAGTCAAGCTAACCCTGGCTTCTTCTACAGTCATATGTTTGAAGGTCTTTCCGCAACCTTCAATGGTCGTGGCATTCAACTTCCAAAGCACTTTTTTTCAGTGGAATTTATGCATGCAATTATAATGAAAATGATGCCATTTTTTGTGTCACTAAAGACTGTAAAAAAACTATGCACATTATTTCTTTACAACGCACAGTCCTCTCAGAATGCTCCAGAATACTGGTTGCAGGGGTGGTTGAAAAGGCCAAGGAATTAGGGTAAAAGCACAGAGGCCTGATTTTTTTATTGAGTCAGTCGGGTGACAAAAACTATTTTAATTTACGCCTTACCTGATATAATATTCAAGCACGATGACAGCCGACAAGATGAGCAGTTCCAGGGTAAAGGTGACTGCAATG